>NC_141687.1:674160985-674553485 GCF_964263255.1 Lissotriton vulgaris | reverse complement strand
TCGTCGCTGCGAAAGTGACCGACGTTGAGAGCCATAAGTCCTCCGCCGTCGACAACCAGGCGTTGATCGACATCAAGGAGGAGATCTTCATCGACGTCACGTCGACGTTCGACGTCTAGAGCGACCAATACCCCTCCGCCGACGTCACGTAGACATTCGATGTCAAGAGAGGAAGCTCCGTCGTCGGCCACACGTCGAGGGACCATCCTTCATCACGCCGTTCGCCGTCGAGGCATACGAGGTTGAGGTTGCTTGATCCACCGGCGCCACAGAGAGAGTCGGCGTCGAAGGAAAGGGCCTAGTCGACGGCAGAGCAGCGCCGGTTGAGGTCGAGAGGTCATCATCGCTCTGGGTCGAGGCATGCGCCTTCGGAGTATTCGATGTCTAGGCACCATGAACGGTCCAGATCGGCGTCGAGACAACGTGAGCGAGCTGAATGCTCGGCTACAAGATCCAGGGATGGTTCAGTGATCCAAGTGACTGAATCAGCTTCCCACCACTCTTCGGGCTCTTCTAGATCCCAGTCAAGATCCAGGAGTCCTGCCCGCATACCTCCCACAGAGGGTGTGCAGTTGTCTCCCAGATTGAATAGGCTTCTACACAATTGGCGAGACTCAGGAGCCACAAGACTGCTGCAGGAATATGTCAGCCCAGTGCACAGATCTCCACTTCAAAGACTGGTCGAGAAAGTGGATAGACACAGCCCTCCCAGGCGCAGAGAAAGCTCGCCTGTGAGACAAGCTGCATCTCCTTCCCCTACACGAGAAGAACGTTCAGGGAGGTCTCGCTGGAAGAGACTCAATCGTTCCCCTAGACAGAAGGTACCAGCCAGAAGATCTCGAGAAAGAAGAGCTCGAACACCAGCTACTTCTTCTACCTCTTCTACCCGCTCTTCCGTACGGGATAACTCCCCCACCTTGGTTGATAGCCCTATCTCTAGGGTTTCCCCGGTGGACGATATCCACACCTACCATGATGTCCTACAGAGGGGTGCACTGAAATTGAACATCGGGATGTCTGTGCCACAGGTCTCCATGACCGTGATCTTTGAGACTCTTCACCAAAAGTCGGGGTCTCGTCCAGTGCTACCGTTGGTCCCAGGGATCATGGATCCTGTCAATGATGTTTTCCTGGCTCCAGCATCAGTAAAAGCGGTGCCGGCCCGCATCCAGAAGAAGTATAAGGCCGCACCCTCTGATCCGATCTTTGTGAAAGCGGACCCTCCCGCCGACTCAGTAGTTGTGGCGGCAGCACGAAAAACCCCCTCAGTCTCTCCCCCCTCCTCAACTCCTCCTGACAAGGACAGCAAGTTGCAAGACTTGTGGGGCACAAGGTCTGCAGTTCTGCCGCTTCGACGCTGAAGGTTTCTAGCGCTGCTGCGCTTTTAGGCAGGTACGATAGAGCCTTATGGGACTCAATGGAGTGTTTTAAATCGAAATTGCCTAAGGAGGACCAGCAAGACTTCGAGGAGACCCGGACGGAAGGAAGCCTGGTGGCTAATCAAATAATTAGCACTGCTGTAGATGGAGCAATACTGGCGGGACATACCTATGCCCATGGGGTATGTGCCAGACATTCGTCGTGGCTGTGCCTGACAGGCCTCAAGCCCGATGCGCAACAACGCATCCTGAACCTCCCGTTTACCGGCACATCTCTTTGGCCAACACACGGATGACTAAATGAGTCGGATGAATGCCGAGCTTGACACCGTCAAGGCAGTCGGCCTAGAAAAAAATTAAGTTTAAACGCCGTTTCAAGACCAACAAAGGCAGAGGGGCTCAACAGAGTGTTCAAACCCCTCAGTGGTCCCAGAACAAATCCCAGGGCAAGACCCAGTTTCGGGGTGGTAAAGCCAACCGAGGTAGAGGAGGTCACCAGCAGTCCTCTACTTCGACGAGAGGAGGAAATAAATGAGCACTGGCTTCCTCTAGCGCCGTTGTCCACTCCAGTGGGAGGAAGTTTTTCAAAACATCTGGCAGAGTGGGGCAGCATCACGAACGATCAGTGGGTGCTGAATACACTGCGCAATGGATATGTTCTTCGTTTCCGTGCGCCTCAACAGGACATCCACCCAAAGAAATCTCGTCCGCACCAACTCGATCTGCTCCGAAAAAAGGTGAAGGCTCTTCTCCAAAAACGAGCTATAGAAGAGGTGCCTCCCTCTCAAAGGGGAAAAGGAGTCTACTCCAGATACTTTCTTGTCCCCAAAAAGGATCAGGAAAACAAGTTCCGGGCCCATCCTGGATCTTCGTGTTCTAAACAAGAACATAGTCGAGGAGAAGTTCTGCATGCTTGCTCTTCACCAAATATGTCCACATCTGCAAGTAGGAGATTGGATGTGTTAGATGGACTTGAAAGATGCCTACTTCCACATTCCAATTGCCATGCAACATCGGAAGTTCTTAAGGTTTCTGGTGGCCAGCAAACAATACCAGTACAGGGTCCTGCCTTTCAGGCTAAAGTCAGCACCAAGAGTCTTCACCAAATGCATGGCAGTGGTGGCAGCCTTCCTGCACAAAAAAGGACTTTTCGTCTATCCCTACCTAGACGACTGGCTCATAAAAGGCCCATCTCCTCAACAGGTAGAGAACGACTTCCACCTTTGCCTGCTACAATTGCACAGACTCGGCCTCCACGTCAACATGGAGAAGTCAGTACAACTGCCAACCCAATCCATACACTACCTGGGCTCCTTTCTGCGTATCCTTCGGAGGAGAGACTATTTTCTATGCAGAGTTCTGCTACAGTGCCAGAATCCAACAGCGCGTCAAGTAGCGTCTCTGCTGGGTTCCATGATTCCTCACGCCAGGCTGAGGATGCAACCTTTGCAGAAGGCTCTGGATGATCAATGGGATCAGTCGTCAGGGCTCTGGGAAGACCGGATCTTTCTTTCGCAGGTGACGAAGACCTCCATCAAATGGTGGACTCACCCTCTCAACCTTCTGGTGGGAGTGCCTTTTCACCAACCTCTCAAGACAGTCTATAGTCACAGATGCGTATCTCCAAGGCTGGTGAGCACACATGGGGTGTCTGCAGATTCAAGGAAGGTGGTCAGCAAAAAAACAGACCTACCATATCAACATGCTGGAGCTTCGAGCAGTCCATCTGGCTCTGAAGTCCTTTCTTCCTGATCTCGAATCACACTCAGTTCTGATCCAAACGGACAACATGACCATGTTCTACCTGAACAAGCAGGGCGGAACTCGGTCGCGTCCTCTCTCTGGAGGCACAAGCCATATGACACTGGCTGCTCGCCAGGAACCTCACAGTAGTAGCGGTGCATCTCCCAGGAGAGCTAAATATCAAGGCCGACGCACTCAGCAGGCACCTCGAAGATCAGGCAGACCTCTTCCATCGCTGGGGTCGTCCAGAAATAGATCTGTTCGCGGGCGACGAAAACTCAAAATGCCATGCCTTCGCGTCCAGATTCCACCGTCCAGGGACAATCGCCTTGGTCACGGGACCAAGGCGATTGTGTCGCATAAACGCGTTGGGTTGTTCCATGTTTCCAAATATCATGCTGGAATGATTGAATAAATTTCATTCTTGAATACACGCTTGTGTTCGAAGCGGTAATTGAAAGGGCTGGCTTGGAGTGCATTGGCACAACGTGCGGTGCTTGGTGAAAACTATACGGATTACAGGGGACCTCTATCCCTGACGTGCACCGCAGTCTAGGAGTCCCGGTGCACATGGAGGAAGTGAACCTGGATATATATATATATATATATAGGCACATATAATATAGTGTTTCCAGGGTCCCGCACATGGGCGGGAATATTCTAATGCTTATGACTATTGATGAGGATCACCTGGAAGAGAATAACTTGGAATCACAGGAAGTGGTATTCATGTGTGTCTCCATCGCCGTCAGGAAGTTGGGGAGTCGTTGGATTTTGTAAATATATATATATATATCTCCAAAAGAGTTCAGCAAACGCCGAACGGCGCCATAACCCCTCCACTATGGGACAGCGGTTCGTGCTGGATGGCGAGTCCTCTTATCAAGTCAATTTCACACCACAATTACCTTCGTCTTCAAGGCAAGTATAAAAGCACGAACAGCAGCATCAAAGTAATTTTATTCGGCAATTTTCAGCAACAAAGAGACAACTCGACGCGTTTCGGGAAAGCCTTCCCTTGGTCACGAGTCACTCAGCCACTTTGTTGCTGAAAATTGCTGAATAAAATTACTTTGATGCTGCTGTTCGTGCTTTTATACTTGCCTTGAAGACTAAGGTAATTGTGGTGTGAAATTGACATGGTATCAAAATATACTCTCAGAATGAATTACTTTGGTTAAATACTTATCAAACAGGCAATAGACTTTTTGACTGCAACAGTTACAGTTTGTTGCAATAGGCAACTTAATTTCAAATACAATGCAACATTGAGCTCAATGGGAATTTTCAGTTAAATGCAATTAAATACTTTGTAGATTACTTTTCTAACCACAAGACTGGATCCTAGATTCAGTCCTGGGACATGTCCTGTAAATAGTTTAAGTAAAAGCGTTTTGGTTATAGTTATTTTAAGGAATATTATTAAGGAATATTATTGTATTTTAAATGTTGACACTTAGAAACTTTTTCAGGTGAAATTACCAATGTTATCCTATGGAAGGGAATTCAATTTGCAGGTAAAGTATGTTCACATTACTTTTGTAATCCAGTACTGGACTCCTAGGTTCAGCACTGGGAAATTTATCTAAAACAGGTAAGCAATTAAGTTTTGGTAGTTGCTACGATTTTTAAAGAATATTTGTAGTTTTCAAAAATCGACAGAAGAAATTTCACAGAAAAACAGTCAATGGTTTCCTATGGAAGAAAATTCATGTTATGGTAAGTACGGTTGAAATTACTTTTCAGGGTTTCAGGGTTTGTGCTGGGCTAAAAGATGAAGCACAGAGGTCTCTCCTGATAACAGGAGAGTAAATCGAAAATCGTTGTTCGGCTGATTTTAGGTGAATATGTTAAAGTTCCAAAACTCCCCACAGAAATTCCAAGTGAAACCAGTCAATGTTAGCCTATGGAAGAAAAGTGAGTTATCGGCTTTTAGGTAAGTACTCGACTGGCAGAGTTAAGGTCCTGGGCATAGACTCTGGGGTTCCCCAGGGTCAGGTAGGTACAGTTGGTAGACCCTCAGCGGCACAGGGGCAGCCGCGTGCAGAGGTAGTTAGGCCCAATATTATCCAATGCGAAGCAGGGGGCCTTCGGTTCATGGCTGCTGGCTAGCAGGCCACACGGCTGAGAGAGCTTGCTCAGGGCAAATGGGGAAGTAAGATAGGGCGAAGGTTGCACTGCCAGGGGCACTTGGGCGGCTGGGTGCAGGGTGCTTTTGAGCCGTCAGGCGCTCAATGTTTTTCAATGGAGATCTTGAAAAGTGAACAAAGGCTGCAGGTTCGGGGACGGAGGATCTTCTGGAGCGACCAACACTTTGAGGGGTAAGTTGGGATCTTGGAGGATAGGTAGAGACCCCCGGAGTTGGGCATAAGGGATGCCGGGTGCAGGGGTGTCTTCTTTTGGCATCAGGAAATCTTACACTCTGCTGGTCGCGGTTGGGGGGGGGGGGTCCCTGGTTCTGAGGCTGCAGGCGTCGTCGAGGAGGGTCCTCAGGCACTGGATTCCAGGTCAGAATCGCCAGGGGGACGCCCTCAGGGTCTTCGTCCACTTGGGCACAGGCCAGGCTCGGCGGGTGCAGAGTGGGCTGGGTTTGCGGTTCCTGGCTGGCACCAGGGGTATTGCTGTTTGAGCAGAACCACTGCTCATGGGAGTCCCAGTCTCTAAGAGGGTCAAGGCAGGCAGGTCCTCCGGGGTTCTAGAGGTTGCTGTCCGCAGGAGACGCCAGGATTTAGCAGGAGCAGGTTCAAGGATCAACAGGCCGGTAGGGTTGGGGCCAAGTCAGTAGATGTTGTCCTCTTGTAAGCAGCTGCACGGCAGGTCTTCTTATTGGTCTTCTTTCTGGTTTTAAAATCTGGATCTGAGGAAGGAAGGAGGTTCAGGGTGCCCCTAAATACTAAACTTAGAGGCGTTACAGCTAGGATGAGGGCAGGGACCAATAGGTCCCTGTCCAGGGAGGGTACACCCCCTAACCTGCTCCTCTCCTGTGGGAGGGGGGCAGGAGCCTAGCTGTGAGTGGGTAGGGCTCCCCATCCTCAAGACGGCGTTAGCCCAGAGTCGTGCTTCACCTCGCCTCCTCCACCTGAGCGGTGGAGTTGGAACAGGCTGGCACACCCCCTTTCCTGACGTAGGATTTTCCGCCAGAGTTGGGGTCAGAACTTCTAGGGGCCAAATGCTGAGTACAGCAAGTGGCCTGGAGAAGCTCACAAAGGTGGCATGCCTTTGAAGCTTCCCCCTGCCCATCCTGGGGGAGGAGACCTAGCACCACGCCCAGGATGTGCATTGTTGCAGGCCCAGGAGAGCGGGGGGCTCTCCACCCAGGGGTCCAGCAACAAGTCTGCTGTGTGGCAGTCTAGGCAGCCTCTCAAACAAGACGTGGACTGTAGCTTAGGTTTCAGAGTGGCATCTCTACGATGCCTTTACATTAAATCCCACACTGGCATATGTGGGTTTAATGTGCTGAGAAGTTTGATATCAAACTTGTCCGTCTTCAGTGTAGCCATTTTGGTGCTGTGGAGTTCGTAATGACAAACTCCCAGCACCATATACTCTTAATGGCAACACAGCACTTACAGTGCCCAGGAATGGCCCTGGGTACTGTAGGGGCACAGGGTTCATGCACCTGTGGCCACACCACTGGCATAGGGCACCCAGCTAGGGGGGTGACTGATGTATGCCAGGGCAGTGGGGTTTTGGCATGGCACACAGGGATGTGTGCCATGTAAACTCCCTGCTTAGTTCTGCACCAGGACACTCAGCCTGCAAAGGCAGTGTGTGTGTGTGTCAGGGTGTAGGGCCCATAAGGGTGCACAATAAGTGCTGCAGCCCTTGGGGTCTTCTCTGGTCACAATGATCTGGGTAACCATGGTACCACTTACCAGGGGCTGACATGTGGCCAGAGATGCCAATTTGGTTTTAGCTTCAATACAGTTTTAGGGAAGGAACACAGGCCCTTGGCACCTGATTGGCAGGAGCCCAGAGGAACACTCAGTCAAAGCACATCAGCAATTCAGCAAAAGTGGGGGCATACCATGCTAGAAAGATGGCACTTTCTCACATGTGTATAACTGTATAGGCGAGTAAATGGCAGTGTGATTAATTATTTGCATGACTGACTAGGTGTGTGAGAACCCCTATGGATAAGTGGCGGTGTGTGAGTGTCTATATAGGTATATGAGTACATATGATAGTCCTGTACTGAGTGACCATAAGTATGGGTGAGTGAGCGGATGTGTGTGTAAACCTAAGAATCAGTGAGTGGGTATTTAGTTATTGGTGTTGGAGTGTCTATGGTTTTGAGAATGGCACTCTGTAATTTAGAGTGGGTGTATCAAAGGTTATATTAGTTTGTGAGAAGATGCATCAAATTATCACATGGATGATGTCTTCAGTGTGGTCATTTAATTAGTCATCAGTGATGTCAGTGACAATGTCATGATTGATGTAATATGGGCCGTCATCAGCAGTGCATTGCGGGGGCGCGAGTTATAGTTAGCTTGAACTAATTAGAACGGGGGAATTTCTCTGGTTTTGTACGAGTGACGGGTCCAACTAACTATAACTTTACCTAAAACCTATGGGTTTTTCAGTGAATTTCTAAGGTTTTTAAAATGCTAATTTCTAACGAACGTGCCTGAAACCTATGGTTTTTTTTAGTGAATTTCAAAGGTTTTTTTTAAATGCTAGTTTCTAACTATGCCCACAGAGGTAGGACATGTGAAGAAAGAAGAAAAAACGCACCAAAAGAAATGCAGAAAGAAGCAACAGAAATCCATAAAGACAAAGAAAAGTGCTGGAAGAAGCAAGACATGTGCAGAAAAAAACAACAGAGGAGCAGAAAGAGGCCTTGTTGCAAAATCATCCTGTGCCCACAACTTTCAGACGGGTACTGGTGATAACTGACTAACCAGGCCTAGAGCCAATGCTATGCTAAAAGACACTTAGTACACTCTGAAAACACCTACATACACTAGGGAACAGTATGCGTTGGGGCACCCCTGTGATTAGCATGACCTCCTCTGTAAGGCCCTAGTACATAACAAGGTAGGGGGATTAAAACTACCTCAAATTTAGAGGTGCAGAAATATGCTACTTTAACTAGTAGTCACGTTTGCAGAGTAGTGGAGAAAGGGTGCTGGGCGTCCAACCAACGCTCAGGAATTCCACGGTGTAGGAATTACAGGAGGTACCAGGAGGGATTCTTGCCCCCAAACTCCCTCAGGACTAAATTGGACTTCATTCCCCATTCCGTAGTCTGCCACAAGGCACATTTGCAGAGTGGTAGAGAAAGGGGGCCATGTCCTCCGAAGATTACTTAGCAATCCCACTATGTGGGACTTACTGGAGGTATCAAGAGGGGTAGTTGGCCCCCCCAAGGACATCCTTGGGTGCCAACTTCCCAAACTCTTACCTCCAGTCAGTCCGACACAGCAGCACTGGTAAGCACTCATATCAGGCCATGCCCACTTTGCCCACCACTCTACAAACGCACTCCCTGGCATGCTCTTGGATGGGGATTGAATTTCCCTTCACTGCTGGGGGTCCTTTAGGGGCTAACTAGCCTAACTTCTATCTCCAGTTAGCCCCACGGAGTGGGATTGGGGAGAGGTATACAAAGGCCCTGCCCCCTTTCTCCACCACTCTGCAAATGCGCCCCCCTGGAGCGTTGTAAGCTGGGGTATTAAGTCTCCTTGAATCCTGAGAGTCCCTGGGGTCCAACTAGCCCACCAGGTATCTCCAGTAAGCGCCACAGGGCGCGTTTGCAGAGTGGTGCTGGGAGGGGGCGGGACCTTGGCGATGCCGGTCTTTTTTTATTTTTAAGAAGGGGAGCTGTGTGGCCCCCCCATCCTTTTCTACTATTTTTTGGGCCCTGGGGACCCCATCCCCCAGGGCCTGACCCCTATATTTTTTATTTTATTAAAAAAACTGGAAGGGGGCCGCGTGGCCCCCCCTCCGGAGGCCATATTCGGCCACGGGGACCCCATCCTCCGGAGCATGGCCAGTGTTTTTAAAAAAAATTTATTTGGAGGGGGGCTGCGTGGCCCCGCACTTCAGGCCATTTATGGCCCGGGGACCCCATTCCCAGGAGCCAGCCTTTGCGTGTTTTTTTTTTTTAAATTAATTTCATTATGGGGAGGGGGAGCCATACGGCACCCCTCCCTGGCCACTTCTGTCCCCTGGGACCCCAACCCCCTGGGCCTGGCCTCTCGTTGGGGACCATGGGGGGAGCCCCAATGACCCCACGGTCCATGCATACTGCGCGAGCCGGCATTACTTTTCCACATGGGGAGCTGCTGACATGCAGCTCCCCGTGTGGAAAAGCAATCTGGTTTGGATTTTCGAAGAGTCTCTTCCAAAATCCAAACCACAGTTTGCTATGACAGGGCAGGGAGCCGCACGGCTCCTACCCTGCCATAGCAAACAGCAGTGCACCCCGGGACACTGCAGGAGCCGGCCCTGGGGAGTGGCTGTCCCCAGGGCCATGGAGGGCTCCAGGAGGGGGGGCCACAAGGCCATCCTCCCAATGAATTTGCATTATAGTGCCCCGGGGAGGTGGTGGTCCCCGGGGCGTGTGGGGAGGCTCCAGCCTCCCCCTCACCACCCCACCCCCCCCCCCGCCAAAAGGTTTTTTTTTTTAAAAACAAGCCCGGGGGGGGGGGGGGGGGGGGGGGGTTCCGGGGCTGCCTTGTGCCCCCGCAAATATTTGATAAAAACCCCGGGGGTGGCGTTCCCGAGGCATTAAAAAAACAAGCCCCGGGAGGCGTCAGTCCCCTGGCCCCGCGATTATATTTCAGCATGCCCCCGGGACTTGGCCCAACCAGGGGCTAAATAATAACGAAGTGGGGGAGCCTGCGCTTCTTTTTAGGTCGAGGACCGTAGCCTGCGCTTGCGCAGTCTCGTCAGAGATTTAATGATTTAGTATGGGGGCTTGAACCTGCCCCTCTACTCCATTGGCTGGCTTCGTAAATGCTGGCCAGCCATTGAAGGGGAGGGGCGTCAATTCCTTTAAGCCCAGTCTTTTCCGGATTCGGGACGTGTTTTTTAGGTTCTTTTTATCTGTGACGTCATCCGTCACTCAAACCTAAAACCCCCCCCCCAGTCTGAAAAGGATGAGGCTTTTTTTTATTGGGTCTTCCGGTTACGACGGAATGGGCCTTGTTCCAGCCCAGGCCTGCTCTACACTCCTTTCTCCGTTAGCTTAAACAACCAATGTTTCCCTTAGCAATATCGGCCTCACTCACAGACAGTGCCAGCCAGGCCACCGTTGCATCACTTCCGGTGGGGAGCCCAGCATTCGTTTATTTGGCTGGGTCGAACGTGAAGCGTCCATCTTGGGTGGGAGCAGAGGTATTGGTGGAGGACCTGATTTTAGCAGTGGACATGGGATCTACTGACACCCATGAGAGCCGCTCGCCGGGTCCGAGAGTTGCGAAGGAGTCCTAGCAGTGCCAGCTTTCACGCGTAGTGCTCTATCTGCAGAAGGCACTGCTGTGCTACGGCTTCTGCTTTGAAGGGCTGCGCTAGGATTATCTGGCCCGGCTAACTCACTTTCCTATTGGTTTGACTCCCCTTCTGTTAGCACTTTATATCGATGCACTGACCCCCAGTGTTTAGCTCTGCTGTTGTCTGTGCAATGACCCTGTGCCGCTTAGTGCGGGGGCAGGATACCCCACACCCTCTGCGTTAAAGGACTAACTCGCCCTACCTCTGGACTAGCATACAGCTTTTGAGACAACCCTTTCAGGGATTCTTGGATATCCGCACCTGTCCAGCGCATTTTTACAACAGTTAGTATGATGTCCACAAGAACACCTCTGCCCACTGTGAACGAGCGGGACACGGAAAATGCGAGTATTGTGTGGGGAAATTGCTATTAGTGAGCCATCCATCTTTGAAAATAGCTTGGGTGACTTAGGATATGGTATGGAGATTAGTAGCGCTCCAACAAGGCTGTTCTGGAAATTCTGGCATAGTTTGAGCTTCATTTAAACAGCGCTAGAGTTGAAAAGAGTGTTGTGTTTTCCTGCTTGAATTGGTTATGTTACTTATTGATTGCACATGAGTATCGGTCAATTGAAATGATAATTTGATAGCAGTCCTCCTGAGTGCCTTTGACCTAAGCCAGTGCACTTTCATCTTTTGTAACCTGAGCATGCCGTGGTCTTGTGTATACACCCTCCAGTGTAACCTGAGCGACCCATGACACAGTGTATGTCTAACCTATACTTACTGGGTCTGAGTATGATTATTTCTTTTTAAGCTAAGTTGTACTGATCTTGCATGCTTGCAGTATGCACTCTA
This sequence comes from Lissotriton vulgaris, assembly GCF_964263255.1. Taxonomy (NCBI): domain Eukaryota; kingdom Metazoa; phylum Chordata; class Amphibia; order Caudata; family Salamandridae; genus Lissotriton; species Lissotriton vulgaris. The sequence continues at coordinate 674,542,065 of NC_141687.1, read as the reverse complement.
TTCTCCTGCGTATTGTGATCAAGTTTCTTGTGCATGCATCTTTCTGTTGTGTATAAGTTGCATGGAAAAGTAAGTATTTGCTATCGTTCTAGCACGGGGAGTGCTTAAAAATGATTTCTCATCTGATCGTGCTATGCTTATAGTCAAGAGTAAATGTGGATGAGAGATACGAGGTTGTTCCTTTAAAGAACAGTGACACTTGTTACTAAGCAAAACACCAAGCTCGTGGTAAGACAAAAGTGTAGAATATTCCTAGACCGAATCTTCTACCTTGGTGACCGCATTAAAACCCCCGACGCCTCGTCAGTGGAGTAAGCGCTATATAAATGTAATTGATTCAACTTCCTCCATACAGGTTGTGCAAGTGCTATCAATATCGAAGCTTTACTCTTTCCAACCTAAAGGTTGAGTGGCCCTGGGGGGGGGGTGAAGATTTGGTTTATTTTTATTAAGTGTGTTTCTCAGTAGTATGCCTCAATATCTGGGAGGCTGTCCCCCTGGCTGTGCTTGCTCTCCTGCCCCCTGGTTGTGCTTGCTCTCCTGCCCCCTGGCTGTGCTTGCTCTCCTGCCCCCTGGCTGTGCTTGCTCTCCTGCCCCCTGGCTCTGCTTGCTCCCCTGCCCCCTGGCTCTGCTTGCTCCCCTGCCCCCTGGCTCTGCTTGCTCCCCTGGCCGTGCTTGCTCCCCTGCCCCCTGGCCGTGCTTGCTCCCCTGCCCCCTGGCCGTCCTTGCTCCCCTGCCCCCTGGCCGTGCTTGCTCCCCTGCCCCCTGGCCGTGCTTGCTCCCCTGCCCCCTGGCCGTGCTTGCTCCCCTGCCCCCTGACCGTGCTTGCTCCCCTGTCCCCTGGCCGTGCTTGCTCCCCTGCCCCCTCGTTCGTTGTGCTTGCTCTCCTGCCCCCTTGTTCGATGTGCTTGCTCTCCTGCCCCCTCGTTGCTTGTGCTTGTTCTCCTGCCCTTGCCCCCTCGTTGCTTGTGCTTGCTCTCCTGCCCCTGCAATAGGTCTCACATATGCAAACGATTAAGCTATTGGCAATGTAAAGGACAATGCCATTTATTTATAATTTTAAAAAAAATGTCATGAACAATGCCAATAGCTCTACCTTTAATAATGCCGAGACCATTGCATTGTAAATGCTTGTTTATATTTTCGGTGGATTTGCACACCCAGCGCGAATCCGGACGTTTTAATTAAAAATAAAATGCTTTTTTAGACCCTGAGGGTCCTTGTGGGACCCCCTGAGCAGGCCTAGGGAGTCAGGGTGTTTCTACCCTGCCCCCTTTTCTTGTTTTTCGCGTTTCTTTTTCTCGTGACGTGGTTCTACAGAGTCACAAGCTAGCTGCCAACACTTCCTGGTTTGGAGTGTTGACACCCAATTAGAATAAAGCTCTTGGTCGGGAGGGTGCGCGGATCCACCGTGCCTTTATATCGAAACTTTTATTTTTTTGTTTCTCAGCAACTACTTAACGAATTTACACCATTAAAAAAAAAGTTCTCTTCCTGAACCAAGGGCTACCTTTTTGACAAATTTAGTGTAATTCCGTTCAGCAGTTTGAGCTGTAGCTGTGCCTAAATTTCCCTACGGGAATTAACAAGGAAAAAATACATTTTGGGACCCCCCTTTTTTCTCGGCCCCCGCTTGCCGAATCACCCCGAAACTTTCAAGACAGGAGCTGACGGAACGGCCCACGAGTTTTGAGAATTTCGCTAAGATTCGTCAACCAGCGCCAAAGATATTGAGAAAACAAAAAAGTCCTAACTATGACTATATACTAGCGACCGCCAGTAGAAAATTATATATATATATATATGACCCTATCACAATGACATCTGATAGATATTTGCCTTTTGCACTTTATGTAAATACATGTAATTATGTATAGCTTGTTGTATATACCTCGTTTGCCCACTGATTACCCCAAATAATGTTTCCAAATTTTTACAATTTTCGGAATTCACAAATGTATTTATACAGTGATTAAGGTTTCAGGGCTTATCTGTCTCTGACAAAAGTTTCCCCGCCCTAAAAATTGCAATTGCAAGCTCATTTTCCGTCGCAGTTTGAACACTCCTACTGCATACAAAATATCCAATCAAATGCTCCCATCATTGGTGAATGTGCCCTTTAAATTTCTTGCACCTCTCTCAGTGCGCCATGTGACCAAGGCCTCTGTGTAGGCCGAAACGTTATGCTGCCGTGGTGTGCTGATGAAGAATAGAAACTCACCTGCACTCTGGGTCTTCTGTGTTCTTTCCTGTGTGGGGTCGGTTATTGGAGACTGTCGCAGTGAAAAGTGCAGTGCGGATATATATATATATATATATATATATATATATATATATGTGTGTGTGAGTGTTTGTGTGTGTGTGTGTGATCAAGTCCCCCTAGCAGGGACGAAACGCGTCATGGCTGCCAGCATTTACCTGTAACTGAATGCAAATAAACTGAAGGCATTTCAACAAGCTTGGTGGTTCGTGCTCTTTCTGTTCTGCGTCCTGCGAAGGTACGAAGCAGCTGCAAGGAGTTTTCGGCGATAGATATATATATATATCTATCTCAATAAAACACAAGCACACACAATAGTTGTAACAGTGTAGTTGTCAAGCTGGTACATTTCAAAGCTGAAGAATCAGTGAATGGAAAATTAGCTGTTGGAAACACAATGTTCTAAAGCTGGTTGCATAAAGCACACTAAAATGAAAAGCGGAATATTAATAAAACAAAAACGTCAATCTTAGTTGCTTTTAGGCCAGGACACACTGGCTTTGTATATTCACGTTCTTGCAATGCTCAAAAAGTTACAATGGAGGAAAATCTGTGGAGTTGGACAAATGAAAAAAAGAGTGAAAGCTACTGTAGTGATACTTCTCGCAACTATTATGTTTTCAAAACATGATAGTATATACGATTCACTTGTCATTAAGGCATTTTCCACATTTTAACAAGCAGGCAATCACAGGGCAATATGTGCTTGCCCAAATCTAAAAGCAGAATGTGCTTCTTGCAAAATAAGTTTTTCATGTTTACTGTCTTCCATTACCATAAAATGACACTATATATCAAATATAAAGCCCAAAACAGTGTTTAAACCCATCAGTTCACAATCATTTACACTGAGTAAATATACAAAAGAAGGAAAACAATGACATTTAATGTGACAACTTAAAGAAAAGGTCATGAAAAACAAACCTGTGAAAGAACACTAGGTCTTATTTGCAGAGGCTGCATGCCAGGGGCCTGTGTCAAAGGGACTGCATTATCAACCCTCACTGCTGAGTAGCTAGTATGCTTTCCATGGTTTGAAGGCATGCCTGACGAAAAGCAATATATGCAGATTAACAGAAAACAGAAAAATGTCACGTATTAAATAATGCAGCAAGCAGTGCTTAATCTCAATTAAAGGGCAAGCAGCCCAATGGTTTTCTTAGGACCCTTGCATTGGATGCCAGAATTTCTGAGACTTATGATTCCACCTTAAAGGTTCTTTCTTCCACCGCACACATTTATTGTTCCATTATCTCACTCCAGCAGTTATTTTAATCCCCATCACTAAAATCAATCGGACACCTTTTTCTTAATTGTCTATTCCCATTTATTGATCCCTACCTTTCTCTCTTGCACAGTCAGTCTGAAGATGGAAAATAAGTCACATTGCCCAAAATTAAGTGTCTGTGTTTGTCACCTGCACAAAGTTAGCACCGACAGTGGGGAAAACCACTTGTCAAAAGTGTAAAATTACACCTAGCCTAAATACCCCCCTGTTAGAAGTGTAATCCTCGCAAACCTCTTGCAATTTACAATCTTGCAGTGCGTGGATTCATATTCATTACAATATGTGGAATACACCAATTATAGGATAGGATAGGGTTTTTCCTTGACTATTTGTATTTAGATTGGTCATTGGGGAGCACACCTGTCGAGATAAGCGCACCTAACAGTTGGTAGGTCCGGATGTCTGGAGGCAAAAACACGAACACCAAGATAGCACAGATTATGTATGGTGAACAGGTCTGCTGGGGCAGCGCCACCATTGGAGCAGAGGAGTGTCGCCCCACTTAAATGTCTCCCAAAGCCCCAGAGATGAAAAATAAAATGGGAATGTATTACAATATTATTGTTCATTATCTGGTCCTGAAAACAGTGTCAGGACAAGGACGGGCCTGCTGAGTAGCAGCAGGCAAGAGTGGCGGGCAATAGGCTGCCTTTGCACTGTTTAATCCAGCCAGACATGAGCACTTTCATCTTCTGAACCGAGCTGTCTTAAGACAACTGGATTGAGAGCAAGTGCAGGCCTCCAGTGCACTGAGGAATGCAGAGACAGGCCATTCCCTAAAATCAGGCCGCTGCTCATGCTGGATAACAGCACGTGAGCAGCGACAGGATTGGTCAAAGGTGTGTGCTGGGGCCCACACTGAAGTCTTAGGATAAGAGGTCTGGAGCAAGGAGGACTGATTTGCATATGGCCATGTGTGAACTGGGGTGGCAGAGTGGGCTAAAGAACGGTGATGGATTAAACCCAGATCTGTTGACTGGGTGTGAGTGTTTAATTGGTTCAGATGCTCCGTCCATCACCACCCTCTTTTGTACCGCTTTGTTCGCCATAAATTGGCAGGGTATGCTCAGATGCGAGTCCCTTGCTCACTTTGCCACTGGATTCAAGCAAGCCGGGCTGAAGACGGCTGAAATGCCAGAAACCGGTCCTCGGAAGCTTGTTTCCGGTCCATGGAAGGCATGGCTTGGCAGTTCGGGCTGGACAGTTCCCATGAGGCACAGGGTCAGACTGATTCGCATATGGCCATGTCTGAACTAGGGTGGCAGAGTGGGCTAAAGAACGGTGATGGATTAAACCCAGATCGGTTGACTGGGTGTGAGTGTTTGATTGGTTCAGATGCTGCGTCCATCACCACCCCCTTTTGTACCGCTTGGAGCAAGGAGGACGTCATGTCGTCGGGATCTGGTAAGTTTTAATTTTTATTTTTTATTCCCGCACACCCACCCATTTGCGCATATGCCCCCCCTCTCCCTCCCTACTTTTCTCCTCACTCCACAGATACTAGTCGTCACTGCAGGTCTGTATAGCAGAAAAATACAGTCAGTGGAGTTCCCTTGCGGGCATCCATGAGATAACTGGGCAGCACTTAAATTTAAATCACATACCATGTAATCAAGGAAACATCCCTATCCTCTCCCACAAATGTAATACAACAGTGATCTTAAAACTCCAGGATATATGGAAGTCACTGTACAATAAGTTATAAAAAAAAACATTTTTGCTCAGACATATTCCCATCCACTGTATAAGCACTAACAGACAAATTACTCAAGAAGCTGCAGCAAAAGAGAAAATTACCTAAAGCAGTACAAGGAGTTACAATATCAGTAAATTCAACACAACAGTAGCTAACAGAAAAAACTGAGGATCTTCTCTGCATTAACTAACATGTATAAAGAACATGTATTACATACTCCAGTAAACACTAGACCTTCCAAATCGTACCTTGAATTGCTGAGGGACATAAAATCAGCGTGTGCTGGAATGCATCGTTGCAACCAAACTGAGCAGGTCCTCCCTGAAGTGGAATTCCATGCTGCACAACTGAATGGCCCTGTGCTGGTAATGCCTAAAATACACAGGTTATACAATTAAATGAAGACAATGCTTAATATTTTACTGAGTGTACAGAAACCACTAAGGATTCACAAAAAAAGGTGACCCCAGCTTACCCCTCCAGAGCAATATGATAGCAAGACAATGATTGATAGATAAAGGTTTAGTTCACTTATTATTGGTATAACCAGCATACAAATCATAGAATGGAACACGCGCACACACTGCACCTCCAAGTCCACAACCCATTCATTTGAAAACAAGGATTATGAATATCTAACTCTAAAAATAATAGTACCTTAATACCTCATACAACTGCACTTTAGCACCTTGCTCTTAAGTGTAGCCTCGCGCAGAGCACACCACCCAATAAAACAATTATGTCAAGTACAAGTTGCCTTCTTTCATTTGAATGGGAATACTGTCCAACTTCAAATTAGCTATCTATGGGACCAACAGAAGGCAACACATTTACATCTATTATACCCTTTCAGCCCCAAAACTGGATGCTCACAATAGATGGTCGGGGAACCCATAGCCTTATGGATCACTCTGTCACTGCACAGATGACGAATAATTTGCAGCAATTTACAAGTGGCCTTAACTAGCAATGTGCTTGGGTGTTTTGAGAAAGAAATAGCTTGGCCAGAGACAAAAGAGGAAATGGGAATCTGTGCAATATAATATTTATTGTTTAGAACTTATTTATTGGCTGTGTATAGTATTGGATGTCTGTTGTGTAACCAAATGAAATGCTTTTATAATTTTGGCCTATAGGCAGATGTGGTTGCCTATAGGATTCTCTTTTTTTTCCTTTTCAACACTTATAATATTAAAAAAAAATGTGCTTGCACGTATCGATCCCATATTTTGCCCTGCCACCATCCACAGATGTGCACTTTTGTTTACAAAAATACCTACAAGCTCAAACAATAGACAAGATCTACACTGGCTGTGTACTGGTCTGGACAACAAAGAATATCGGTTGATATGGCGTAAGGTACAATGCTATTTCTGGTCTTTGTGTTTTGGTGTGCAGTATATACATGTAAGGTGGTGCATTGGAAGCACCCCCACAATTTTCACAGTACAACCACCTGTCTATTTATCCAATTCCCTCCAATGTTATTTTGAGATGGATTAATGAAGCGTTCAATGGGCATAAGCACAAAAATCCAGTACGGGAAAGAACTTCAAATATAAACTTTACCCGCTTTCGTAATAGAAAGTTTCAATTCCATTAAGGACATTGAGGTGAGGATTACGCTGATCTTTCTTCACTTTATTGTACAGCATTCCTTTTCAGAACATTAAGAAAAAAACTTTGTTTCCCATGAACCACCAAGAAAAAAGTTGGAATGCAAGTCCTTCCAATCAGCAAGCACGGGCTCCTTTTACAGACCCTTGTTTCGTCTCATCCTACCTCTTACTTCATGCAACAAAAGTCATAATTCATCAAGTCTAATCTTGCTTTGCTGACTCAGCCCCAGTGAAACAATGAAGTTAATTGAGTCGAAACACTAAGGAGTCGAATAGTGACACTTTCCAATAGAGCATATGAGTAAGGAGTCTGAAACTTATTTTGCAATCAAGTACTTGCTCCAAAAGCGGACCATTACAGTCGCCCGTCAGTCGCTACTCCCCACACAGGGTGGGACAGTTAATCAATGGCCATTGGGTGGTCTAATCTATGCCTTTGTATCCATAATAGAATTGAAGCTTTCTGTTATGAAAGCTTGGAAATTTTACATTCTAGGTCAGGACTGGAGGTGAGGATTTGGCTATTTTAAAGTTCATCTACCCCCAGGTCTTCTACACTGGGAAGTGACTTGAAATAAAATTGCTTGACGGTTGAGATCAAGGACCAATTTATTTAGTTGTTTAGTGCCTGAATCAACCACCGAAGGACCGCCCTTTGGACGGGCGGCGTGGATAAAATTGCAGCTACAGCTGGATGAAGAGCAGAAAATAGTAGTCTTGAGCAGCTTCCTGAATTGCAAATGATCAGGGCATTGTCTCAAGAGTGCGGGGAGATTGTTCCAATAACGGGGGGAAAGATGCGAGGAGGCCCTTCCACCTAATCTGGCCTTCCTTACTCGGGGAACCACAAGATGATGTTTGGAGCCTGAGTGAAGGATCTGGAAGGTAGGTACAGTGTAAATTACTCCGAGAGGTAGGTGGGGTCTAGATTAAACAACACCTTATGGATAGTGTAAAACATTTTGAATCTTATCCGTTAGCGAATAGGAAATCCCTAAAAGTGTTACATGATTCGCATGGCTTCAGACCCCCCACCCCCGCCCCGTTAAGTCCCTAGTTATTGGAACCTAAGGCATTGGGACTGAAAAGTGTCCTCTAGAGAGTATTCAAAAGTTGAGGAATCCACAGGCAGATGTATCCATCGAACAAGTTACTTACCTTTGGCAACGCTTTTTCTGGTAGATACAGTATCTGCCTGTGGATTCCTCACCTTGTGAATATCCCCCTGCGTCCGCAACGTTCGGAAAATTCTTTTGTGGCACACCGTCGTGGACGACGTCATAGGAGCACGGCATCGCGTGCGACGCCGACTGACGTCACAGACTCCTTATTAGGTCTCCGTCGGCGTGATGACATCAGTTCCGCCCTTTTTTCCGTGCCTCCGAGGCACCCGTACGGACCAATGACAGTAGATATACACGTATACAGTGCACATAGTACATACAACTCAAAAATACAGACAGTGCGTAGCCAAGGTATGAAAAACCCAATATATACACAAATATAAATATACATAAATACAGGTATAGAAGAGTGGACAACGGGGAGACGGGTGGGTCAGTGAGGAATCCAAAGGCAGATACTGTATCTACCAGAAAAAGCGTTACCAAAGGTAAGTCACTTGTTCTTCTGATAGATACATCTGCCAGTGGATTCCTCACCTTGTGAATAGAGTCCCACAGCAGTCCCCACTCCCCGAGGAGGGTGTCCACTCTCCTATACCAGAAAATCCTGGAGGACAGAGAGCGCAAAGTAACCGTCCCTCCTCACCTCGGCATCTAAGCAGTAATGCTACGCGAAAGTGTGGAGGGAGGCCCAAGTCGCGGCCCTGCAAATATGCTCGACAGGTACACCTCTAGACAAAGCAGATGTGGAAGACTTTGCTCTACTAGAATGAGCTCTTATACCCTCAGGAGTGTCCTTACCACCCAGGGCGTAGCAGATCTTGATGCATAGTATTATCCATCTCGAAAGTGTGCGCTTGTGCACAGCTCTTCCTTTTCTGCAGCCAGCAAATCCAACAAACAGCTGGTCATCCACTCGATAGTCCTTTGTCCTATCTGTGAGAAGTTGGCCCGATATGCAGCGTCGCTATTCTAGCGACCACTATGTATCGTTCCAAACGACCCTTATGGTGATTGGTTGTAAGTCAACCTTAGACCAGCTATCCTAGTAGCGTGGATACGAGCAGTCTTCGGTCTAAACTCTAGAGGGCGTGTTAAGCCAGCTGTAATACCATCACATACCCCTTGAACACCAAGTGAAAGGACACCACACAAGTGTTATGAAAATAAACAGTATATTTATTAGAATCACAACAGCCCTGTACTCTTTATGAGGACAGGGTACTAAGCACAGAACAAAAGCTCTTAGAAAATACTTCAAGTGCACAATTAAAACAAGTGCCCGAGGGCACGGAAAGTTTTAGTGGTCTCGGGCGGACCCGATAAGGCAAGTCGGAAGCGAGGGACTCGGGACCTTAGAGTAAGGAGGCTATGCAGGCACCGAAATGCCGAAGTTACCTAGCCACGAGGGCTGCGGCTGCACAAGTCTTACAGGCGTCGGGGGTCTTCGCTGACGAGCCAGGAGCCGGAAGAAAAGGAGTTGCTGGCCGGCGACCAGTGATGAATAGTTCGTAGAGATCCAAGCCTGGATCAGTGATCGTTGATACCTGAAAGCAGAGGGGACCAAGTTCGTACTACTAGCCAGTAGTCAGAGGGTACCAGGAAGGCACCGGATGGCCGTCACCTCGACTAGGTGAGTGGGCGACGCTAGGCTCTGCAGTCTCACGGACCAGGAGGCGTTGTCGGCGACCAGGATGGAGGTGCGAGCTGTCCCACGAAGGTTGATGCTGTCGGCGTCGCTGGGCCCAGGATTGGGGCAACAAGCCTTGGCAGATTTCAGGGCCACGTGGTGGGCCTAAAATGACGTCTTGAGTGGACCAGGAGGGTCCGGGTGCTTCTCTCGAAAAAGGGAGCAAAGGCCGATCTGGAGCAACCAGACCAGCAGCATTGGTTGTCGGATGTCGTCAAGGAAGGGCACAAGCCAGCGGCTAGTGACCAGACAACGTACTGAGCAGCGAGCAGAAGGGCCCCACGCGGATCGTGGAGATGCTGGGAGACTGCACTTCGGGGCTGGAGCTGCTCAGGGTCGGGGCTTCTCGGACCCCAGAGCACTCACCAGAGAATTGCTTTGATGGTCGTGCTGATTAAGAAAGCGTGCAGGTTTTGATGATGGCCGGTCCCTCGAGGTCTCGGCGCACCCACAGATCTCAGCTGAGCTGACGACGTGGGTAGAGGTCAGAGGTGCCAGGGAAGCCGGTTCTCGTCGAGCTGGGCCGTCGGATCCTTGAGGAAGGACTTGCAGCAAACCGCAGAGTTCTTAGATGGTGCCTGCGGATGCAGGGTGACTACTCCTTAGCCACAAGGGAGAAATCTTGAGAAGAGTCTCGAAGTCCTTTCGTAGAAAGTATTCTTGATTCAAAGATGATCTAATTTGGAAGGGTCCCCGCTCCGGCCTTTATCCCAAAGAAAGGGGTGGGTACATGACTAGGTCCTGCCCTAAGGGTGGGACCAGGAAGGGGGGTAGTTACACCCCTCTCCCCCTGCTGGACTTTCCCCAGGTCAGGGGCTGCGCGCCCCTGGAACTGGTTCTAGCCGGCAGATGCGTAGTGAGCACCGGGGTGCCACTCCGCAGTCACCTTCTTGCAAAGCCCTACCTACCCAGAATACACAAACCCTGTCTGGGACGGTGCGAACACCGCCCTTGACAGGAAACCCTTTGTCCAAGCTCTCCTCGCTGGAAGGACTCCCAGCAGCAGGAGGTCAGACTTGTGTCTGTGGTGGCAGCGTTCATTTTGTGGAGCTGAGGCTTCAGTTAACTTTAACCGGGATTCACAGTTACGTACATGTCGTGTCCCTCTAGAAGGGCGGAATGCTAACCTCGTCGCCAGAATTGGTGAGGGGGCAGCATCCCGATTCGTATGACACCTTACTCGACATGTCTTGATAACGCGATACCGAAGTTACCGATATGATACGCGTTATCATGGAACAGCCATTGGGTCTTGGTTCCGCAAGCTGCAACCGGGCTCGGCTCGTGCCAGAGCCCAATTCACACGGTTCCATGCACTCTGCCTTCAGGATTGTCAAGGCCTGCCATAGGAGTGACTGAGAGGAACTCGGTTGTCCATTTTAAGGTTAGGTATAGGGATACTACACCTACAGCAACGGGCGAGTACGCCACGTGGCCCCAGCTGTCGTGCAGCCAGTTGTGTCAGATTTAGATGGCCATCCAGGGGTGGCATAATGCATGCTTCAGCCCCTGGTAGGCCCTGGGTACACCGATGCCCTGAGTTACAGGGTCTGACAGGGTGGCCCAGTTCCAATTGGGTAATGCACCTAAGGTACACATATCAATTTAGCGAGAGAACAGCTAGGCTGTGGGTCTGATTGACAGGCCCACAGCCCGGGAAAGTCGTAAACCAGTGAAACAAAAGCAAAAAGTCTGGGTGATCATAGGATTGCAGACCCTACTCTCCTACACTATCTGCCGCCCTTTTAGGGTCCAAACGGTGAAGCCGCTCCTCCTCCTTGGAAGGGTGAGGGGGGAGGATAGAAGGTAGGAAGGGTAATAGACTGTCCTAGATGGAAGGGAGTCACCACCTTCGGCAGAAAAGCAGCCCTGGTCCTAAGAACCATTCGTTCAGCATGAATCGTCAAGAATGGGGGCTTTGAACTAAGAGCTTGAAGCGAATATGCTACTTACCAGTATGCATCTGTTCTTGGCATGTAGGGCTGCTGACATTCATATCTGTGCATAGATCGCCGCCTAGTGTTGGGTCCGGATGATTGCACATTGTTGTCCTGGAAGAGTCTTCGAAGTATCACGAGATAGGTGACTCCTCCCCTGGACTACAGTGCGCATGGGCATCGACTCCATCCTTAGATTGTTTTTAGCCATTGTGGCCGAGATGGATTGAAACTCATTGAATGATGACCATGCTAGAAGTATATGTGAATTCTGCAGCTGCTACAGGCGCCGGGGAGGAGGGCGGGCGATATGAATGTCAGCAGCCCTACATGCCAAGAACAGATGCATACTGGTAAGTAGCATATTCGGTTCGAGGCATGTGGGCTGCTGAATTCATATCTGTGCATAGAATACATAGCAGTCCCTCCATTAACGGCGGCCGCCCGTGCCAGCTGCAGCAGTTTAGAAAAGTGTTTTGAGAACAGCCTGCCCTACAGCTGCCTGCTGTTTGGAGTGCACATCAACACAATAATGCTTTGTAAATGGGTGTGTGGTAGACCATGTGGCTGCTCTACATATGTCTTCCAAAGGAATGTTTCCATGGAATGCCATAGAGGCCCCCAACTTTCTGGTGGAGTGGGCCCTTGGTGGAATGGTGAGAGTACGTTTTGCTTTCAGATAGCAGATCTGGATACATTTAACGATCCACCTAGCAATACCAGCCTTGGAAATAGGGTTACCTTTGTGGAGTGGTGCAAAGGCGACAAAGAGTTGCTTAGTCTTCCTAAAATCCTTGGTCCTATCGATGTAATACATCAGGGCCCTTTTGACGTCAAGGGTGTGGAGCATCCGCTCCGCCAATGACTCCAGATTTTGGAAGAAAACAGGCAATTCAATTGTTTGGTTAATATGGAATTGAGACACTACCTTAGGAAGGAATTTAGGGTTAGTGCCAAGCACCACCCTGTTAGAATGAATTTGAATAAATGACTCTTGGATAGTTATTACTTGGAGCTCACTAACTCGTCGCAGTGACGTAATCGCTATGAGGAAAGCCACTTTCCATGTCAAGAATTGAATCTCGCAGGAATGCAGTGGATCAAAGGGAGGACCCATCAGCCGGATGAGGACCACATTGAGGTTCCACTCCGGAGCTGGTGGAGTCCGCGGAGGAATGACTCGTTTGAGTCCCTCCAGAAAGGCCTTAATGGCAGGCACCCTGAAAAGGGAGAGGTGCTGCCTGTTCTGGAGATAAGCGGCCATTGCGGACAGATGTATGCGAATGGAAGCATAGGCCAGATTACATTTGTACAGATGGAAAAGGTAACAAATGATATTCTGAATAGACGCATCTAGCGGGTTAATGTTGTGGTCCGCACAATAAATGACAAACCGCTTCCATTTTGCCGCATAGCATGCTCTGGTGGTGGGCTTCCTTGCCTCCCGAATGATGTCCATACAGTCAGAAGGCAAGTGCAGGTAGCCAAACTCTAGGACTTCAGGAGCCAGATCGCCACGTTGAGCTGTTGCAGATCTGGATGCTGAATGTCGCCATGGCTCTGCGTCAGAAGGCTGGGTGTGAGACGTAGCCTCTGATGCGGTACCACGGACAGTTCCAGAAACGTGGTGTACCATGGTTGGCGAGCCCACGTTGGAACAACCAGGATGAGAGTCATAGAGTGCTGCCTGAGCTTGCGTGCCACCAGCGGTATCAGAGGTGCTGGGGGAAAAGCGTACGCAAATTTGCCTGACCAGTTCATCCATATCGCATTGCCCTGCGATTGTGGGTGTGGGAACCTGGCGGCGAAGCTTTGGCATTTTGCGTTCTCCCTTGTGGCGATCAGGTCTATCTCTGGATGACCCCACCTTCGGAAGTACGGTTGGAGAACTGATGGATGTATCTCCCACTCGTGCATTTGGTGGCTGTGCCTGCTGAGCAGGTCCGCCATCTGATTGTCTTTGCCCGGAAGGTGTTCCGCCATGAGGAAGATGTTCCTCTGAATGGCCCACTTCCACATGGTCTGAGCCAGGTGAGACAGCTGCGGAGAGTGTGTTCCTCCCTGCTTTTGAATGTAGTACGTGGCTGTCATGTTGTCCGTCCGGATCAACACAACCTTGTTGCACAGATGTACTTTGAAGGCCTTGAGTGCCATGAAGATTGCCATCAGTTCGAGAACATTGATGTGCATCTTCCGTTGCTGTTGCTGCGTCCATAGCCCCTCCATCCCTGGAGAGAAGAGTCCGTCGTCAGGATGATCTGTGGCACAGGCTCTTGGAACGGTCGGCCCTTGCAAAGGTTTCGTGGATTCCACCAATGCAGAGAGTTGTATGCCCGACCGCTCACCAACACTAGGTCTTTTAACTGCCCGTGAGCCTGAGTCCACTGACGTGCTAAACACTCCTGAAGCGGACGCATATGTAGCCTTGCGTGCGGGACTATGGAAATGCAGGAGGCCGTCATGCCTATCAACTGCATGAACACTCTTGCTGGAAGCGACTGTTGAGGTCTGAATTTTTGTATCAGCGATTGAATGCTGTTGATCTACACTGAATTTGGCTGTGCTGTGGCCGCCAGAGTGTTTATGGTTGCGCCCAGATACTGCCGTACGTGGGCGGGCTGGAGGTGGGATTTTGGGTAATTCAGTGAGAATCCCAGATCGTGCAGGAGGTGAATGGTGTGGGACACGTGGGCGGCACACTGCTGGGCTGACTTCGCTTGGATGAGCCAGTCGTCCAGATAAGGGTAGACGATGTTCCGTCTTCTGAGATGCGCCGCCACTGTTGCCAGGCACTTTGTGAACACCCTGGGTGCTGTGGTGACACCGAAAGGCAAAACCTTGAACTGGTAGTGCTGGTTTTGTATGGTGAAACAGAGGTATTTCCTGTGTGAAGGGTGCAGTGGAATGTGAAAGTACGCATCCTTTAGGTCCAAAGTTGCGAGAAAATCCCCCTGCCTGAGCAACGGGAGCACTTGCTGCAGGGTCAGCATATGGAAGTGCTCAGACAGGATGTAGTAGTTGAGTGGCCTAAGGTCCAGGATGGGCCTGAGGGTCCCGTCCTTTTTTGGTATCAAGAAGTACAGGGAGTAGACCCCTGTGCTTCTTTCCTGCACCGGCACGAGCTCTATTGCTGCTTTTTGCAGCATGACGGTGACCTCCTGCTGCAATAAGTGCAAGTGCTCGTCCGACATAGGACGGTGTCTTGGGGGCATGTTGGGTGGAGTGGATGTTAACTCCAGACAACTATATTGGATACGTTTTCTGACCCACCTGTCCGTGGTGATGGACTTCCAGACGGGCAGGAACTGCTGGAGTCTCCCCCCGACCGGTGTTGTGTGGTCAGGGGGCAGTGACAAGGCGTCACTGTTTGCTGGAGGCAGAGGATCTGGAGCTGTTGTTTCCACGTCCTCTGCCCTTGGCGCTGTTGCCACGATATCCACCTCGACTCTTGTTGGTGTAAGGAGTCTGAGTGTTGCCCTTGTAGTATTGCGTGGACTGGGAGAGCTAGCCCCTGGAGATGCCTCTAGTGCTGGACGACGAAAGGGCCCACCCCGAAACTGCTGGGACTGTAAGGCACCCATGGATTTTGCAGTGTCAGTGTCCTTTTTTATTTTTTCTAGGGTGGTGTCAACCTCTGGGCCAAACAGGTGATCTGGGTTAACCGTTTGGTTAAGGATGGTGGTTTGGATCTCTGGCTTAAAACCAGAGATTCTAAGCCAGGCATGTCGCTGAAGCATAACACTGGTGTTTATAGCTCTGGCAGCGGTATCAGCTGCGTCCAGAGCGCACTTAATGGAAGCGTTCCAGATTAGCTTCCCCTCCTGGATCAGCATCTCAGCCCCTTCCTTGTATTGATCAGGCAGGTGTTGCAACAGGGTCTCTAGTGTATCGTAGTGTGACCTGTCATAGCGTGCCAGAAGCGCTTGTGTGTTAGAAATACGCCAGATGTTGGCTGCTACCCTCTTCCCCGAAGCCTCAAAGACCTTGGATTCTTTGTCTGGGGGAGGAGAGTCACCCGTAGTCTGAGAATTGGCCCTCTTCCGGGAATTCAAGATGACAAGGGAGTCCAGAGGCAACTGTCCTTTAATGTAGGTAGGATCAGTAGGCGCTGACTTGCATTTTTTGTCAATTCTAGGGTTTATCACCCTCGCCCTGGTAGGTTCTTTAAAGATCTCGGTAGCATGCTTTAAAACACCTTTGTCTATACTCAGATCGCAGGCTACAGTGTGTGTTAATAGAAATCGCTACGGCATTATCTTCTGTTTTCAAGGTGAGCGTCATGTTCACTTTGCTTCTGTTTATTATCTGGGTGTTTTTGAGGTTGGAGTAACAGATGAGGAGTGTAGTATGGACCAAACATGGTAGTGTTTCGTAAATTGGAGTTCTCTCAGTTGTTGAATTAGACAAGTATGTCACTAATGCATTATAATTAGCTGACAAAGGCATCGGATAAAATGTTTCCTTTTTCTTTCAGGGACCCCTGACGAAGGGACCTTGCATCCCGAAATGCATTGGGTACAAAAGATTTTGGTTTCTATTATGTACAATTCCACTGTAAAACTCCTGTATTGTGAAATGTATATAAAGATGTACTTTTGAAATTGTAACTTTGAAGAACTGAAAAATGTTAAAAATCATGATGAATATGAATTAAATATTCTAGAATGACTACATATTTCACAGTTGTTGCGTGCTGAAGTCGTAACAGCCATTAGTTTGGGGTCAGGCTTCTTTCATGTTCATATAACTGTTCAGTGCATCACTGACCCTGGGGGACCCTGGGGGACCCCAGAGTCTAACCCCAGAACCTTAACTCTCACAGTCCATTACTTACCTGAGAACCGTTAACCTGTTTTCCCTCCATAGGATAACAGTGACACTTTTTCTCCAAAAAGTTTCCAAGTGTGGAGTTTTGAAATTAAAAATATTCCTTAAAAATCATACAAATAACCAAAACGTGTTTACTCACCTGTTTGCAGGAAATGTCCCAGTGCTGAATTTAGGTCTCCAGCACTGAGTTAGAAAAGTAACGTAAAAAGTAACTTACCTGTAATTTACTGTAAAAGCCTATTCATTTCAATGTACTGTATTTGCTGAGTGTTGCATACTACTGCTCGCCTGTAAATCAACCAAAGTATAATTTCTATTTCATTTTCAAACTGTTCTATATCCAGTAACTTATTACTGAAAAGTATTTATTGCTTACCTGGGCCAGGCTTGCTTGGTTCTAAAAATAAACAGTATATTTCTATACACAAACAATTGGCTTGGAGTTCAGTTCTTGAGTGTGTGAATTCATTTGCTGAATGAGTGTGTACATCAAATGCTCACTGTCCTCTGATACTGTCTTACTGCTCGACCAAGCTACCACTATTAGAGAGTAAGGTTCTATCTTATTTTAGCATCTGCCTACCTCTGGGGAACTTGGACTCTATACACACTATACCTCATTTTGGTGTAGTATATATATATATATATATATAGAGAGCCAGTTTCTTACAGGGTACCGTTGCAAGAACAATGAACAGCTACAGTGTCTTAGTCCATACTAGGACATTGTAAGTGCAGTAAAGTCATAAAGAGTATATGGTCTGGGAGTCTGTCATTACGAACTCCACAGCATCATAATGGCATGACTGAATTCTGGGACATTTGGTAGCAAACTTCTCAGCATAATAAATCCACACTGATGCCAGTGTGGGATTTATTATACCATGCACTCAGAGCACATCTGAGAGATGCCCCCTGAAAAACCACCTGCCTATGGTGGGTTCCCTGACTGGTAAACACAAGCCTGCCAATATGAGACATGTTTCTAGACCCCTGGGGTGGGAGCCTTCGCTCCTTTAGCCCTGAAACAAAGCCACTCCTGGGCAGAGGTGGTCACACCTCACCCAGGTCAGGAAGAGCCATCTGTGGCAGGGGTGCTGCAAGGGCCTGGCAGCCTTTGTAACACGAACCACAGCTTCTCCTGCTATCAGGAGCAGGACCCCTTCCTATCTCCCCTCCTTTTCAACGGGAAGACAGGTGGGAAAAAATAGAGTAGCCCAAAAGGTATACCCACCTCTGCCAACCCCACCTGGGTGGCAGATGGCAGGCACTCTCCAATCTGGATTAGGGGTTGTGCCCACTCCCCCACGTGGGGTGCGCACACCAAGGGTGTAGTAAACCTAAGGTCAGTAGCCCATTGGCTACTGACTATAGACCTCTAAAACGCCCCCTAAATACAGTATTTAGGGGGCAGCCCTGAACCAAGAAGGCAGATTACCGCAACCTACGAAGGAGGACGAAAGACGGCGCCCAGCAGAGGAGACTGTGGAAAAGAAATGACTTGGCCCTACCTGCCAGTCTGCAGTTCAGAGATCCTGTGCCAAATGTCACCTTATCCTGCACCAAATGTCACCTTGTCCTGCAGCCAGCGACCTCCAGAATCCCTGGGAGGACTGACTGCCTTCAACAAAGACCGGATCTCCTGTGAACAGCAGCTCTGTTCAAAAGAAACCCCCAAGACAGACTCCGAGCCTGCTGAGAACAAAGAAAACAGAAGCTCGGAGCCACCATTGCATCGGACACCTACGGCCTGAATCAGAGTGGCCCACCAGTCCCAGCGAGGACCCCCTGGTGCTCCAGAGTCCGAGTACACCATAGGTCGACCCCTCCAGGACTCCCTGACATCACCTGCAGCCTCTGCACGGAGAGATCCCCTTTCCCACATGGACCCACCACCGCATGTGGCCCAGTAAGGTGAAATCCGACCTCATAAGACACCCCTGCATCCAGCCTCCCTGGAGAAGAGAATCCTAGGTCTCCCAGCCCTCCAACTTACCTGCACAGCTGCTGGTTCCTCCCAAAAGTCTTCCTAGACCGAGCATGCACCTAAAATTCAAAACCGGCAACTCTTATTGAAAACAGGGCACCCAATCCCAAATCAGCACTCTGCACCCTGCTGCTCTAGTGCCGGTGCGAGTGCTTTGAGAGTGCATCATAGACCCTGGGGGAACCCTTGTTCTAACCCCAGAAACTCAATTCCCACAACTAGGCCCTTACCTGCAAACCGATAACTTTGTTTCCTCCCGTAGGATTGCATGGACTGCTATTGTGTTAAAATTGTTCCAAGTATGGAGTTGGTTTGTATGAAACCTAAACTGCAAATGAACAAAAACTGAGTTACTTACCTTTTCTCTAGGAAATGTCCCAGTGTGATATCTAGGCATATAACACTGAGTAGAAAAAGTAACTTAAAAACGAATCTCAAAAGTAACTGTAAAGTAATTTTGACTGTTGACTTACCTGTAAACAAAATAATTGCATCCGACTGCATTTCAATTGTATTTCAACTGAAATATACCTGCAAAGTATTATTTCACTTACGAGCACCAGGCCTGGCTTGGTTCTAGATAAATGATAACTAAATATTTTTTACACAACAAATTGGTACGAGTTCAGTCTTTGAGTGTGTGACATAATTGCTTGCCTGAATGTGTACAATAAACGCTTAACACTACCCTCTGATAAAAACGTACTACTCGCCCACACTACCACAAATAGAGAGTAAGGTAGCATTTACCAGATTCTGGTCAAGTTTGCGCTATATAAAACAAAACAACAACAAAAATCTACTTTTACCTCTGTCTACCTTTGGGATTCAACTGGACTCTGCACATTATACAGGGGAACAGCATATCCTACTTCTAACGTCTAGTCCTGTAGGAAGGCATTTATTGCCGCTGCATTGGGGTCCAGCCACCAAATCAAATATCTGTCTATCTGGTGGTCCAGCCGCAACATGAAAAGATCCACCAAGAACGGAGCCCATCTAGACACAATCACTTGGAACTCAGTCGGGTCCATAGTTTCCACAGGCTCATGTTCTGAAGGTATTGCAACTGCGAATCCGCCACTCGGATACTGAAATCAGATTGTGGAGGCAATAGCCCCAGAAGCTGTGGGACAAATGGATTGCTGTCACATTATCCATTTTCAGGAGAACCCAGCAATGTGCCTGATCTTTGATCCAGAACTACACTGTGGAAGACCCTGCAAGCAATTTCAGGTAGTTGCTGTGTAATGTTAGTTTGTTATTGGAACATTTTCCACTGTAGGAGAAATCCCCACACCTTTCCCACCCCCGGTTGTGCCACTGCCGTCGGATTCTATCAACAGATCAGGTTGGGTGCCAGAGATGGCGCACCAGTTACAGGCCTCCATGTGGGCCAATCACCAGCGAATTTCCAATTGGCCTTGTCCAAAAGTGGAATCCTTTAAGAGTACATGAGGCGTCTCCAGATATGGGAAATCTTCAGGCACTGGAAGGTCGATGGTGTAAGGGTCCTGTAAAGAAATCCTGATTTCAAGATGAGAATCACTACACTCCATATTTGCTGGGGGAAAGGGGGGCGGGGGGAGGGGTCAGAGAATGTGGGGGGAGGGAGTGGTTGGTCTGGCCAAAGTTCTCCTAAACTTGTGTCCGATATTGGATAGATTGAAGACTCAAGATGGCTCGAACTGAGTGAGTGTCGGCATCAGAATTACTATGCCCAATTTACAAAGAAGCCCAATGACTGTAGTAGATAGACTATCTTCTGCAGATGTCCCGCCACAATACTCGGGGATTGATCCATCAGGTGGATATCATCCCAATATACAATTAGACGGATACCTCTCGCTCAGAGGAATTCCACCACTGGTTTCATGACCTTGGTAAAGCACCATGCAGCAGAGAATAATTTGAAGGGAAGTGCCTTGAAATAGAAAATGGGTACTCAAACATTTTCAAGGGGCCATAGGTTTAGTCTGTGATGTGACAGAGGGTCGCAATGATGCCAGCAGGGTGGAGGTTGGGCGTGGTGTTGCCGTTAAGGTGGGTGTAGATGAAGTGAAGCATAATTGCATAATGTGAAACCAGAAAACCTGGGATTAATCCCAACTTTCCCAGTTTATTAAATTGTGTGACGTTAGACAATTGTTTTATTTCACTTTCCAAACTTTTTCTTTATTATCACAAATATGACGACCTCAAAATAAATGACAAGGATGTGCATTGTGCAAAACCTACTTCTGTGTTTGATTTAATGAATTAGGTTGTTCATTTATAATAGGAACACAGGTCATCCAAAGAGTGCATATATGAACTGATTTGCCACTTTAGTTCACTATTGGCATTGTCAGGGTGGAGGGAAGAATTAAGGTTTATAAATTCCTGTTCGAAAACAATCACTTTTAAAATAATAATGGTCAATGCACTGATGTTATCTGATAAACGAAGGTGAAAAGGTTCTGCAGTTTAATTAAATACACTTTTTAAATTTTGAGAGAGACCATATCTTTACACTTTTGCTTCTTCCCGTAGTGTGAACATACTGTCGCATTACCGGCTATAAATTGTTGTAAATATGGCTTTTGATTACGTATTCGATTCTGTTGATTCATTTGATTTATACTTGTAAAAATCATTGTATAAATTGTATATATAACTGTACATATTGCAGCAGACCTAATACCCAACACGATTATATATTCTTATCTAGTCGTGTTGTGTATTTGTATGTGTTTTGTGTATGAATGGCAAGGTATGATTGTGATATGACTGAATTTGGTATGCTTGTTGGATTTTAACGCTTCACTGTATTTTTGTCCATAATTTCTCCTGTGTTTACAAAAAATGTTGTTTTTGTTCAATTGTATATGATTAATACAAATATACCCTTTTTTCTTTGACCTAGACATTTAAAATAAAAAAGCAATTTATAAGCACACCCCAGCTCTGAAAAACCTTCTTTGTTCTGGTGGCCAAACCTTTCCTAATGACTATCAGTATAGGCACTTGTTCTTTGTTGATTATATATTTCTAAAGATCAGCACCTCTGTTTTATTGGAATTTAACTTAAGACCGTGGCTGCTCCTCCAATTCACTGTAGCTCATGCATTTATAATATCGACCAGCCACTTCCTGAATGCCGTTGGTGATTGATACCACTATTTGAGAATCGTCTAATTGGATGTGGTTGAAAGAAATGAAATGTCCTTATTAATTTAGCTAATGGAGCTACATACAAATTAAATAACGTAGAACTTAACAATAAACACTTCAGTACACCAAACAGCGATGAATAAGATTTGGAAATAATGTCTCCCAGGGCAACTGATTGCTCCCTACCTTCAAGGAAGGAAGAGAGAGCTGAACCTCCAATACCAATTTCTGTCATCTGATGTTTTAGAACTGGATCGCTGACAGTGTTCGATGCTGCAAATTGGCCTAGAAGTACCACTGAAGCCTTCCCACCCATGTCCATTATGTCTCGAATCTCCTCGTTAGCTACCACCAAAGACAATTCAGTACTATGAGCTTTTCTAAACCGAAACTGGGCTTCATCCAGGATCTCATTCTCCCAAAAATCTGAAATTGCGCTGTTCATATGTCTCTCTAAGACTTTAACTCGAATGGGGAGCCGAGAGGTTGGACTGTACTTATTCTCTTCATTAGGATTTAACGTGGGTTTTTTAACAACGGAAGGATCGATACCTCTTTCCATTTCTTTAGAAAACTTTCTGCCCTAATGATATTATTCAAGAGTGTTGCAAGCGGTGCAGCAGTACATCCCACAATTTCATGCAACACTTTTGGAGGATATGGGTCTGCTGCGACACCTGATTTGGTGATCAAAATCAATTCCACTACTTGCTCAGTTGTCAGGAGTGGAAAGTTTCAAAAACCCACAGTATTTTACTCTGGGAAAATATTGAGGCAGTCTATTTTTGAGATAGTTCAGGACTTGACCTTTTACTGCCTTTACAACCAGGCAATGGTCCTAAATTCCAGAAATTAAAACAACTTCCTTAAGTTAAGTGATGATATCTGATTAACATTTTATTTCTCTCATGCTCGATGTTACCATCTAAGCACAGCCTACTGAAGGAAACTCCCAAGAACGGTAGCCCAATTCTTCTTCATCTTTCCCAACAGAATTAATTCAATATGCCAAGATCTCTTAGGGATAATATTTCAACGTTATCCCAGATACAACTTACCTGATGTACTTCGACAACTCTTCATCATGTGAGTAAATGCAAGGAGTTTACCAATAGACTTGCTTCTGTATGCCAAGATCCCTTATGGGCAGGGTCTCTGACTTTTCCTAGGTACACCTTAACGGAGGCTTCTTTAGACAATTTCTGATATGTTTAAACCTAGGGAGTTTACAAATAGGCTTGCTTCTGTATACCAAGATCGCTTAGGGCCAGTATCTCTGAATTTTCCCAGATATACCTTAACGGAGGCACCTTTATATACTTTTTGATTCATAAAAAAGTCCTTAGTTCACCAGTAGTCTGACTTCAATATGCCACAAGCTCTTACAGGCAATGTCTCTGCATTATCCCAGACACAACATAACACAACTGACTGTAGTTAATTTGTGATTTATAAAAACCTAAGGATTTTAAGAGTTTGACATAGCTGCAACACATCGTTTGACTGACTACCTGTATTAAAAGAGCAATACCTGTTAAGGTCTCTTGATGCAGGTCTAAAGTTACTCAAATGAATATTTTGAGCCTATTTGAAAACTGTCAGCATGTGGGACTGGCACAGCACTAGCGGTTGTGAATTCCAGAACCATGGCCCCTGCAATGAGAAGGAGGCTACCCCTCTTTTAGAAATGTGTCTGCAGTGGTGTATAACCAGGAGCTTTCACTCTTAGCTTACGAGGTCCTTGTTGGATGGAAAGGATGCAGTTTTGCTGTGAGATTCTTTTCTTTCTTTATGGTTAAGTAAGTTACTGATGACAATGTGGGCAACTGGTGAGTACCATCCAGCAACCCCCCTGCGTGATGCTAACGTGAAGTACTTTCTTACCTTTCTCACACTTCTTTGGTCACAAATCTTTTTTCTGGTTACAAATTTCATCTCGATGCTTGTATGGAATGTGGTGTATTGACGCTTTTTAAAAAATTGAACAGATGGACTAACATGTTAGCGGCAGTGAGCCTGTCCTGTGAGGGAAGTTTTATGTTTTTTTGAAAAACTCCCCACATGTCTTAAAACGAATAGTTTCTTACCTGTCGGTGTAGTTTTGCAACTTGAAGATCACTCTGGATTTACTATGCTGTGCATTATTCCGCGGTCTGGTGGTTGGGTCCGGAATCGTAGTCTTTTCTTTGTTTTTTTTTTTTTCCATAGCCTAGGTGGGTGTAGACGTCCCACCTTTTGGTGTCCTTTCGGTGATGTTGGTATGCTTCCTACGGAAGCTCCCACCCTTGGGCGCCATCTTCGGATTCTTTTTTTCCCCGTTTGTGTTCGGTTTCCGAATAGTATGGCAATGTTTCAATATTTTGTTTCACCACTTTTTCCTTCAAGGTCTGTTAAAAGTCTTTTCCCCGTTTTTACCACCTCTTTCTCCAGTCTCGTCTTTCTGGCGGAGGTGGGTGGGTTCGCTAGTGAATCCAGAAAGATCTTCAAGCTACAAAAAAAATACAGACAGGTAAGAAACTATTAGTTTTGCAGCGTGAATCTTTCTGGATTCACTATGCTGTGCGTAGACTTTGTAGCGGTTTGTTATCATTGTGGCGGCTGGGTGGAAGATGAGCTTTGGGTTTTGAATAGGTGTTGAAGCACTCTGTCCTACTTGTGCTTCTTTGTTCATTTGTATGTCCACACAGTAGTGTTTTGTGAACGTGTGCACTGAGGCCCATGTTGCCGCCAGGCATATGTCCTGAATGGAAGTGTTAGCCAGGAAGGCATTTGTTGCTTCCTTTTTCCTGGTCGAATGGGCCCGCGGGCTCTCCGCTAGCTCTTGCCCAGCTTGCTTGTGGCAGAATTGTATTGCTTGAGCAATCCATTGTGCAATTGTCCCCTTGGTAACTGCTTTTCCCATGAAACTGTCAGGGAATGACACAAAAAATTGTTTTGTTTTTCTGTGATTCTTAGTTCTCTCTATGTAGTGCATGACTGCACGTCTGGCGTCCAGAGTGTGCAGTGCCCTTTCTGCGTTTGTCGTTGGTTTCTGGAAGAAACTAGGTATTTGAATAGTTTGGTTGATGTGGAACTTAGACACCACCTTTGGCATAAAGTGTAGGTCCGTTCTCATCACAACCCTATTGTTGTGAATTTGTATGTAGGGTTCTTGTAGCGTTAACGCCTGTAGCTCGCTCACCCTGCGTAGCGAGGTGATTGCCACTAAGAAAGCTGTTTTCAAGGTCAGCTTTTGTAGGAAGGCCTTATGGATCGGTTCAAAGGGCGCTTTCATGAGTTCCGTCAGAACTAGGTTGAGGTTCCATGCGGGTGCTGGTAACCTCTTTGGCGGTGCGATCCTCTTTGCACCTTCCAAGAATCTTTTCACAATCTGGGAGGTAAAAAAGCTTTTCCCTGTCTCTCCTCTAGTGTAAGCGACTATGGCTGCCAGGTGTACCCTTAGCGAGGATGAGCTCAGATTAGACTCGAGCAGGTGCGTGAGGTATTTTAGCACTGTTGAGTCTCTGGTCATCTTGTTGTGCAGTTTTTCCTTTCTGGACCATAGTGTGAACCTCTTCCATTTGGCCTCATAGCACTTCCGCGTGCTAGGGCTTCTTGCCTCTCGAAGTACCTTCAGGGTGCTCTCCAGTAATTTAAGGTGTGCGAACTCTATGTTCTCAGGAGCCAGGCTGAGACTTTCCAGCTCTGGATGCAACACCTCTCCGTTTTGCATGGAGAGTAGGTCTTTCCTTCTCCCAAATCTGTGTGGAGCACTCTGTGTCATCTCTATAATCTGAGAGTACCACGTCTGTCTGGCCCACTGTGGTGCCACCAGTATCAGGTCATGTTGCGCGCCCTGCACTTGCTGAGTACCTTGTGTATCAGGGGGATCGGCAGAAAAGCATAAGTAAATGTCTTTGACCAGCTTATCCAAAGGGCATTCCCCAGTGACCCTTCCCCTGGTTGCCTGGATGCGAAGTGCTGGCATTTTGCATTCTGGCGTGTTGCAAATAGGTCTATCAATGGTGTTCCCCACCTGTCGAACAGTCTCCATGTCTCTTGGGCATTGAGCTCCCATTTGTGTGAAGCCGAAGTCTGTCTGCTTAGCCAGTCCACTTCCAGGTTGTCCTTCCCTGTCAGGTGAATTGCCAGTAGGTCTATTTTTAGTGGGATGGCCCATCTCCATATTTCCTGCGCTAGTTCTGACAGCGGGGCTGATTGTGTCCCTCCCTGCTTGTTTATGTAGAACATCGCAGTTGTGTTGTCTGTCTGGATCAACACGGTTTGGTTGTACAGCTTCGTCTGGAATGCCTTTAGTGCGAGGAAAACGGTCTTTAGTTCCAGGTAATTGATGTGTTTGACTGCATCCGTTGGTGTCCACAGACCCCTCACCCGGAGTTTTTTCATGTGTGCTCCCCATCCCTTCTGGGATGCGTCTGTGGTGATGGTCACAGTTGGTGTTGGTGGTTTTAGAGGATTCCCTTTTGTTATGTTTCCTTTGTTCCACCATGATATCTCCTCGTGCACTGCGTGCGTTACAACCACCTGATCCTCCCAACAACCTGTAGCTTGCGACCATTGATCCTGTAGCCACTCCTGGGGTGGTCTTATGTGGAGTCGTACATTTGGCACTATGTGTATGCATGAGGCCATAATGCCCATCATCTTGCTCGCCGTCCTCACTGTCAGAGCATGCCCCTTCTGGTAGAGGTGTACCTCCTTCAACAGTGCCTGCGGTCTCTTATCGCTCGGAAACACCTTCTCCTGTACGGTATTGATCTGTGCACCCAAGAAAATTTTTACTTGATCTGGGATCATTGAGGATTTTCCCCAGTGGATGGACAAACCCAGGGCCATCAGCGTGTACGTCACTCGCTGTGCATGCCGTTTGCTTGTCTTGTATGACCTTGCCTTTAATAGCCAGTCGTCCAGGTAAGGGTATACGTGGATCCCTTCCCTCCTTAAGTGTGCTGAGACTGCTGCAAGGCACTTTGTGAATACCCATGGTGCTGATTTCAGTCCGAATGCCAGTGCCGTGAATTGATAGTGATCTGTGTTGATGACAAATCTTAGCAGATACGCCGCCTGTTCATTGGGATGTGCAGGTAAGCAACTTTGAGGTCTATGGTGACCATGAAGTCCCCACCTTGTATATGTGGTAGGACTTCTTGCAGGGACGTCATTTTGAATTTTTTGGTTTTATATGTATTTGTTGAGGAACCTTAGGTCCAGGATAGGTCTCATTGTTTCGCCTACCTATGGTACCAGGAAGTACGTAGAGTATACCCCTTTGTTCCTCTCTATGGGAGGTACAAGCTTGATAGCCTCCTACTGCAGGAGTTCTTGTGCTTTCCTTTGAAGTTGCTCTAGTTCCTTCTTTGCTAGTGCTCTTTTTTGGTTTTCGGTTTGGTGGTGTACTTTCCAACTCTATGCAGTATCCGTACTGTATGGTGTTGAGAATCCATCTGTCCGTAGTTATTTTCTTCCACTCCTGGAAGAAAAGGTTCAGTCTTCCTCCCACCGGTGTTACGTGCTCTTGGATGTTTAGTCCGAGCTACTCATCTTTGTTGTATCTGTGCTCCACCTGTGGAGTTTTTGAAAGGGTGTGCACTGGTAGTGTGGCAGTCACTTGGAGGTGGGTTGTTGTCTACTTCTTCTGCTTCCATGTTCATTCTCCTTCCCGCGAAAGGACTGGCCCCTCCGTTGGGATTGCCAGTGTTGCTTTTGCTGGCCTTGTTGCGTCTGGGAGTCGCCCTGGTGGGTCTGGGGGAAAGTCTGGTGCGAAGTCCCCGGCTGGTTTCCCCCTCTCCCGTTTGGTCTCCATGACAGGGCTCCTCTCTTATTTCCCCTGAACTGCAATACCCCCATGGATCTTGTGGTGTCATTGTCCTTTTTCAACTGGGTGAGCTTTTCGTCCACTGGTGCTCCGAACAGTGTCTCACCGTTGAACCGGGTGTTCAGGATGTTGTGTTGCACCTCTGGTTTAAAACCCGATATTCTAAGCCAGGCTTGTCCCCTTTCCGTGATGCCCAGCATCATGAGTCTGCTGGCTGTGTCTGCACCGTCCAGTGCTGTTTTAGGCATGAATTCGTTACCTTCTCCCCCTCCTCTACCAGGTGCGTAGCTCTTTGCTGGTATTCTTGTGGGAGGTGTTTGATTAACTGGCCCAGTTCGTCCAGGATCTGGTATTGGTGCTTGTTCAGTAGAGCGTTGGAATTGGCCATGCACCAGTGTGTTGCGGCATTCCTCTCTATCTTTCTCCCTGTCCAGTCAATCCTTCTGCTCTCCTTGTCTGGAGGTGGTCCTGACGTTGTCGGACGTTGGCCCTTTTCCTTGCAGTTGACGCAATGATGGGAGTCTGCTGTGACCGTTCCCTGGATGTAGGGTGGGTCCTTGGGGGAGTGCTTGTACTTCTCCGTCCTGGGTGTGACGGGTTTACAAGTCGCAGGTTCTTTAAAGGCCTCTCTGCATTGTCCTTTGATGCTTTCGAGCATTGGCTCCTAGTTTGTATTGGGAGCAGTGTTTCCACGAGGGAATCCGCGTTTGGCTGTTCCTCTTCGAGTTTTACTCTGAATGCTGACGTTGCGTTCTTGATTACTTCATTGTAAAGTCAAATGTCGTCAGGCGGCGAGGGCCTCGCCGGATATGTGTCCACTCCCTCTTCTGGACTCTCGGCTTCGAGGTCCTGCCACAATAACTGTAGGTGAGAGATGAATACTTTAGTGGACTGAGCCAAGACATGATTGACAAAGCCTCAAATCAATAGCTGAAAGACCGGTTTGAAGAAATCCAATGGCTGAAAGGGATTAATCGAAACCACTTATCACCAACTGTGTAATTATGGGGAGATGAAGGATGCATGCTACACCCTTAGATTTGTCATTGGGTTGTGGTACGTCTGACAGAGTTCTCATGTACTTGATTGTACTCACACTTTTGTGAGATGTTGAGTTGGATTGTCTTCGCTCATACCATGCAACTGGGAGGTCCATCCAACGATCCACAAAGACTGGCAAGATAGGTGGTGTTTTTAGTGAGCTCCAAATGGTGTGGTTCAGACATTCACACATTCTAACTTACATCACACAAGTACGGGCACCCAGACAGCATCTATGTCTGCATAGATATTTTGCGCATTGTATATATAGAACAAGGGATGTTATAACCACCTAACTTTTCTTCACCACCTTCAGCTGTTTCATTCCCTAGATTTCTGGTCTGTGTGTGTTCTACCTGGTTTTGTGGGGATGGTGCTGTGATTAGCTTTTTTGACCAATTGAAGGATTCTCTGTTAGTTGATCAGTCTGATTCATCCCTGTTCCAGAGCGGTGTTCTAAGATACCACTCAAGAGGAATCCAGGCACAGACAGACCTTTGTGTTCATTGTATTTATCTGCAGAGCTTAGTGCTGGGGAGAGGGAGAGAGAGTCGGAAGGAAGGTAAATTAGGAGGACTGCTAATTGCAAATTCTTTTTTCTTGGGAGAGCTCAGACCTGTGGAGACACAGGAACGTCATCATCAGGGTAAGGAGGAGGCCTTGACAGTCTCCTGCCACAGAACGACATGACCCTAGCTGACAACTCTATGCCTTACTTAGGCCATCTAATGTGGTTTTCTGGTGAGGGCCCTTGTTGGCTAGACCTGGGGAGGGCAGAGCTCGGATGAAGGGATGTGGAAGCACTAGAATCATATATGAGGAGATGCAGGTTGTAGAGCTCTGCAGGGTTCCCTTCAGGATTTCATGTTATTTACCAAGAACAATAAACAAGATACAACACAATTCTGGCTCAATGGCATGAATCATTATTGCTTTAAACCCCAATTTCCTGGTGCACAGTAAAGTCATTATTTATTGTGCTTTAGAAGCGAATACAATTGATAGAATGACAAGTGTTGTAGAATACACCATGTTTTCCCTAATTTTCTTGGGGGTGGGGAAACAAAGGCTGTAAGCTGCGAGTTTGTTTGTAAAACACAACTTTTAAATATCTGCAAATGAACTGTGCACTTGTATCAGCAGCTTGGAAACCACAAATGGGCCACTTGTTTGTAATTCAGAAGTGTGCTGGAAAGTTAATTGGATCAAAATAATCAAGACAATTTACATGGTGATGTTCAAATGTTACATGTTTGTCTAAACCACATTTCCACACATTAGTATTTGTGCGCTATATGGTTTTAAAACTGCATGTTGGCATTTTGCTTCCATTCATTAGAAACTGTTCTGTATGTAAAAGACAGTTCATTCTTTTGCCCTACAATGCCTTAACAGTGTATACAGATTCTAGTCTGTGGCGCATATCTGTGAATCAGTGAGAATCTGCAGTTTACAGCTCACAGAAATCAAGCAGCCCAACCAGTATACTATATACCAATATACATGTAAAATAAGGAGGGCTGATATATGGCTAGCCACTAGCCAGGTCATTATATAGTAAGGATAAGTTACTTACCTGTAATCCTAGTTCTCTTCCAGGGGCATCCACATCAAAGTCATAAGCACATGAATATTCCCGCCTATGTGGAGGACCCCAGAAACATATCATATATATGTGAAAAACATATATGTAGCACAGTGAGCAATGAATTACACACACACACACACGCACACACACACACACACACACACACACACACACACACACACACACACACACACACACACACACACACACACACACACACACACACACACAATGCAGCCTCCCATTGACATGCTGAGCAATGTTGCAAGTAATTATCATGTACATAAACATATTCCAATAAATCAGGGAGAAAGAAAGTATTTGAAAACTGCTTTAATATGCAGCAGAAAACATAATCCTGCAAGGAATAATGAGAAAAACATTGCCAGCACATAGGCTGCATTGCAGAAACAGTGTAGAAAGCTGAAAAGCTAAACCACACACACTCAGATAAACTGGCACCGTGCCTTTAAGGCAGCCATGACCCCTAGCTTCCCATCATGCCTCAGGGGTGACAGTTAGGTCTTTGCGGATATCCGTTTATCTGAGTTTGTAAGGTTAGCTTTTTAGCTTTCTACACTAATGTTTCTACAATGCAGCCTATGTGCGGACAATGTTTTTTCATTATTCCTTGCAGGATTGAGTTTTCTCTTGTATATTAAAGCAGTTTTCAAAGACTTTCTTTCTCCCCGCTTTATTGGAATAGGTTTATGTACAAAGGAATTCCTTGCAACATTGCTCAGCAGGTCTATGGGAGGCTACATTGTGTGTGTGTATGTATAATATATATATATATATATATATATATATATACACACACACACATACACACAATATCCTGCTTTCAGCTCTCGATGCCGTACTTCTCCCACAGGTACAGATCTCTCGGACACCAAAGTAAGTGAAATGAAGTGTCTTTATTCTCTCCTCTCCACCAGCATGACGCGTTTCGGCTGTATCACAACAGCCTTGATCACATGGCATCAAATTACCAATGGGAGTGCTTAAATACTGTGCTAATTACGATTGAAACCAAACACGTGGATTACTGACATAGAAAAAATATATATACATAAACCATGCTATTTACAACTGTTTAAGAGGAAACACACCGAAAGTACAATGATATAACAATACTCATGTTGTCATTCAATATTAATGAATCAAATTTCAATATTAGATATCTGTTTTCGTATTACAGTCTGTAATTGCAACAATAAAAATAAAGTGCAAGTGCTCATGATTATGATCAGAATGGTAAACATTATTTATCTATTAACAATGAGTCTTAACTAGATAAACAGGCATGTAAAACAACGTGTCCTCTATATCAACCGTATTTCCAATCCATGTCAGATAAAATCGGTAACCACGTGTGTTCGGTGTCAAAAAAGTGCAAAGTGCTTAAAAACAATTAAAGTGCATGGTGATTGCGTAATATTTATAAATTTATAATAAAAAGACAAATGCAACCAATCATCATAAAATGAGCACTAATATTTCATATATATACACAGATGTAAACACTGAAGCATAAAAGCCGATACAAAGAACCTTACTAAAGCCATAGTGACTTGTAATACCTTTGATCTACTTATATACATTTTTAAGGTTACATTTTAATCCGGTTTAAGCGAACCAATACCAATTGTGTGTAAAGGATAATCAAAAGGCTTCATATTTACAAAAATTGTGAGAAACTGTGTTTCTGGAACCAAAGGACAGAGTACCTGTTCTGTAGATAAGGAACCTATCTAAGACATGGCAACCTTGAAATTCACTCAAACGCTGTGTGGATGCTGGACCCAATTCTATTTGATAATACACGATGTTACTGGGAGAGGTAAAAGGCAAATCCCTAGAGAAAGACCTGCAGATCTTCCCCCCTATTCAACCCATTTGGGATTCTGGTGTCTAGAAGCACAGTGTACTTACTCTCCAGTTGCCTTAAAAGTTTTTCCCGATCCCCTCCCCGTATATTTTTGGCCACAGCATCGATGACAAAGTATTTGAGGCGATTCAGATTTTTGGCATGCACCAATTCAAAGTGGCGGGCAACTGGGTATGTAACATCCGAATTTACAATTGCTCTCAGATGTTGCAATATTCGATTGAAAGCCTGTAATTTGGTGCTGCCCACGTATTTTAACCCGCAGGAGCATTCTAATACATATACAGCGAAATCTGTGCGGCATGTGTATAGCTCCTTTATTGGTGTTGGTGTAGGATTAAATGGCGAACAAAATTCTGAGGTGTTAACCCCGAACTTGCACGCCCTACACGAGATGCACTTACGGAAGCCTTTCTGGTTAGAGACACATATTTTGCTACTCATAACTTCGGGACTGCTTCTAACCAGAGAATCCTCATAGAGGGCGCCCTCCTAAAAACAAGGGGAGGGTTCTGCAGGAAGTATGGGCGCTAAACTGATGTCTGTTTTCAATATGGGCCAATGTTTCTTGAGAATGCCCCTTATCTTACGTTCTTCTGTGTTATAGGTGGTTATCAAACTGATAGTCCTTTCCTCTTTGGCCACTTCATCACCGCCACCTATGTCAGTGCCCTCAGCCAGATTAACCAGATAATCCTCTCAGTTTTTGCTGTTGGCCTTATCTTTGGCTGCTACAAGTTCTTTGATTGAGTAGCCACGCTTCGAAAATCTTTTGATGGCCTCATTCTGGCATATTTCTAAATCTAGCTCAGGACTGCAAATTCTACGCATCCTTGTGAATTCCCCATAGGGGATACTTTTTATTAGGTTTCCCGGATGGGCACTAGTGGCGTGCAAAATAGAATTGCCCGCCGTGCTTTTCCTGTGTAGTTTAGTTGCAAGGGCATTATTCTGGACATAGATTTCAACGTCTAAAAATTGTATGTTAGTGGTACTTATTTGAGAGGTGAATTAACAGGTTCAGAATATAATCATTTATGGCTGTCACAAAGTCCTCGGCAGAACTTTGTCCCTTTCCACACCATGCATATGTCGTCTATGAACCTCCAATAATGAATTACGTTATTGGTATAACTGGGAATATGCCTGAGGACATGCTCCTCCCACCACCCAACGAGTAAACACGCATAGGTAGGGGAAAAGCATGCCCCCACGGCCACTCCCCTTTGCTGCTGATAAGGAATATGCTACTTACCAGTATGCATCTGTTCTTGGCATAGAGGGCTGCAGAGTGGTACATTATGAATAGATCGCCATCTGGTGTTGGGCTCGGATGATTGCACTTTGTTTTTCTCTTGGAGAGTCTTTTGTATGTTGGTGACTCCTCCCTTAGTTGGTAGTGCGCATGGGCATCGGCTCCATCCTTAGATTGTTTTGCCATAGTAGGGTTAGATGGAGTAGTATAGTAGAATACAGATAAGAGTGCCCATGTAAGTGTATCTAAATAAGATAATGTTGGAACAGACACAGGTTTCTGGGGAGGCTGGGAGGGCATGTACCACTCTGCAGCCCTCTATGCCAAGAACAGATGCATACTGGTAAGTAGCATATTCCGTTCGAGGCATATGGGCTGCAGATGGTACATTATGAATAGACTATACAGCAGTTCTCTCCCTAGCGGTGGTCGCCCGTGTCTGTTGCAACTGTCTGAAACAATGTTTTTAATACTGCTTGTCCCACTCTAGCTTGTTGTGTTGCGTGCACATCAACACAATAGTGTTTTGTGAAAGTGTGCGGTGTAACCCAGGTAGCCGCTTTGCATATGTCATCTAGTGGAATGTTTCCCAGAAATGCCATAGATGCTCCTAGTTTACGTGTAGAGTGAGCTCTAGGAGGAACAGTTAATGTTCTCTTTGCCTTTAAGTAGCATATTTGAATGCATTTTACAATCCATCTGGCAATGCCCGCTTTGGAGATGGGATTGCCTTTATGTGTGGGAGAAAACGCAACAAATAGCTGTTTTGTCTTTCTGAAAGTTTGTGTTCTCTCTATATAGTACAATATGGCCCTCCTAACATCCAGTGTATGTAGGGCTCTTTCCGCTACTGTTTGTGGTTTTGGAAAGAAAACCGGTAATTCCACTGACTGATTGATGTGGAATGCTGAGATAACCTTTGGTAAGAATTTTGGGTTTGTTCTAAGAACCACTTTATTTTGGTGTAGCTGCATAAATGGTTCTTGAATCGTAAAAGCCTGCAGTTCACTTACTCTTCTAAGTGACGTGATAGCTATGAGGAAGGCCACCTTCCATGTGAGGAATTGTATTTCACACTTATGCATAGGTTCAAAGGGTGGCCCCATTAGTCTGGTAAGCACTATGTTGAGATTCCAGACTGGGGAAGGTGGTCTTCTTGGTGGAATGACTCTTTTGAGTCCTTCCATGAAAGCTTTAATTGCTGGTACTTTAAACAGTGACAGGTGTTGCCTGTTTTGTAGGTACGCCGCTATGGCTGCTAGATGAACCCTAATAGAGGTATATGCTAGATTACATTGCTGTAAGTGTAATAAATAGCAAATGATTTGTTTAGTGGATGCGTCCAGAGGGTTGATGTGCTTACTGTTACAGTGTATAGCAAACCTCTTCCATTTTGCTGCATAGCATGCTCTGGTGGTAGGACGTCTTGCCTGTTTAATGATTTCCATGCATTCTGGTGGTAAATCTAAATACCCAAACTCTATGACCTCAGGAGCCAGATCGCTAGGTTCAGTTGTTTGGGATCTGGGTGCATTATTTCTCCATGGTTCTGTGTAAGATGCATGGGTAATAACCTTAGCTTTTGATGTGGTACTTGTGAGAGTTGTAGCAGCGTGGTGAACCACGGTTGTCTTGCCCACGTGGGTGCCACTAGTATCATTGTCATTGAGTGTTGCTGCAGTTTCCTCACCAGTAATGGAATTAGTGGTAGAGGAGGGAACGCGTAAGCAAATTTGTTGGACCAATTTATCCACAGTGCATTGCCCTGGGACCTTTGGTGTGGGTACCTGGATGCGAATTGTTTGCATTTTGCGTTCTGATGATTTGCAAACAGATCTATCTCTGGTTGCCCCCATTTTTGGAAGAATGGCTGTAGTATTTGGTCGTGCAGTTCCCATTCGTGAACTTGTTCTGACTGTCTGCTTAGGATGTCTGCTATTTGATTTTGAATTCCTGGTAGGTGTTCCGCTAACAGGTAGATTTTTTGAGGAATGGCCCATCTCCATATGTCCTGTGCTAGTTTGGACAGTTGGAGAGAGTGTGTCCCCCCCCTGTTTTTGAATATAATACATTGCAGTCATGTTGTCTACTCTGATCAGGACTGCCTTGTTTGTTATTTGCATTTGGAAAGCTTTTAATGCTAGAAATATTGCTAATAGTTCCAGGTAGTTGATGTGCAGTTTCTTTTGCTGCGCACTCCACTTTCCCTGTACTGTGTATTTGTCCATATGCGCTCCCCATCCGGAGAGCGATGCGTCCGCTGTTATTATTACTTGTGGAATTGGCTCTAGGAACGACCGTCCTTTGGAAATGTTTTCTGTGTTCCACCACTTCAGAGAGCGATACGGCCGGTCGTTTACCAACACCAGATCTGTAATCTGACCTTGAGCCTGATTCCACTGTGTCGCTAGACACTCTTGTAGTGGGCGCATTTGTAGTCTGGCATGTGGTATTAGCAGTATGCAAGAGGACATCATGCCTAATAGTTGCATAAACACTCGTGCTGGTAGTGAGTGTTGTGGTTGAAATCTTTGTATTAACCCGACCATTGTCTGTACTCTGATTGGGTTGGGGTATGCTATTGCCTTTTCTGTGTCTACTGTAGCCCCCAGGTATTGCTGGATCTGGTTTGGTTGCAGGTGTGATTTTTTGTAGTTCACCGTAAACCCTAGGTGGTGCAGCAGTTGAATTGTCTTCTGTGTGTTGTGAAGACATTCCTCCTTTGATTTGGCCTTTATTAGCCAATCGTCCAAGTATGGGAAGACATGTATTTGTTGTCTTCTTAGGTGTGCTGCCACCACAGCTAGGCATTTTGTGAAAACTCTCGGTGCTGTTGTGACACCGAACGGAAGGACCTTGAACTGGTAGTGTTGTCCTTCTAACACAAACCTTAGGTATTTTCTGTGGGCTTTGTGAATTGGGATATGAAAGTAAGCGTCTTTTAGATCCAGTGTAGAAAGAAAGTCCCCTTTCTTCAGTAAAGGGAGTACTTGTTGGAGCGTGACCATGTGGAAGTGTTCCGAATTTATGTAAGCATTGAGAGGTCTGAGGTCTAATATTGGTCGTAGGGACCCGTCCTTTTTGGGGATCAGGAAGTATAGAGAGTATACTCCTGTTCCTTGTTGATCCTTTGGGACCTTCTCTATTGCATGCTTTTGTAGAAGTGCTAGCACTTCTTCTCTTAACAATGTCAGATGATCCTGACTCATTGGACGCTGTTTGGGGGGGATGTTTGGTGGGGTAGCTGTGAGTTCTAGGCAATAACCATGTTGGATAATTTGTCTCACCCACTTGTCTGACGTGATGTTTTCCCAGACAGGTAGGAACTGTGATAGACGTCCCCCGACCGGTGTTATGTGGTCTGGGGGGAGATCTATGAAGTCACTGTTTTGGTGTTGAGGCGTTGCGGTTGTTATTCTTTCCGCGGCCTCTACCCTTATTGTTGTTACCTCTGTAATTACCTCTTGAATTACCTCTGGGTGATGTTGGTGTGAAAGATGTGGATTGCTGATTTGTTCCTGTGTTTTTTGAGCCCCCTCTATAGGTGGATCTACGAAAGGAACCTCTGTGCGTTGGCTGTTGCAATGCTCCCATTGACTTAGCCGTTTCCGTATCTTTCTTCATCTTTTCTAATGTCTCGTCTGTACTTGAACCAAACAATGTCTTCTGATCAAATGGTCTGTTCAGTAGGGCTGTTTGAACTTCTTGTTTGAATCCTGAGATTCTAAGCCACGCGTGCCGTCTTAGCATGACACTAGTGTTAATAGACCTTGCTGCAGTGTCTGCTGCGTCTAATGCACACTTAATGGAAGTATTGGTTATTATTTTACCTTCCTGTATTAATTGGTCTGCCTTCTTCTGATGTTCTTTTGGAAGATGTATGAGAAGTTTTTCTAACTCATCATAATGTGCCCTGTCGTAACGTGCGAGTAGTGCTTGTGTATTAGCTATACGCCAGCTATTCGCTGCCTGTGATGCTACTCTTTTGCCTGATGCATCTATTAACTTCGACTCTTTATCTGGTGGCGGAGCCTCTCCTGTAGATAATGAGTTTGCTCTTTTACGAGCGTTTGAGACCACCAGCGTGTCTAGAGGTACATGCCCTCTAATAAATATTGGGTCCTTTGGAGCCGCTTTGTATTTCTTATCGATTCTTGGGTTTAACACCCTGCCTCTCACTGGGTTTTCGAATATTTCTTCTGTGTGAGTGAGAAGACCCTTTAGCATAGGAAGAGTACCTGATGTTCTCTGTGCACTAGGTAGAGTCTCTAACAAGAAATCCTCTATCTGAGGTTCTGTGTGCATATCTAGTTTGTGATATTTTGCTGCCCTATTAATGAGCTGCACAAAACCTGTGTTATCATCAGGTGGTGAAGGCTTTGAGGGGTATAGCTCTGGGTCGTTGTCCTCATCTGACCCTACATCGTAATTTTCCCATGGATCTTCCTCATCTTGGATAGATTCGTCATCCCCTTGAGGTTCTCCCTCCCCTATATCACTGTCTACATCTGATTGAGGTGTAGCTGGTCTTGGTGTGGAGGGTGTAGGAATATGTGGCCTATTGTGAGGAATAGGAGAAGAGGGTGTGTCTCTAGGACGAGGAGAAGCAGGAGGAGTTATGTTCGTCCCCATTGTTCTCCTTTTTGAAGGAAGAGGTTTATCTTCTGACTGTTCACTCTTTCTCTTCTTCGTGACCACTTTCCCAGTCTGTGGGTCAATAAACAAGATCTTTTGTTTGGGATCTGTTTGTTGCTCTTGAATCGGTACCGAGGGTCCTGGTTCCGAGAGCTGTTTTTGTTTTCGATCTTCAGATCTTTCTGTTTTCGACACCGAATGTCTGCTGGATTCCGACTTTTTGGGTATCGAGTGTCTTTTGGGCGATACATCATATTTCTTTTTCGACATGGAATGTTTCGATACCGAGCTCTCCTTTGTATGCAGCCTCGGTGTCGAAGTCGATGACGCCCTTTTCTCGGATCCGACGTGGTGGGATTCCGAGTGTTTCGGTTTCAGTTTCGGTTTCGTTGCCGGGCCCGAAGGCGGGGCGTCGGAAACTTTTTTCAGCAGTTTGACCGGGCCCGAGGGCGGGGTCGTTACCGCACGGGGGCGGTTTTTCGGTAAGGGGACGTCGTCACTCACGGTTTGTTGCTCGAAAAGTTCTTCAACCTCCGACTGGTCCCCTTCCGACCCCGACTGGTCCTCTTCTTCCTCGATTTGTTCATCTCCGAACAGCTCCGGGATTGCCTCCGCCTGCATTCTGGAAGCCTCGTGTCTTCTGGCTCGACGATTTCTAATCGTTAGCTTGGAGGAGAATGCTGCGCAGGCTTCGCAGTCCCTGGATTCGTGTTCAGGCGATAGACAGAGGTTGCACACCTCGTGTAGGTCCTTGTGTGGGAACTTAGCACCACACGATGGACATTTTTTGAATGGAGTCCTTTCCATGGACTCCGGGCTTGACTGCGTCGAGAAAGGTCTCCTGTTCTTCGACGTAGATCTAAGTTTTTCTCTTCTATTTTGAATTTGTAACGCGTCGGAATGGAAAAGAACGCGTTCGCTAACAATACCGTCGAATTGGAAAGGGAATACGCGCCCAAAAATCACTTTCTTCTGAAGTTGATCTGGAGCGTCTCGATCTTCATCCGAACCCGATGGCGGAAAAAAACAATCTAAGGATGGAGCCGATGCCCATGCGCACTACCAACTAAGGGAGGAGTCACCAACATACAAAAGACTCTCCAAGAGAAAAACAAAGTGCAATCATCCGAGCCCAACACCAGATGGCGATCTATTCATAATGTACCATCTGCAGCCCATATGCCTCGAACACTTTGTTATTAAACAAAAAATAATTGTTTGTTAAACATAACATTATCATTTTTATCAGCATGTCATTGTGGTTTTTAAAACTCATATTGCGTTGGTTCAAAAAATGCCTAACTGCATTAAGACCATCTGCATGTTCTATGCTGGTGTACAATGTACATATATCCAGAGCCACCAGAATATACTCAGATTCCCACTTCACCTCTTTTAATTTCATGAGGAAATGTCCTGTGTCCTTAATGTAAGAAGGAAGTTCTACAACAAAACTCTGGAGGAAATAGTCCACATATTTGGAAATGGCCTCTAAAAGGCTACCTTGGGCTGAGATGATGGGCCGCCCCGGTACAGGAGTAAAAAGTTTGTGTATTTTTGGAATGAGATAAAAAGTGGGGGTTAACGGATTATCCTTTTTCAAAAACGCCAATTCTTGTTTCGTTAGTAATCCCTCTCTTTTCCATTGATTTAATTCCTTATGTACTGACTTTGAGGTTACGGATCTCACTGAAATTTCCTTTCCTGTAGCAAGATGTGTCTGCCAGGTGCCGATGAGCTTCTTCCATATATTGATTTCTGGGCCAGATGACAATGTTGCCTCCTTTGTCGGCTTTATTGATTATTAGGTTAGAATTGCTTCTCAATTTTTTCATCAATATTGAGTATTGTCTCTCCATGTATTTGGCTTTTTTGATCTTCCTAGATGTTTTGATCTGCAATCCTTTCAGATCCTCAGTAACCATATCGTTAAAAGTGTCAATGGCATCTTTAGGCATCAGGGGGATGAAAGTGGACGATGCCTTGAAAAGGTGTTTTACAGGGTGCATTGATGTTAACCCCCATTCTGTCGCACCTTACTTGAGTTGAGCTAGCCCCAAGGTCCTCCTCTAAAGCCAGTTCATGGGCAATTTGCAAAGCTCCAATGTCAGCGGCTTGGAATATGGATGACGGTTGGGATTCACTAATAATGTTTTTAGCTCGGTCCTGTGCATTGGTTAATTTGAAATGTTTTTTCAATTTTAGCTTCCGAATACATTTAAAAACATCAATTTGTACTGATGTTTTACATTGTTTTCTTCAACTCAAAGCTTTTCAAACTTAAAAACATCAATTCTAGTCTGCACATAGTTGTAGGAATTTTTAGGGCAAAAAGAGAGACCTAACGATAGCAACTGTGTTTCAGCTTTAGAGAGGACAACATCCGAAATGTTTACTACTGTAGTATCGATCTCGTCATTAGCAGGAGTGGTACTTGCTTCAGGTGTGTATATATGGTTTTCACATATATGTGATGTGTTTCCGGGATCCAACACATAGGTGGGAATATTCATGTGCTTATGACTATTGATAAGAGAAGAGTCAACTATCTAACCACCCTGACCCACAATAAAGCTCAGCAGTGTGCAGCCAATTATAGCTCATACAGGCTGGTTAATAACTCCCTTTTCCTGCTTAATGCTCTTGCCTGAACACAAGACCTACCTGCAATGGGCCTTATCCATTACTCAGTACTGTACCAGCCCCTATGCAAGACATCATGAGCTGAACATAAATGGAATGCTTGAAGCGATCTGACGCAAAGCTGGCTACTCGGAGGACTGTACTCTAGTCCAGCACTGCAGGTCCCAATTAGCTACATCCTATGTGTGCCGCTTACATGCTCACTTTGCCACTGGATTCATGCTAGCATGGTTGATGAGGGCTGTTAGCCCAAACCGGTCCCAGGATGCTTGTTTCAGGTCCAGGGAAGACATGGCTTGGCAGTTTGTGCTGGACTGTTCCCATGAGGCACAGGGTCAAGAATGATTTGCATATAGCTGTGTCTGAACTAGGGTGGCGAAGTGAGCTAAAGAACGACGATGGATTCAACCCAGATCTGTCACTGGGGGTGAGTGTCAGAAAAGTGTCAGCACTCTGTTCATCATTGCCTTGTGTTTGCTTACATCTCACAAGGACTCTTATGGGTTTGTAAAACGTACCTTTTGTCTTAAAGTTTTGTCCTGAATTTTGACCTTCGTTCTGGAATTTTTTGTTCTGAATTTTGACACTATGTCCTGAATTGTTACACTCGCCGTCTTGACTTTACACTCATGCCAGTTGGTCAACCTAGGCAGGAGGGCTAGCATGTCTTGTGGACGTCATGACAGTCACACTGATCTGGTGAACCAAGGGTGAACCAAGGGTGAACGCACCAGCCGCAAAGAGAGGGGTGCGGACACCCTCCATCAGTTGGAAGACCACACCGCAGTGAAATCAGTAATGCCTCGGTCGAGGCAAACAGACCGAAGAGACTAAATGGACACATGAGGGGTGTCAAAGCATTCCTGGTGCCCAGCTAGTGAACAACCGTGTTAGCCAAGCGAAGTGAGTATCAGCATAGTCAATAAAAGAGCCTCATAGAACAATAAAATAGTTTTGTGGCCCAGAAGCCAATTGTACTTATCTGATGGCTACTGGAACAACAAGAAAGAGGTGGCAGGAGAGTCAACAAGGGTCTATAAAGGAAGTCCCTGCATGCTGATTTGATGAACTCGCATCTCAGTTTTTTCTCTATGTTTCATGGGAAACTAGGTTTCTCCTTAATGTTGTGAAAATAGCTGCTTTACAATTAAGTGAAGAAAGATAAGCATAATCTTCTCCTCTGTGCCCCGACATAGAAATACATTTCCTGCTACACCATGTACATCTTTGAATGGTAGTGATCTATGAATACAAAAATACATCCCAACTTCAATATTTAAAGCCTCTTAGCAATATTTGACGTCTCTACAAAATAGTTGAAGTCTCTCACCTGAGCCCCAACTGTGGGAATTTTGGTAAACTTTCCAGAAACATTAGCTGTATTGCCCGAGGTGACTGGTCTCATTACTGAAGTTTTATTGCGATTATTTACATCATACGAGTTGTTTCTGGACTTGCAAATTTCCATGATATGAATACAAGATTTCACTCTGTGAAGGAAAAGTTGATAAACATTCAGCGATGATACAGAAATCAAAATTTACATTCAAAACCTGTAAAGTCTACATGTATGCATCAAAATTTAAAAAAAATCTGCGCAGAGATCGTTTTTGTAGCAGCCACATGCTGAATCTGTAGCCCATTCCATCATGCAGTTTTTATGAAAATCATCCAAGATCTACTTTAATAATAAACTTCTATAAATAGAATTCACCCACCCTTAAGCATGTGTTCAATGAAACTGCGTGTTAAATAGAAAAGATATTGCCAGTAATTAGATCTGGCTGTTGGCTGCTGACCAAAGAGTGGATCCAGTTTAAAGAACTGTCAGGTGCAGATGCCCTTTTTAGGTCTCATGCGCTGCATAGGAGACCTTTAACCATCTTTCAGCTCCCTTTCAAAGCACATACTCATGCTTGTGGCTGCATACAACTTACGGGAGCACGCAGCGGTGCGCCACAAGCATGAGTATGTGCTTTGAAAAAGAGCACACTGTTCTCAAGAGCGCCTCTCTCCTTGCCCACACATCCCCACATGTTGTTCTTTAAAAGGCCGACCCGCGACGTAACCCTACTTCCCGTTATCGCCGCAGGTCCACTGATTCAGCAGCGCATTCGCTGCCCCTACAGGCTCCAGACAGGCAATCTAATGGTTCCCCGTAGACCCCACGGTCTTCCACTGGCCACTGTGCTCATTTTTGTGATGTGTTCATAGATTTTACAGACACCCAGCCGTTGCTCCTTCCAGCTTTCCTGCCCCCCCTTGTTTACAGTTCAGGTAATGGTTTGACAACGTGATGGAAATCTATGATGCAACTCAGGCTGTAAAACGCCAATACCATTTACCTGAAGGGCTGACATCGATTCTCTGCACAACCTGTACCTTTCATGGCTTAACCTGCTTGCTAGGAAATGGCTGTTTTTGTACTGAATCGTCTTGGACTTTTTTTTAAAAAAGATTGTACATACTTAATGCATCATGAGTCTATTATCAACACTGAGTGAAGAGTAAGTGATAAATTAAATAG
Source organism: Lissotriton vulgaris (assembly GCF_964263255.1). Classification (NCBI taxonomy): domain Eukaryota; kingdom Metazoa; phylum Chordata; class Amphibia; order Caudata; family Salamandridae; genus Lissotriton; species Lissotriton vulgaris. The sequence goes on along the minus strand of NC_141687.1, from coordinate 674,499,086 downwards.
GGTGTACAACATCTCCTCCCGCTAAAGTTATAAACGCTGTCAGTTTATGGATCAGTACTGCGTGTGCGTTTGTTATGCTGCTCTTTGATGGTAACTGTTGTTGCCGCATGCCACGGTTCTCTTATTCTTAATGACGATGGACGCACCAGACACCTTATATGTTTACAGTAATCCTAACTAAGTTTGTAGCATAGTATGCTACTAATGTCGGTATTTTAAAGAGAAAAGGGAACCCAAGTGGTCTGGAAGGGACCTGGGGTGCAAGTATTTATAAGGAAACAGAAGGTCCCTCATAACATGAAATAGGACATGTAATCAACACAGATACAATTTTGGTTATGTTTGTTAAAATACCAATCACATAAAAGTGGGACAGCATTCAACGAAAGAGTGAGTTACTAAAGAACAAGTTACTTACCTTCGGTAACGCTTTTTCTGGTAGATACAGTATCTGCCTATGGATTCCTCACCTTGTGAATATCCCCTTGCGTCAGCAACATTCGGAAATTCTTCCGTAGCTTCGCGCCGACGTGGGCGACGTCAGAGGCACGGCATCGCGCGCGACTCCGCTGACGTCACCGACACCATATTAGGCCCACGCCGGCGTGATGACATCAGTTCCGCCCTTTTTTCCATGCCTTCGAGGCACACGGACGGACCAATGACAGTAGATATATATATACAGTATACACAGTACACAAATGTCAAGATAAAACGGGTCAGTGAGGAATCCACAGGCAGATACTGTATCTACCAGAAAAAGCGTTACCGAAGGTAAGTAACTTGTTCTTCTGATAGATACATCTGCCAGTGGATTCCTCATCTTGTGAATAGATTCCCACAGCAGTCCCCACTCCCGGAGGAGGGTGTCCACTCCGCTATACCATGAAATCTTGGAGGACAGAACGCGCTAAGCGGCCGTCCCCCCTCACTTCGGAATCCAAGCAGTAATGCTTCGCGAAAGTGTGGAGGGCTGCCCAAGTCGTGGCTCTGCAAATGTCCTCTACAGGCACACCTCTAGCCAAAGAAGATGTTGCAGACTTAGCTCTAGTGGAATGAGCCCTTATACCCTGTGGAGGTTGCTTACCCGCCAGGGAGTAGCAGATCTTGCTGCATAAAATTATCCATCTAGATAGCGTCCGCTTGTGCACAGGGTTCCCCTTCCTGCAGACAGCAAATCCAACAAACAGACCTGAACTCCCTCGTCCTGTCCAGGTAAAAGCTCACCGCCCTCTTAGAGTTAATGTTAATGTTAATGGGTGACTTATATAGCGCACGGCTACTCCAAGGAGTGTCCCGGCGCTTTCTGACCCATTACTGAAAAAAGGAGAAGGACAACAAAAACATAACAGAATTACTGATTAAAAAAAGCCAAGTTCAGGCGGTGAAGTCTCTCCTCCTCCTTGGAAGGGTGAGGGGGAGGATAAAAGGTAATTGATATCAGAAAAACAGTCTTGAAAAACAAAAGCCTCAAGGGACACTTGTGTAACGGCTCGAAAGGCGAACCCATCAGGAAAGTAAGTACAAGGTTCAAGTCCCACTGAGGCACAATAAAAGGAGTTGGAGGAAATTTATTGGTAAGGCCCTTGATGAACCGTAAAACGATAGGTGACTTAAACAAAGAGGGCTGGCACGGCAAACAAAGGAAAGCCGATAAAGCCGACAAATACCCCTTAATAGTTGCCACCGCAAAACTCTGCTGGGCCAAGGAAAGAGCAAATTGAAGAAAATTGGACAAACGAGCCCTTAAAGGGTCAATGGACTTCTCCCCACACCAAGCAACGAACTTAGACTATCTATAGGAATAAATGGACTTAGTGGAGTCCCGCCTGGCTGACAAAATGACATCCACCACATCGAGTGGGAGAGAAAAGGAACTCAGGTTGCCCCGTTCAATCTCCAGGCATGAAGGTGTAAGGTCTGGAGGTGGGGGTGTAGTACCTGTCCCTTTATCTGAGAGAGGAGATCTGCCCTGTGAGGGAGACTGAGCGGCAAGCACAAGGAGAGGTGGAGAAAATCTGTGTACCACACCCTTCTTGGCCAATCCGGGTCGATCAATATAACTTAGGTCCGGTCTTGGCGAACCTTCCTCAGAACTCGAGGAATCAAGGGTATGGGAGGAAACGCGTAAAGGAGTTGCGAGTCCCAACTCAACTGAAATGCGCCCCCCAAGGCTCCCTGCATCGGAAACTGGAGGCTGCAGAATGACGGGCAGTGAGCATTCTCGTGAGTGGCGAACAGATCCACCAGAGGAGTTCCCCAAGTCCGAAAGACCTGACGAACTACCTCTGGATGGAGCTTGTGGTCGGCGGAGAACTGCCGATTGAGAGTGTCTGCACGAACGTTCAGAACTCCGGCCAGATGATTTGCCATCAGACAAACCCGATGGTCCTGAACCCGGGACCAGAGACGCAGAGACTCTCTGCAGAGACACTGCGACCCCCACTCCTCCCTGCTTGTTGACATACCACATCGAGGTCGTGTTGTTCGTCAGGACTTGAAGTGACTGACCGCGAAGGGAAGGGGGAGAAGGCCTTGAGTGCCAAACGTATTGCCCGCAACTCTAGAAGGTTGATGTGAAGCAACCTTTCCTCAGGAGACCAAAGACCTTTTATCTCCAGATCCCCCAGATGAGAACCCCACCCTAGAGTGGAAGCATCCGATATCACTGTGGCCACAGATGGAGGTAGATGAAAAGGCTTTCTTTGTGACAGATTGCCTTCCACACTCCAAGTCAGATCCGCTGCAGTTTCTCTGGAGATCCTCACAGACTCCCTGAGATCTCTGTTGTGTTGATACCTCTGTCTGCGGAGGCACCACTGGAGTGCCCTCATGTGCCAGCGTGCATGGCTGACCAGCAGAATGCAAGAAGCCATCACACCGAGCAAGCGAAGGACCTTCAGGACTGGAACGACCACTCCATTGAAAAACAAAGGAATCATTTCCTGTAGGTCGCGAATCCTTTGAGGAGGAGGGACTGCACAGCATACAGTAGTGTCCAGTACCGCACCTATGAACAGGTTGCGCTGGGGGGGCACCAGGTGAGATTTGGGTACATTTATCGAAAAACCCAACCTGTGCAACAACTGAGTTGTCTCCTGCAGGTGATGGAGCACCTTCTCCGGCGACTCTGCTTTGATCAGCCAGTCGTCCAGGTACGGGAATACAGGTATCCCCGACCTCCTGAGATGCGCTACCACCACTGCCATCACCTTGGTGAAGACTTGAGGCGCAGTAGTAAGACCAAACGGAAGGACCGCAAACTGGTAGTGTTGGGACCCAACCGTGAAACGGAGATACTTTCTGTGCGACTTCAAGATGGGAATATGAAAATACGCATCCTGCAAATCAATTCAGACACCTTCCAGTCTTCTTCCTTCAGCGCCTGAAGAACATGAGCAAGGGTGAGCATCTTGAACTTCTGCTTCAGATACAAGTTCAAGATCCAGGATTGGCCGAAGCCTGCCATCCCTCTTGGGGATCAGAAAATACCAGGAGTAGCATCCCTGACCTCTTTCCTGCTCCGGAAACACCTCTATTGCACCTTTTCTGAACAGTGCCAGGACTTCTTCCTGCAGGTGGTCCTCTGAACAATAACCCTGGCAAGGAGGGTAATTTTGGGGAAATTCCCGAAAGGGAAGAGCATACCCATTCTCCACGATATTTAGAACCCAAAGATCCGATGTAATCAATTCCCAATCTCGCAGGAAATGGGTAAGCCTCCACTGGGCCGCATGACCCAGAATGGCGGATCTAGGGCTGCTTTGCTGCGTTGGCAAGGGGCTGGGAAGGGAAAGAGGAAGAAGAGGAGGAGGCGACTTGACGACCTGGGACGAGCTCTGTCTGCCCCTGTACGCCTTGCACACTGTGTTTTGCTGCTGCTGGGGCTGTTGCTGAGTTGACTTGTAGGAACGAAAAGAAGATCTGCTAAACCCTCTAAAGCGTTTCCCAAAGGTGCCCCTGGTCTGAAGGCTCAACGACTTAGCAGTCGCCCTGCTGTCTTTAAAACTTTCTAAAGCAGCATCTGCCTTTTTGCCAAACAAACAAGATCCGTCGAATGTTAGATCCATTAATGCAGACTGGACATCTGTAGAAAACTCAAGACGATTTTAGCCCTGCAGCTCTCCTCATAGCCACCGAAGAGCCCATGACCCTCACCACAGAATCTGCTGTGTCCAAACCACTCTGGATCACCTGCCTTGCTGCAGCCTGAGTGTCAGAGATTACCTCCTGGAAGTCTTTTCTATCATCTTCCGGTATCTTTGGCACCAACTGTTTTACAGTATCCATCAGGGCGAGGATGTAACGCCCCATCAGGCAGGTCACGTTTGTGGACTTCAACGCCATGCTGGCGGAGGAGAAAACCTTTTTAGCAGCCTGATCCTGTTTTCTCGACTCCTTTTCTGCAGGAACCTGTGGAAAAGCTCCCGTTGATCTCTTGGAACAGGCAGCCTGCACCACCAAACTCTCAGGCAGAGGGTGAGTGGACAAAAATTCCAGGTCATCAGGAGCAACTCTATATCTCCTAGCTAGATACTGCAGGAGCTGACAAAGGTTTCTTCCCAACTTCTAAAAATTGGCTCTGCAAGGGCATCATTAAATGGCAGTATTGGTTCAATAACTGAAGATGGTGAGTGAAGGACTTCTGTGAGAAGGTTCGACAAACTCAGCAGTAGGCAGAGTAATGTTCAATAAGTTTGCCGCCTTCCTTATCACGACATGGTAAGGAGCCACATCTTTAGAGCGTGCATCCGACGCAGAGGCTAAATCCCACTCAGGGGACAGTTCAAGGCCACTAGCCACAGTCAGGTTATCAAATAGGTCCAAGACTCTTGCAGCTCACCCTCCTCCAAATTTTCTTCACGAAACCTCTCTTCCTCCATAAGCCTCTGGGCTTCACGCCTCGACCTGTGCTTCACATACGATGCCGACGGATCCACTGTCTACCTCGTCGGAGCCGGCGCCGATACCGATGTCGGACGAGGTAGTTTCACACGAGGTCCATCAGGGTTTGGCATCGGAGTTGATGGATTCGGCATCGAAGGATTCGGCGCCGATGGCTTCGGAGATGAAGGCCTCGCAGACGTCCGAAAATGCCAATGCGGCGCTGGATTCGGCATAAAGGGCGCAGGAGCATAGGTCTGAGGAACACCCAAACTAAACGCCATCGGACCCGTAGGACCAGCAGGAGCCCCAGTGGGGTACATAGCCCTGGAGTATATCCCGAACATTGCATTAAGGAACTGCGTCGGATCCTGACCTGGAGCCGGGAAGGCTGGGTACGAACCCCGAGGCTGCTCTTGAGGGCACGGAGTCGATACTACGTCAACCTCCTCTTCGGGCTGGTGCAGCGGAGTCGACGGACACTCTGGCAACGGAGCCTCTCCCTCACCAACCACCTCCTCCTCACCTTCATCCTCCCCACCTGAAGGATGGGACGGAACCGGAGATGGATTTGTTATCTGCCTTGGTGAACCTGGCGAATTGGCATGCAACACTTCACCCTCGGCGTCCTGCTCTTCCGAAGCAGAAGACACCACGACCTTCTCAACCAGCTTCACCTGTGACTTCGGCTTTGAACCAGAGTCCTTCCTCGAGTGATGTCAGGACTCAAGGGTTCTCTTCTTATGTTTCTTCTTTGAAGATCTCGAAGCATGGGCCGAGGCCGAGTCCGAGCGCGACCTCGAACGAGACCTTGACCTCGAACGCAGAGTTTGTGACCTTGAACTTTTCTTCTCTTCTCTGACTTTAAATTTCGCCACAAGAAGCTTGGTTTCTCTCTCCCGGAGGGCCTTAGGTGTCATCTTCTTACAAGACTGGCAGTCTTCGACGTCATGGTCGGAGCTTAGACACCATACGCAGCATTCATGTGGATCCGTAATGGACATGGTTTTGCCACATTCCCCACAAGCTTTAAACCCGGTCTTCTTCGAAGACATGTCGAGAGAGAAGACAATGAAGCACAAATCTAACAAAGTAACAAGGTTACAGCAATTGCTACGTACGATCCCTAGAAAACCGTTAGCTTCGACAACGCGGAAAAAAGGGAACTGATGTCATCACGCCGGCGTGGGCCTAATATGGTGTCGGTGACGTCAGCGGAGTCGCGTGCGATGCCGTGCCTCTATGGCGTCGCCCACGTCGGCGCGAAGCTATGAATGAATTTCCGAATGTTGCTGACTCAGGGGGATATTCACAAGGTGAGGAATCCACTGGCAGATGTATCTATCAGAACTCGGGCATTTCTAAACACTGGCCACAATACAATTGATAACTAGGCCACAAACATGTGAGTAGCACCATTGCACATATTTATGATATAGAAATAAACAGGTATGTATTAAGTTGCCACGAGAAATTCTGTGTTATAAAATGTGTTTGTCTTTTTTCTACCTTCCTCGGTTTCCTTTCAGCAGGCATTTGTCCTCAGGCATCACTTGTTGTGTCCTGCTGATGGTCCCATTATATGTTAGGGATCCGTACGTCGTTGACCTGAAGACCTTGATAGGCATTTGTTTATTTCTATATCATCAATATGTGCAATGGTGCTGCTCATATGTTTGTGGCCTAACTATCAATCGTACAGTGCCCACTGTTTAAAATCTAGCATTGGCATAGCCAATAGGTCTCGCCTTTAGGACCTTTTAAGTATCCAGCACAATATCCTTGGCGCAACAAGTGTTGCAAGGCTAAACACTTATAAGGTCCCAAAGCCGAGATCTATTGGCTATGCCAATGCTTGCAGAAGAAAACAAAGCAAGGAGTGGAGAGTTGGTCTTCTACACGAACACCTGGGGTAGATAGGGCCTCCCCTTGCAATTATTAGTAAACAAAAAGATCCGCCCAAAGAAGATTGCAATTAAGTGACGGTTGATCAAAGGACAAGTGTGTTTCCTACATTGGTAAGGAGCACATCATGTTTCTAAAATACCCATCATACACCATAAGGGCCCTTTGTGTCATGCTTCATCATAGGGGTCTTTACATCCCTCTACGGGACGCGGGGTGCTACTACTAACGAATACGTGGGAGCGCTGATGTAATCTCAATGTGTGGTGTGAGAGAGGCGGTGAGAGGTAGGTTCAGGAGTGAATGGTAAGAGATTGTTAAAAAATACTCTGTTTCATCAGTGATTCTGATGCATAGCATGGGTATGCAGTAGACTCACTGACAATAAGACTACCATCAAGTATAACGTTCACAGAGGTCGTCCGCTTAACGAAGTTGCGGCTCATCTTACAGCACTGAAATTTCAACTGCTAACCATAGCTCACCATCTGTGTCTTCTTCTGCTCTGAAACAATTCAATGACAATAGTCGCCCTCTTCCCTTTTTAGGTCTCGGCCTAGCATACACTGCGCAGCAGAGTCGCGCAGCCGAGATTTTATGTTTACAGTATAGGGGGCTTTAACCCGCCCCACTTCTCCACTGGCTGGCTTCCTAAACGGAGGCCAGCCATAGGAGGAGAGGGGCGTCACTCCGTTCAAGCACGGAATTTTTGGAATAAAGGGGTGTGTTTTTGATGTTCTTTGACCTGACATCAGTAGAGAGCACGCCCCTCATCACACTGCCTGCATGCGCAAGTCGGCTCTCCGATTGGTGTTCCTTATTAACCAATCAGAGGGCCGACTAGCGCACATTCACTTCCTATCGTATCGCTATAATATTATGCACTTTATTAATCCAGGGTATCAGAGATTTTAGATTCCTCACAAAATTAATAAGACGGAAGGAGAATATGCCTGCCAACTATGGCACGAGGGAGGCCGGAGGGGCTGGCTGCTGGCAGAGTCACCAGGCTGATTCCCACATATCCAGCCGCACAAGTACTTCCCCTTAATGTCATCTGTGCCCTCTTCCAACCCTAGCATCCTCCCTCCACCACTCGTGCCATTCACCCCTGTCCTTTCTGTGCCCTCTGCCAACACTAGCATCCGCCACACTAGCCTGGAGCGTGGGTGCCAGTCACCGCTGTCCTTTCTGTGCCCTCTGCCAACCATAACACCCCCCCCCACTCGCTTGGAGCGTGGGTGGCTGTGTGTGTGGGTGGCTGTGTGTGTGATCTCTGTATGTGTGTGTGTGGGTGGCTGTGTGTGTGTGTGTGATCTCTGTATGTGTGTGTGTGGGTGGCTGTGTGTGTGATCTCTGTATGTGTGTGTGGGGGTGGCTGTGTGTGTGTGATCTCTGTATGTGTGTGTGTGGGTGGCTGTGTGTGTGGGTGGCTGTGTGTGTGTGGGTGGCTGTGTGTGGGTGGCTGTGTGTGGGTGGCTGTGTGTGGGTGGCTGTGTGTGGGTGGCTGTGTGTGTGTGGCTGTGTGTGTGTGGCTGTGTGTGTGTGTGTGTGTGTGTGTGTGGCTGTGTGTGTGTGGCTGTGTGTGTGTGTGTGGGTGGCTGACTGTGTGTGGGTGGGTGACTGTGTGTGGGTGGGTGACTGTGTGTGGGTGGGTGACTGTGTGTGGGTGGGTGACTGTGTGTGGGTGGGTGACTGTGTGTGGGTGGGTGACTGTGTGTGGGTGGGTGGCTCCGTCTGTGTGGGTGTCTGTGTGTCTGTGTGTCTGTGTGTCTGTTAATACGCTCTAACGCTCACCTATTGCCATTGTAAATGACAATACCATTTATTTATATTTTTTTTTAAACAAAAAATGCAATTTGCAATGCCAATAGCTCTAACTTTAACAAAGCCGAGGCCATTGCATTGCAAATGCTTGTTTCTAAAATTGGGTTGAAAGGATGGTGCGTTTGAAAACACTCAAAGGTTTACCAATAAGTTGAGTGCCCTCAAGTCCACTCCCCCACAGGCCACCATACAACAGATTCCCATAGAAGTAGCGTGAAAGGATATAAAGAAAAGCCGCTCACCAGGAGTATCACATGTACATCTGTGAAAGAAACAACCCTGGAGAAATGTAGCCACAGGTAAGTAACATGTTTCTTCTCCAGCATTGGTTCCTTCATAGATTCACATGCTTGAATATGAATACCAAGTAGTAAGTAGCCAATAACCTATTCAGGTTGTATCCATCATCTATGCTGATATTAAGAAATCAATCAGATTAAAGCAAGAAGAGGCTCCCCTTATGGAATAAATCACATAAAAGTACCTGACCTATAGCTCATTCTCTAAGTGCCTATATCCAGGCAGTAATGATTTTTAAATGTATCAGATCTTCCACGCTGCTGCTCTGTAGATGTCAGAAAAGGGTCTCTAGCATCCATGCTGCTGTGGCTGCTTCTACCCTCGAGGAATGAGAAGACACTAGATCATAGGACAAATTTTAGAGGGCAAACTAAAACAGTAGCATGCACCTGTATCTCGTCTTGAGAACCGATGCCCTGTCTGAGGGAGGCCAAAAGCAACAAACACCTGACCTGTTCAGTCAAAAGGCTAGGTACGGTCACATTTTAGCATATGTAGACCACCAGGGAGTGTCGAGCTATTTTAGCACCCATAGTTATGAGGACCAACACCTTGAGCATAATTGGTTCATTCAGATGAAATTCAATAGGTGCCACAGGTAAACATTTTGGATTGATGCACAGCCTTGCAAAAGAGCAATAACATACGTTTGATTGGTTAGCTGATTTGAGGACCAACAGTTTAGCTGGCTGCCATGATGCCATGACAATTTCATGTCTCCCTTATGTGTAGGTTAGAACAGTTCTATAAGATATTGGCTTTTGACTGAAGGGGCAAAAACCCTTCTCAAGCAACCACAATCCTGGATATTGAAACCACAAAAGTCACTAAATTAACTTATGCTTAACCCTCGGGTAGCTTGCACAAAAGCAGTCAAGCTTAACATAGAGGCAATGTGTTAAGTATTTATGCTGCACAAAAACAGCAATATTAAAACAACAAAAAAATCCCAAACCAACTTAGGAAAATAGTGTCAATTTTAATAAAGAAAAAGAGGCCAAAACATAAAACCAATCAATAGAGATGGTGAGATTGGATTTTAAAGTTTAAAGTAAAAGCAGCACTAAGGAATTGCTAACTGTGGGTATGTGGTCACGTTGGACTGGGAGAAAGTTACAAGTTCAGGCCAACTGCAATGAAGCGTGGGCCAGATACAGGGACTAGGCTAATTCCACTGCAAAATAACCTTCTCGAAGTCTGCGCAGAGTTCAGCACTTCACAGAAGGAGTTCCAATTATGCCAGCCAAGGGCCCAGGACCTGAGGAGGCACCTATTGTGGATCAATCACTCTCTCCAGAAGAGGCCAGCAAGCCTCAGGCAGGTCCAGTTGCAGGTGAAGGCAGAGACAGTAGCAGTAAGTCAGGTGGGCAGCTGCAAGAAGGCCTCTGGAGCTTGTTCTGTTGCCCAGCAACTCAGAACAGGGGTCAACCAACTGATCTTTGGAGTCACTCCAGGTTGGCCTGGGATGAAGGAAGAAGGTCCTGTCTTCCTTCTCAGACAGCAGAGAAGGTTTCATGCAGCAAGGCAGTCCTCTGAAGAGCAAGGCAGGTGTCAAGAGGGGGGCACTCTTCTGGGAAACCAGGCAGACCTCAAGCAGCAGGGCAATCCTCTGCGAAAAAAGTAATCCTTCTATAATATCCACAGGTGTAGAACTGTACTGAAAAGTGGCTCAGGTGGTCCCATATTTATACCTGGTGCAACCCTTTGAAGGTGTGGACTTGGATTGGATTTTTATAAAGCGCGATAGCTACCCGCAGGCGTCCTAGCGCTGATGATTAACAGGTGTGTATGAAGAAGGAGACTCTGTTTATCTGCTGAACAGAAGAGTTTTAAATTTTTTCCAGAACGGGAGAAGATTGGGCTCTGAACGGAGGGAGAGGGGAAGGGAGTTCCATAGTCTAGCAGACTTCACAGAGAAAGTTCGGCCTCCGCACCTCGCTCCTTGAATCCTGGGGTTACTTGCTCGGAAGGCGAGGGCTGACCTAAGCTGTCTGATAGGATTGTATGTGTTGATCAGGGTGCGATTAAGAATTGCTCCTTTCCTCCAGAAAGCACGGTGGGCAATGCACATGCTTTTGAACTCTATTCTTTCCCTAATTGGTAGCCAGTGGAGATCTTTCAGTTCAGATTTCACGGGTTGGCGACGAGGGATGCGCAGGAGGGTGCTGGCGGCGCAGTTTTGAATTACCTGGAGCTTTTTAAGAATTGATTGGGGTGCTCCCAGGTAGAGGGCGTTCCCAAAATCCAGCCGGGAGAGAATTAGGCCCTGGATCATAATCTGTTTTGCCTTGAAAGGGAGGAGCGGAAGGATCTTACGGATAAGCCTGAGGATACCCAGGCAGGTGGCAGATAGTTTTACTGCCTGGTAATTGAATGTAAGTGTCTTATCCATCCAGATTGCCAGGCTTTTAATGGTGTCTTTGGGTTCAGGGGCAGAGCCCAATGAGGATGGCCATATGGAGTCAATGGATTTTAGCGGGGAGTTACCTAATATCATTAGCTCCGTCTTACACCATTTAGCTTTAAATATGACTGGGTCATCCAGGCGCAGACAGCTTCCATGCAGCCCCTTAGATCACTCAGCTAGGTTGAAGGGTGATTCAGTGTCACCACCAGCTGGGTGTCGTCAGCATATGATATAATTTGAACACCAAAAGGACGGATCTCGGCAAGGGGGCGCATGTATATGTTAAACAGTATGGGGCTCAGGGAGGAGCCTTGTGGAATCCCACAACTGAGTGGTTTGCTGGGTGACGTGACGTTACCCTCACAGACTCGGAAGGAGCGATCTGACAGGAAGGATTGAATCCAGGCCTTTGCTCTGGAGGTAATTCCTAGACCTGAGATCCTGTGTATGAGGATGTCATGGTTTAAGGTGTAGAAGGCGGCACTGAGGTCCAGTAAAATAATGGCCGCAGTGCCACCTTGGTCCGCAATCATTCTAGCTCCTTCTGTCACAGCCAGAAGCGCGGTTTCTGTCCCGTGCATGGGACGAAACCCAGTCTGTGATACGTCCAGTAAGTTATTAGTTTCCAGGAATTCTGTAAGGGTATTGATTACGTGTTTCTCCACGATTTTACTTATCCAGGGCAACAAAGATCAGGCGATAGTTCCTTGGATTCAACTGGTCTAGATTGACTTTTTTCAGAAGGGCTCTCACCGTTGCCTGTTTCCAGCTTGGTGGTACAGTGCCTGAGGATAGGGAGGTGTTAATCAGGTCTGAGATGGTGGGCAGAATGGAGGGGAGGACTGTCCGCAGGGATTGAGCTGGGGCTGGGTCGCTGGGAGATCCAGACTTCACCTGGAGCATGATGGTTTCGAGGGTGGTAGGTTCCAATATTGGGAAAGTCTCCAAGGAGACCGAAGGGGACGGGCCTATCTCCATAAGGCCTGCTTGGGTGGTAGGGACATGGGAGAAAGATGAGTAGATTGTGGCTATTTTGCTATGGAAGTACTCTGCCTGCTCATTGCAGCGGGTCTGAAAACTGTGGGGATCTGGTGGTTTGTCTGGTAGTTTTAGGAGAGTTTTCGCAATTCGATAAATGTCCTTAGGTTTTGACGCCGCTGCGTTTATTTTGTTTTCATAAAAGTGGATTGAGCATTTTTAGTTTTAAATCTGTTTTATTGGTTTTAAAGGCGAAAAACGGCATTTCAATACAGCAACCAAGAAGCTGCGGCGAGCAGGGCACTTTGACCCACCTCTTATGGGATTGCCGCACTGTCAAAGACTATTGGAAAGCGGTCGTGCTTTTCACAAAGACCCCTTGAGGGGGAAAAGGGGTCCTAGATGATATTGACTCCATCTTCCAGACCGAAATCCCGCAGCCTCTCCAGCACAGTGCGCTCCGAAGGGGGTTGCCACGATTGAGTCTGACCGGGGTGAGGTGCCAGTAGATGGCCACTTTCACCGCTGCTTCCCTGGCAGTGGTGTTACGAGTGGTATGCGCCGCTCTGCAATATATAAACCCCCATTCCTTGGGTGAGAATGTCCTGCCCAGTTCCGATTCCCAGCGTCTCTGGCCTATACCATTCCACCAAATAGCGGAGTTGTGAGGCCTGGAAATATTGCAGGAGGTTGGGAACTCCAAGACCCCCCGCATCTATAGCTCTGTGCGCTACTTGTTTGTGCAGGCGCGCACGTTTCTTTCCCCAGATGAACTGGTGGAGGGCGGCTTGTAAGTCCGGCAGTGCGCCAGGCGGCGGTATCGGGAGAGTTTGGAAGATATACTGCATCTTAGGCAAGGCTAACATTTTCCCTGCCGCTATGCGGCCCAGCAGGGAGAGGGGTTGTCTCGACCAGCGGGCTAGATCGGCTCGTATCTAGTTTTGGACAACAGACATTTAAATTCTTGTTGCAAAACCTTTGCTGTACAATACGCACACAGTGCAGCACTGATGAATAACCATGCGCAAAAAAGATAAAACATTAGATATTTCAAACAGTTTCTACTGTCAAAATAGCGCATCTGAAAGCAGGTACTTGACCGCTTTCTCAATTATGGGGACACAGCGTCACTTCTGTAGTCTCCCACACGGATTCAAGAACAGCCCTGGGTTATTTTCAGCCAGAGTAACAGAATTATTGCAAACGTATGATGATGAGGCATTATCTTATGTCGATGACATCTATCTTACAGATGATGACTTGGCCAGGCACTTGACCAGGGTGGACACCATAATACTTGGATTCGCCTCTGAAGGGTATAAACTCAACTTAAAAAAAATAAAAAAAAAAATCAAGAATTGCCCACCTCAAGGTCCTATTCTTGGGATACGAACTTTCAAGTGAAGGTAAAAGCCTGGCAGCAAACTTTTTAGAGAAATGTGCCCTGCTCCAAACTCCAAAAACGCTGAAAAATTTACAGTCAGTTCTAGGATTCCTGAATTTCAGAAGAACTTACATTGTAAATTACGCAGAAAGGGTTAAACCTCTCTACGAATTAATCAAACCTGATTTCAAACCAACTAATTGGACTCAAAAACACACAGAAATTTAGCGTTCAGTGCAAACAGACATCTTAGCAACAACCCCTTTACAGACACGTGTAAATGAACGCAACCTTGTAATCTGAATCATCCCAGGGAGATGCGGATTCCCGTACCTAACCTTTCATGAAGGTGAAAAGGTACTAATAGCTTACAAATCACACTTGTACACAAGCTGAAATGAAATTCACTTCAACAGAAAAAATTCTGACAGCGGTTCAAACTGCAGTAGCAAAAGAGCCCTCGCACAGGGTAAACTCATAAAAGTCGTTACTCCTGTACCTGCCTTTCAGGAAGTGACGAAGGCAAGCATTCCAACTGCAAAAGCTTTACATCCAAGATGGATGCAATGGGTTAATTCTCTTGCTGCAATAGACGTTGAATGAAACAAGTTACTTAAGTTCTCCAGTATTGGTAACTTTCATAGATTCCCATTGCTTGTATCATTCCCCGTCGTCGGAATGGGAGCCTCGGTAATTATATATATATATATATATATATATATATATATATATATATATATATATATATATATATATATATATATACATACACACACACACCTAGGTAAATACACCCTAATAGGTGTAAAAAAGTAAAAAAATAGGCCTAGGCCTCATTATCTTTTGTAGCCTATTGGTGTCATTATGTAAAAAGACCCAAAAGTCACCCTAGCAACCAATCAGATCAGCCTCACCCTGTGGAACCTTCCTGAGAAAACTCAGAGCCTCAGATTTTCGTAGCCGTTGCTTTGCCACATAATCACCTGGCCCTAAAATGAGCTTTCCCAGGGGAGGCGGGTGGGCGCATGGGAATCTATGAAAGTTACCAATACTGGAGAACTAAAGTTACAGGTAAGTAACTTGTTTCTTACTCCAGTATTGGAACTTCCATAGATTCCCATTGCTTGTATCAGAGTAGATAGCAGTTAGCATACCTCAAACATTTCGTGCACAGTTACAGAATCATTACAAACCAATGATATCACAGATTATAACCACCATAAAGCAGTAACCAAAGCATAATAAACGAAATGTTTGAAAAAACAGGAGGAGGTAAGAGAGGAAAGCTCACCTCTTATTGGAAGAGCTTTCTCAGGACTGCCTGTCCAACAGCCGAATCCTCCTTTGCAGTCGCCTCCAGGCAGTAATGCCTCGTGAATGAGTGAGTACTGCTCCAGGTGGCCGCTCTGCAAATATCCTTTATGGATACTCGAGCAAACAGCGCAGTTGATGCTGAGATTGATCTTGTGGAATGTGCCTTCACCTGTCCTTGCAAAGGCTTGCCTGCCGCCTGGTGGCAGAAACGGATCGCACTTGTTATCCATCTAGAAATCCCCTGCTTTGACAAAGGAAATCCTTTCCTTGGGGCTCCGAAAGCCACAAACAGCTGGGGTGTTTTTCGAAATCCCGCTGTGCGTTGCAGATAGAATTTCAAACATCTCTGCACGTCCAGAGAATGAAGTGTCCTCTCAGCCTGGGTTGAAGGTCGAGGAAAAAAAGACTTCAAAACCACTGGTTCATTAAGATGAAAGTCTGTCGGTACCTTCGGAATGAACTTGGGGTTCATTCGTAGGATCAATGTATCATTCTTGAACTGCAAGAAAGGTTCTTTGATAGTTAAAGCCTGAAGCTCTCCTAGCAGAGGTGAGTGCCAAAAGCAGCGCCACTTTCCATGATAGGAACTTTAGGTCCGCCTTATGTATTGGCTCAAATGGCGATCTCATCAGTTGAGCCAGGACCACATTCAAGTGCCACACCGGAGGTGGGGGCCTAACTGGCGGAAAAACTCTAAACAGTCCTTTCAGGAATTGTTTTATTACTCTTGCTGATAATAGAGAAGGGCCCGATCTCGTTCTTCTATCCCTGGAAATAGCTGCCAAGTGGACCTTGATGGAAGCATGAGCCAGTCCTGCCTGAGCCAAGGATAGAATGTATGGCAAGAGTTGATGAGGAGCTGAAGAGAATGGATGTACTTTTTCTCTCTGGCACCACAAATAGAACCTCTTCCATTTCGCTCTATATGTCTTATTAGTGCTAGGACCTCGTGCCTGCGCTAAGATGTTCCTGCATTCTTCTGAGATGTCTAAATCCTTAAACTCTCTGTATTCAGGAGCCAAGCTGTTAATTGAAGAGAGCTCGGGTTCGGGTGGAGAACCTGGCCGTTGTACATTGACAGAAGTGTTTGGCTGGGTTGCAGATGAATGGGCTGTTTCTCTGATAGAAGAAGCAACTCCGTGTACCAAAACTGGCGTGCCCAGGCAGGCGCTATCAGTATCATCCTGCACCTGTCCATCTTGAGGTTCTTGAGGACTCGAGGAATCAGGGGAAATGGCGGAAAGGCGTAAACAAACGCGCCTGACCAAGACATCGAAAGGGCATTCCCCAGTGACCCTCGATGGTGTTCCCTGCTTGCATAACACCGGCATTTCTTGTTCCCTGGTGTCGCAAACAGGTCGATCGCTGGGGTCCCCCAACGGAAGAAGATGTCCTTGACCACCGTGCTCTCCAATTCCCACTAGTGCGAGACTGCTCTCAGGCGGCTTAGTGTATCCGCCTTCGTGTTGCATACTCCTGGAAGGTGTTCTGCCACAAGCGTGATGTTCTGAGATATCGCCCATTCCCACAGCATCTGGGCTTCCTGTGAAAACAGTGGCGATCTTGTGCCTACCTGCTTGTTGACGTAATGCATTGCGGTGGTGTTGTCCGTCCGCACCAGGATTGCCGAATTTGTAATCCTTGGGAGGAAAGCCAACATCGCCAATCGAATAGCCCTTAGCTCCAGAACGTTGATATGTAAGCGACGTTCTCCCGGAGTCCAGTGACCACTGACTTGGAGGTCTTGCATGACCGCTCCCCAACCTTGAAGGGAAGCGTCCGTGGTAATGACGTGAGGAGCCGGCGCAGCCCTGAAACTAAGTCCCACTGTGAGGTGAGATCTTTTCATCCACCAGGACATCGACCGTTTCATCTGCTGGGTAACCGTCACCCTGTCGTCGAACGACCCTTCCACCTGTCTCCACTGAAGGTCCAGTTCCTCCTGCAGGGGGCGCATTCGCAGCCTGCAGTGCGGAATCAATTGAATACAGGATGAAATCGACCCTAGAAGAGATTTGTACATCCTGACTGTTATCCAACTTTTCTTCTGCAAACGAGCGGCTGAAGACATGAGTTTCATCTGTCTCTCTTCCGATGGGAAGGCCTTGCACACCTGAGTATCGAGTATTGCTCCCAAGAACTTCACCGTACCTGCCGGCTGAAGGACCGATTTTTCCTTGTTGAGTTGTAAACCCAGATGCACAAAGAGGTTTAAGCAACTGTTCACTGCTTTTGATGCCTCTTGTAAGCTTGAAGCCTTCAGCAGCCAGTTGTCTAAGTACGGGAATACTTCCAGCGACTGTCTTCTTAGAAATGCTGCTACCGGGGCCAGCACTTTTGTGAATATCCGAGGAGCGGATTTTAATCCAAATGGGAGCACCATGAACTGGAAGTGACTCTTGCCTACTGTAAAGCGAAGGAAACGTCAGTGAGCTGGATGGATCGGGATATGAAAATAGGCATCTTCCAGGTCTAATGTCGCCATGAAGTCGCCTGGGTTCAAGAGGCGCAATATGTCCTGGAGTGAAATCATCCGAAACGACAGCTTCATGAGAAAGGTGTTAAGCTCCCTTAAGTCCAGGATCGGACGCCACTTTTGTTTCGTTTTGCGGATCAGAAAGAATCTTGAATAGAAACCTTCTCCTCTTTGTGATAGGGGAACGTGTTGGATCGCCCCTTTCTGAAGCATTTGTTGAACTTCCTTTTGTAGAAGGTTTAGATGTTTTGAAGTAGTGGCGTGGGGAGCTCTTGTAGGTGGAAATTCCTGGAATTCTAGTGTATGCCCATTTCGAATGATGTTCAATACCCACTGATCCGATGTTATTTCTTCCCAGCTGCTCAGATGTTGTGATATCCTGCCGCCCACTGGAGATCCCAGAAGCGGAGGAACAGTTGGCAGAGTCAGGAGGCCGCTATTGACGCTTGCCAGCGTCCTTGCCCTGACGCCCCTGTCGTCCACGAGCGTTCTGACGAGAGAAAGACTGGGATTGTGACTGTCGCTGATAATATTGATTGCCGTACTGAGGTCTGTACGACTGCGACTACTGCGAGTATCGTTGTTGCTGATAGCCTCCTCTTGGCGAAGTGAAGCCTCTTCCTCTTGCTCCACGGAACAGTGTTTTTCTATATTGCAGGTTTCCCAGAGCCCTTGCTGTCTCTGTGTCCTTCTTTATACCCTGTAGGGTCTCATCGACATGTTTCCCAAATAACATGTCCCCATCAAAGGGCAAGTCCAAAATCCTATTCTGGACCTCTGGCCGGAAGTAAGTCGCTCGCAGCCACCCTTGTCGCCGAAGAACCGCCACGCTGCCCAGAGCACGGAAAGAGATGGTGGCGATGTCCATCGCGCAGTTAATCATTTCCGAAGAAGAACGTTGCCCTTCTTCTAGAAGTTTCTGTGCTTCCGCTTTAGGGTCATCCGCTAGAAGGTCCACATAGTGTGCCACATCACTCCACATCTGGCGGTCGTACCTTGCCAGGATCGCCAAGGCATTCGCCGCTCTGACCAATAAGCTAGCCATCGACGAAAAACGCTTCCCCGCGTTGTCCAACCTTCTACCCTCCTTGTCTGGTGGAGTTGTGAGGGTGGAGGAAGGATTCCGTGATTTCTTCTGCGCCGCCTGCGATATGACCGAGTCTGGTCTAGGTTGTCCAATCAAGCAGGCGGGACTGTCATCAGGAGCTTTATATTTTTTCTCCAAGCGCGGAAGAGTTGGAATGACCGTCGCTGGGAACTGCATCACCTTCTTTCCTTCCTCCCATATGTGTTCTACAATGGGAATCGAACGCACCGCCTTACGGTATGCCTCTTTAAAATCGTACAAGAAGCAATCCGTAGATGTTGTAGGCATTGTCAGCTTAAAGCGTGCTGTGGCTCTTTCCATCAAACTGAAGAAACCTCCCACATCAGCCGGAGGCGAATCGACCGGGTCTGGCACTGGTGAAGCCGGATCCGGAGCTATATATTGGTTCCATTCGCTATCAGGGCCTTGATCCTGGTTCTCCCCTGTTTCATCCTCATCCGAGGTATCCACTTGGACTTGCGTCTGCCGAGGATATTCCCTCTCATCTTCCTCTTGTGCAGGCGGTACTGACTGAGCTGCCACAACCTGCGGTTTAACCTGCGCTTGACCTTCCACTGGTCGCGACCCCTGTCTGCTCCTATACTCCTCCAGTATTGCTCTTAAGTCTGTCAAAAGACTCATAGGCATCGTTACCATACCCTGCTGTGGTTGGGTTTCCTGGTATGCGACCTGTTTTTGTGGTCGCTGTTCCTGCCGATAATAATACTCCTCATCTAGGTCCGAATCATGGTATTTTAGATTCAACTGAGATGGACTGTATGCATCCCCATACATCTCATTCTCTTCCTCCGAGTAATCCTCTTCGTCCAACAAAAGGGCTGCAGGTAATGAAGGCACCTTTCTAGGTGAAGTCATATCTGGAGTTATCCTCCTCTTTCTGATGCTTTCTGTAGCACCTGCCGTCGACGGCGTTGAAAACTAATCCACCATCTCCTTAACTTGAATCGTCGTTGACGGGATCGTCAACGAGAGTCCCTGCACCGTCGACGGGATCGTCGACGGAACTGTCATCGTCGACGAGGTGGTAACCGTCGACGTGGTTATCGTCGTCGATGTTGTCGTCGATCCCGTCTTCGTCGACGCTCTCGTCGTCGTCGTCCTCGTCGTCGCTGGATGGCTCATCGACGACTGAGGAGACAAATTCACCACAGAGGCTTTAGAGCCTTTCCTGACCACTGTAGATGCCTCTACAGTCGGTTTTTTGAAGGATTTGGCTACTTTTTCCCGATGTGAAGGCCCAGCCGAGCTCTCATCCAGTTTAGCCTTTTGCACCTGTGGTGCTTGCCTTTCCCTCTCCTTTGCACTCACGTGAGGAGATCCGTTAGGCCCTGGCTTGCCAGACCTATCAGAGGTCCCACGCATAGCCTTTGAGGGGGGTTCAGTTGAAACCTCCACAGATGATCCACCCCTCTTCAACGATGTCTTAGAAGATTAAGATCTGGCATCTTCCTCATCACTAGAAACCACTCCTTCCTTCCTTTCCAACTTCCTGAGCCACAGAAGTAGCCTTCCTTCACGATCAAGGAGGGTTTTCACTGACATCCTCCTGCATATAGCACACCCCTCTACCTTATGGTCAGGGTATAAACAATATATACAGTCATTATGTTGATCTTCATTATAAAGTCGTTTTTTGCCACAAGTGGCACAAGACCTGAAAAGGCTCTTCTTTTCCCTATCAGCCATGCTAAAGCTGAAAGAAATCCTGTCAGAAACTGTTTAAATAGTACCTCAAGTAGAAGTTAGAGCAGAGCTCTAAGGAGACTCCCTGTCACCAACGATGCGGTAGAAAATCTGAGGCTCTGAGTTTTCTCAGGAAGGTTCCACAGGGTGAGGCTGATCTGATTGGTTGCTAGGGTGACTTTTGGGTCTTTTTACATAATGACACCAATAGGCTACAAAAGATAATGAGGCCTAGGCCTAATTTTTTACTTTTTTACACCTATTAGGGTGTATTTACCTAGGTATATATATATATATATTATTACCGAGGCTCCCATTCCGACGACGGGGAATGATACAAGCAATGGGAATCTTTGAAAGTTCCAATACTGGAGTAAACGTTTTTGACCCCTACTTGAAGACTCAAGAATTTCTCCAATACGAACAAGAATGTCCTCTGCCCACTGAGATTCTGCCACTAGAACATTACGGATGTATAATTTATACAGACGACCTATGGTCACAAAAACTCAATCTCTCAGAGACTGTACAGCTCAGCGAGCTGAACTCCAAGCTTTCAAGATGGCGCTTGAAAATAACAATTGTGAATTCCCCAAACTCATAGTGTGTGATTCGTATTACTGCGTTCAATCTTACAATGAATATTTGCAGAACTGGGGTCAAAACTGTTTCAAAGACGCAAAAGGTGGCACAATTAAGCATAAAATGCTTTGGAAACAAGTAGTTCTTTTACAGAAAAACTACAGAAGGCTCACGTGATCCATACACTGAGTCATCAGCGTGATGGCGGTCACGTTGCAGGGAATTCATTGGCTGATGAAGCCGCCAAGGCAGCTGTGCAAACTGCTTCCGCAGCTGCAATCACTCGTTCAAAAACAAAAATAGTTGGCGAAACAATGCTAGCTGTCAATGCCACAAGCAAAGGCAGCGGAGCAGCGTTACCTCTAAACTATCCACTCAAATATACATACATAATTGATGCAAACCCCGTTCCTTTTGCTTGAATCCCTGTAGTCGGGGATAGGGTAATCTTAAACAGGAATCGGAGAGACGCTTTGATTCAAGAAGCACATATGGGAGAAGGTCTGATACATCAAGGGATCTCTAAATCTCTACTAGAATTACAAGAGATGTACTGGTGGCCAGGGATGAGCACCCACATTAACAAATGTGGAATTAATTGCGATGTCTGCTACAGAGATCACAGCTTGGAGCGCCACCAGAGACCTGACTACAGTGTAGCCAGCCCAGTAAAGTGGCCCAACAACTAGTAGGACAGATTTATTTGGATGTGGCCTCAGCACTCGGCTGACGCCTGAACTGTTATAAAAGATTAGCGAGTCTTTATCGGGACATACGCAATCGGCACGCTACATTCTGACCAGGGTCCTGCTTTCAGCTCTCCGGCTTACAAGGAGGCCATGGCCAGCTTGGGCGTTGCATTGCAGTACTTAAGTCCATTCCATCCTGAGGGAAATTCAGTTGTGGAAAGAAAAAACCGTGACAAAGCATTCTATAACAGCCAGGGTATTCGAATCGAATCAAAATCTTTATTCGAATTTTATCAAATCCATAAAAGCAATGCAAATATACAATCCCAATAAATAAAATAGCCATGATTCCAAATACATTTAAAACAACACACGTTATAGAATACAAATTAATTAATTAGCAGCAATAATACAGAAATTTACTAAGGGTACTCCATTGTTTTCCGTACGTAATAGCTCTCAAAAAAGTGCTGGAGCGGAATATCAATTCATCATTTTCCAAAGTTAGCAAAATCAAATAAGATTCTTCCAAAGAAAGTGTCTGTGCTTCTTAAAATATGGAACTAGAAACCATTTAATATATTTTAGATAAAATTTACAAAAGAAGAAAACATTTAAATCATTTTGTAAACTCATACCATCACATGGGCATAATTTGTCTTCAGATCTTATTGAAGAATAAACTAATGGAAAACATAATAAAAATCCAACAGTGCCTGCCCTTAAACGGAACAGAAGTGATCTTTCCCAGTTAGTCATTGGCAGTGTGAGATACAGTGCAATTGGTTGTATATACAGGTCTTTGTTCACATAAGCCTGGATAGTTGATTTAGTTAGCTCCCCCGCCAATCTGTCTTTACTATAAAGTGCATACAGTGCAAACTTTGTTTCATTTGCTAGCAATTTACTATTTTCATCACAATGGTTACATGTTCCCCCCGCGTGCCCCAAACCTCTGCACTTTCTATATCCGAAACCTCATTTGTCACATCTGGGGGTAATTTTCTATTACCGTTCTTTGGGAGATGATCTAATACTTTTACTTGCTTTTTCTTTGATACACATTTCTTCATAACCATTGGCACCTTTGGCTGTTTCTTTTGTTTCTGTATAGCACCCTCCCTCCTTCCCCTTGACTGCCTATTACTTGTTTCATCTGGCGTAAGGTTAATAACTAATTCTGGTGACCTTTCTAAAGCCAAACTTAGTTGTGAGCCCGACAGAATTGTATAGTGAAAGCTTGAATCTCACTAACTCTTCAAAAAGAGGTAATAGCAACGAGGGAAGCTGTTTTCCATGTGAGAAATTGTAGTTCACATTTGTGTAAAGGTTCAAAAGGGGGTCCCATGAGCCTGGTAAGAACAATGTTTAGGTTACACACTGGAGAGGGTGGTAACCTAGGAGGAATAATTCTTTTGAATCCTTCCATAAAAGCTTTTATTGCTGGTACTCTAAACAACAACATATGTTAACTGTTTTTTAGATATGCGGCAATGGCTGCAAGATGTAAACGTATAGATGAATAAGCTAGATTACATCTTTGTAAATGGAAAAGGTAACATAATATTTTGGATGGAAGCATCTAAAGGATTAATTTGATTATTGCAGTAAATGGCAAATCTTTTCCATTTAGCAGCATAGCAAGCTCTAGTAGTAGGTCTTCTGGCTTCTTTAATGATATTCATACAATCTGGTGGCAAGGTAACCCAACTCTAAGACGTCAGGAGCCAGATCGCCAGATTCAGTTGACTTGGATCTGGATGCCTGATGTCTCCATGGTTCGGCGTTAGCATTGATGGTGTCAGAGACAGTTTTTGGTGTGGAACTAGAGAGAGTTCTAGCAGTGCGGTGATCCACGGTTGGCGTGCCCATGGGGAGCTATTAGGATCAGTTTGAGAGACTTGTCTGAGCTTGCGTACAACTAGTGGTATTAGTGGGGTTGGTGGAAAAGCGTACGCAAATCTGCCTGACCAGTCCATCCATAGCGCATTGCCCTTGAACAACGGGTGTGGAAACCTGGGGGCAAAGGTTGGGCATTTAGCGTTTTCGTGTGTGGCAAACAGGTCTATGTCTGGATCTTGAATGGTTGAAGAACTTGCAGATGTAGTTCCTATTTGTGAATCTGTTATGTCTGTCGACTTAACAGATCGGCTATCCGATTGTAAACTCCTGGAAGGTGTTCTGCGAGCGGATATATCTTTTGTGGAATGGCCCATCTCCAAATGTTTTGTGCGAGCTGGGACAGTTGCAGGGAATGTGTGCCTCCTTGTTTCTGTATGTAGTACATGACTCATGTTGTCCGTCCGGATTAAGACAGCTTTGTTCTGTATGTGTACTTGGAAGGACTTTAGTGCCAGGAAAATCACCAGCAACTCTAGGTGATTGATTTAAAGCACCTTTTGTTAAGTGGTCCATCTTCCCTGAGTTGTGTGGTGGAGCAGATGTGCTCCCCATCCTGTCAGGGATGCGTCTGTGGTCAGTACTATCTGTGGAACAGGCTCAAGGAACAGCCGCCCTCTGGAGAAGTGTTTTGTGTTCCACCACTGCAGAGAGCAATGTGTGCGGCTGTCCACCAACACCAGGTCTGTCAGTTGTCCTTGTGCCCGATTCCACGGATGTGCTAGACATTCCTACAACGGGCTCATTTGCAGTCTTGCATATGGTACAATAAAAATGCAAGATGCCATCATGCCTATTAGTGGCATGAACACTCTGGCTGGGAGAGAGTGCTGGTTTTGAAACCTTGTAACTAAGGCTTGAATGCTCTGTATCCTGGCTGGACTGGGATAAGCTAGAGCTGTATTGGTGTTTATTGATATACATGGGAGGGCTGTAGATGTGACTTGGTGTGGTTTATTGTAAACCCCAAGTTGTGCAGTGTCTGAATTGTGTAAGATGTGTGTTGAACACACTGGTTGAATGACTTGGCCTTTATGAGACAACCGCCTAAGTATGGGAATACATGGATATGTTGTCCTGAGATGTGCTGCTACTACTGCTAGGCACTTTGTGAACACTCTTGGTGCAGTTGTGACCCCGAATGGAAGGACTTTGAATTGATATTGTTGTCATAGCACAAACCTGAGATGCTTCCTGTGAGAAGGATGTATGGGAATGTGAAAGTAGGTGTCTTTAAGGCCGGGGTCTCCAACCGGTCGATCGCGAGCTACCGGTAGCTCGCTGAGACCCCGGGAGTAGCTCGCCTGGCCCTTGCTCTGATTGGATGAGATCTGTGGATGGGGCGGGCCGGGCGAAGAGGATGACCCGATGACGCTCCTCTCCTGGAGCCGCAGACTCCTCTCGTGAGAGTCTGACGTCATCACCTATTGAAAACGCGCGCTGGCATCGCACTCTGCCACTGTGCGACGGGTGCCAGCGCGGAGCTGTTGAGAGACTTTCGCCGCCAGAAGCCGCCACTTCACTGCAGGTAAGCTCGTTCTTTTTGAGCCTCTCCCACCCCCCTGATTGTGCCGTTTTTTCGCACCTCACATCTGGTGCCCCTCTGGGCTCCAGCAGCCAGGCCCCCTCCCGCTGACCCCCGCCAGCTGAACCTCGCTCGGGCTGCTCTCCTGCCTCGCTCCCTCTCTTCTCAGCAGCCAGGCCCCCTCCCGCTGACCCCCGCCCGGGCTGCTCTCCTGCCTCGCTCCCTCTCTTCTCAGCAGCCAGGCCCCCTCCCGCTGACCCCGGCCCGGGCTACTCTCCTGCCTTGCTCCCTCTCTTCGCAGCAGCCAGGCCCCCTCCCGCTGACCCCCGCCCGGGCTACTCTCCTGCCTCGCTCCCTCTCTTTCTATTAGCCATGCCCCCTCCCGCTGACCCCGGCCCGGGCTACTCTCCTGCCTTGCTCCCTCTCTTCGCAGCAGCCAGGCCCCCTCCCGCTGACCCCCGCCCGGGCTACTCTCCTGCCTCGCTCCCTCTCTTTCTAGTAGCCATGCCCCCTCCCGCTGACCCCCGCCCGCTGTCCCCCGCTCGGGATGCTCTCCTGCCTCGTGTTCAGATACAAACATTTGCACGACTCCTGCTCAAACAACATGTCCCCGTGTGCCCTTGTAACCCACATCAGCGTATCTTTTCTGCCTCCTACCAGAGAGATGCTATTCCCAACTGAGCAGTGTAAGAGACTTCCACCGCCAGAAGCCGCCACTTCGCAGCAGGTAAGCTCGTTCTTTTTGGGCCTCTCCCACTCCCCTGATTGTGCCGTTTTTTCGTGCCTCACATCTGGTGCCCCTCTGGGCTCCAGCAGCCGTGCCCCCTCCCGCTGACCCCCGCCCGCTGTCCCCCGCTCGGGATGCTCTCCTGCCTCGTGCTCAGATACAAACATTTGTAGTGAGCTGAAATAGATGTGGAGGGACTTTCCTTAAGTATGTTTCTCGATTCCTGTTGCCTACTTTATAGCAAAGGCTGTGAAGTGCACGACTCCTGCTCAAGCAACATGTCCCCGTGTGCCCTTGTAACCCACATCAGCTTATGTTTTCTGCATCCTGCCAGAGAGATGCTATTCCCAACTCAGTAGTTTTGAGCAGTGTATCATACAACTATATCTCACGCGTTATTTTAGCATTGTCTGTATTTGTCCATATTTATTTTTAGCTCATTTTAGCTTTGAATATTCATATTTACTTTGTGAACAAATGAAGCATCGACAGAGGCATTTTGTGCTTTTGAACCAATATATGTACTCATTTTGGATGGCAAATGGATTTTTATATTTTAAGTGGCCATACATAAATAGATTCATTTTATAGCAGCCATAATCCTTTGCCAGGCATAGCCCTCACAGGGTAGAGTCGTTACAAGAAAAGTCAGGGCCAATCTCCTCCATAGCAACCGTCTGTATTTGCAAAGTATGAGTCTGTCATTTTTTTAGTTTCATATATTTAGCAAAATGCCCAAATGCAAAAAAAAAAATACGGTTACCAATGTAACCATTATTTTAAAGGGCCTAATGAAGAATCCAATTTGCCTCTATGACACTCATTGCGTCGGAGCCTGTATGTTAAACTCGTGCTTTAAGTGGAAAAGGTTTACTATTTTTCAGTAAAGGGTTTTATTAGCTATATATGCCTTTAACTCATGCATACATTCTGCAAAATGTATTGTCTTTGAGCCACAATGTTTTCTTTTTATTGCTGCAAATTTAAAGTATTTTGGTATAGTTCTGTTTAGTTTCGAACTATGGTTCAGCTCTCCTGCCTCGCGGCCTCTCTTTCCAGTAGCCAGGCCCCCTCCCGCTGACCCCCGCTCGGGCTGCTCTCCTGCCTCGCTCTCTCTCTGTGCCCAATTTGAAACTCACCACGACATGTGTTTCCATGTAGGTCCCAGCGTTCTGGAACACGCTTCACCTGGATGTTAAACTGTTTTTTTAGGTGGTACTAGAAGTGTTCCCACAGGGGATTTAAGATTAATGAACCAAGTAAGGGAAAATCTAAGTACAACGATACTAACAGCTAGTTATCTCACAGCAAAGATGAAAAGCGGTGCTAATTTCATTGAGAGAAGAAGAACATGAAAGTGTAAATGGAGACAGGGGTAGAGGATAGAAATGATGGGGAAAAAAAAGAAAATACCACAGGAATGAGAGTACAGTAGAGAAAAGGACTACGAAGACTTTAGCATACTATCAAATGACAATAATAAGGTAATAGCAACACTGCCCCCACAAGTAGTAGCACAGCAAATGCATAATTTACTTAAGAGACTGTCTTCTGTAGAAAGGGTGTGCGTATCACCTTGAAGAACACACGCAGCACATATATGGTGTGTCCACATGCAATACTTGTACAAACAGCTTCTGTAATGAAGGTGTTCGTATCACCGGAGGAAAGCACCACAGAAAAAAGTACAGTGCACATGATGACAGGATGCGTGAATAACTTGAAGATTTAGTCATCTCTTGAAGGATTTAAATGGGTGAGAGTATCACCGAAGGAAACCCCAAAACAAAAGTGCAGCCACACCAAATTAGCCCCACATCCACCAAGCAGGCTTCAGCGCCATACATCTTAAAATAAAAGGTCTTATACAGGCAAGCTTGTGGAGAAGAGTTGCAGGAGGATGGGGATGTAGAGGGGAAACCGATCACATGAACCTGGCCCCCCCAACTCCTTGTTTGTTGTTAGGGGTCGCTCACTCGCCTCAGTGCAATACCACTATCACTTACGCCTCATCACTTTCAAATGTCACCAGCCGCCCCTAATTACAGCATTATTAAAACTGTCCATGTGGTATCCTTGCCTTTTGTGGATTGGATGTGGACTTCATCAACATTTTTACTCTTGCTACAGAATCAACAACCAATGATGGGTGAAGAGCCAGGTCCCTCCAAAAGGCCGAAGACGTACCACTTCCATCAAGAGTGGGAGAACGAATTTTTATTTACACAAATCAAAGACAACTGTGTGTGTTTAATCTGTGGAGCAAAAGTTGCAGTGGGGAAAAAGGGCAATGTTGAGAGGCATTTTTCAACAAAGCACATGCATTTTGAGAGGAAGTTCCCTAAGGGAAGCAGCCTGAGGTCACAAAAAGTAAATGAACTGAAATCTGCATTGCAGACACAGCAATCTTTTTTCACAAAGCCAACGAAGAAAGCCACTGCAGCAACTGAAGCATCCTTCGTAGTTACTCATCACTTGATCAAGCACAAAGCAACATTTTCAGATGGAGCAATTATGAAGGAAGCAATGCTTCTAATGGCCCACTCCTTATTCAAAGACTTTAAATTTAGCCCTGAAGTTATGTCTGGCATTTCAGATGTGCAGTTGGGGTCAAACACTATGGTAAGAAGGGTATCTGCATTATCGGTCAACATGACAGAGCAGTTGGAGCGGGATTTAAAGACATGTAAATATTTTTCTCTGCAATGTGATGAATCTGTTGATGCGAGCGATATTGCACAGTTGGCTATCTTTGTTAGAATGGTTTTTGAAGATTTCACGTATAAAGAAGAATTTTTAACTCTGTTGCCTCTGAAAACCACAACCAGAGGATCTGACATCCACAATGAGGTGAAAAATTATTTTGTGAAACAAAATGTCCCATTGATAAAGTTAGTGGCGATAACAACTGATGGTGCGCCCGCAATGATAGGGCGTCATTCTGGCTTCATTGCCAATTGTAAAGCAGATCCAGATTTCCCTCCGTTATTAAACTACCATTGCATTATACATCAACAGGCAATATGTGCCAAGGTAATGGGGTTTGATCATGTGATGACTCCTGTTGTTAAAATTATTAATTCAATTCGTGCAAAGGCCAAGCAGCACCGAACCTTCAAATTGTTCCTTGAAGAACTTTCAGCTGAGTATGGTGACCTTTTACTGCACACTCAGATCCGATGGCTTAGCAGAGGAAGAATACTGCGAAGATTCCTTTCCCTATTGCCAGAAGTCAAAGCTTTCATGGAGTCTAGAAATGAAGATACCACACAGCTGTCAAACACTGAATGGTTGCTCGATTTAGCTTTTTTGACAGATGTCAGAGAAATTAAATTTATTGAACTACGAGTTGCAAGGCAAAAACAAGACAATAGCCAACATGATTAGTTCTGTGAAAACATTCAAAACAAAACTTAATCTTTTCATACAGCATGTACAGAAAAGAAAGTTTCAGCACTTTCCCTCAGTGCTCCAAATCCTGTCAGAAAACAACATTGAGGCTGGGATCCTTGACATACAAAAATACAGTAACCTCCTCGTGAGGCTTAATCAAGAGTTCAGTGACCGGTTTAGTGATTTTGAGCAACTGGAGCCCTGTGTGATGTTCACTTCAAACCCCTTCATGGAAGTGGATCTTAGTGACATTTCAGAGAAAATTAGTGTTCTTCTGAACCTTGACTCTGACACCATGGAAATGGAGATGGTCTCACTTCAAAATGACATTGAATTGAAATCAAGGCAATCTGACATTAATTTCTGGAGTCTTGTGGATGCAGAAAAGTTTAAGAACATCCACACAGCTGCATTGAAACTTTTTTCCCTGTTTGGCTCTACCTATCTTTGTGAATCTGCATTTTCCGATATGAACTTCATAAAATCTAAGTTTCGCACACGTCTGACTGATGAACATTTAAATGACTCCATAAGAGTTGCCCTCTCAAACTACACCCCAGATTACAAGGCATTACTGGACACCATGCAGTGTCAAGTCTCTCACTGAAATTATTTGTATGTAGTCGTAATCAATACTTGTTCAGTCGCACTTCCTGGGGAAATGACAAATCTGTTTAATTATTAAAACCAAGATTAAAGTCGCTGCAGAGAAGAATCTTCAGCCTCCTGCAAAGCTTTTTTAGTATTTGAACAAGAACAATGCAATGTGTACTGCAGGCCTGTATTACAAACACAATAAAACTTAGCTGGAGAGAAGAATCTTGAGCACGTTTCCAAATGATTATTTGCAGCATAAAAACGAATCAGTTCCACATTGAAGTTAAGATCGCTTTCCATGTATGTTTGTTAATTGAGCCGCATTACAATGATTATTTCAATGACCACTATTCCTGGAAGGTCTTAATTTTGGACCTTAATTTTGGACCTGTTAATTGAAATGACTTGAAGCGTCACAAATCCAAAGTCATTCCTTTTGGTGTTCTAGGCCTGTCTTGGGTATTTTGTTCAAACCACAGTATGGGCTTTGATGAAATTAGGCTTAAAGGCAATGAAACGAGGCGTGGGGGGGTCTCGCGGAAAAATGCACAAGTTGATTCGGGTTCGGTAGCTCACGACTATGTTCACTGGTCAGAAGTAGCTCTCACTACACAAAAGGTTGGAGACCCCTGCTTTAAGGTCTAGTGTAGTGAGGAAATCGCCTTGTTGCAATAATGGGAGCACTTGTTGTAAAGTGATCATGTGAAAATGATCTGAGTGTATATACAGATTGAGAGGCCTTAAATCTAGAATTGGTCTTAGTGCCCCATCCTTTTTGGATATAAGGAAGTAGAGTGAGTAGACCCCTGTTCCTTGATGTTGCAATGGAACTAGCTCTATTGCATCTTTTTGCAGCAATGAGAGAACCTTTTGTTGGAGCAGCGTTAGATGTTCTGTGGACATTGGATGCTGTCTGGGTGGTATATTTGGAGGGGTAGCTGTAAGCTCTAGGCAGTAACCGTACTGGATAATCTGCCTTACCCACTTGTTTGTTGTGATGGAATTCCAGACAGGTAGGAACTGTGTTAATCTCCCCCCCCATACAGGAGTTGTATGCTGTTGGGGGAGCTGAAGGAAGTCACTGTTTAGTGGTGGAAGAAGATCGATTGTTGTTGTTACCTCGATCTCTTCCCTTATTGTTATTACCTCTTTAGCCCCCTCTAAAGTATCCTTTATTAGAGGATGCTTGTGTATTTGTTTTAAAGGAATCTGAATTGTCTGCTCCAGCTTGTTTGGAGCCTCCTCTGTAATATGAGCGACAAAAGGAGCCTCTTGCTTGGGTGGACTGCAGAGCTCCCATAGACTTGGCTGTGTCCGTGTCTTTTTTCAAGAGCTGTGTCTACTTCTGGACCAAACCATTGTTGGTTGAAGGGTTGATTTAAGATAGTAGTATGTACCTCTTGCTTAAACCCTGAAATGCGTAGCCACGCATGACATCTAAGCAGGACACTGGAGCTTATCGCCCTGGATGCAGTGTCTGCTACATCTAGTGCACATTTAATGGAGGCATTAGATATAAGCTTACCCTCTTGTATGTGGTCATCTGCTTGTGCCTTATATTGATCAGGTAGATGTTGTAAGAGCTTTTCTAGCTGATCATAGTGAGCCCTGTCGTATCTTGCGAGGAGGGCATGTATGTTAGCAATACGCCATGCATTACTAGCTTGGGCAGCTATTCTTTTCCCTGAAGCATCTATGATTCTTTATCAGGAGGTTATGCTTCGCCTGATATTCGCGAATTAACTCTTTTCCTAGCATTGGAAACTACTAGGGAGTCTAAGCGTAGCTGTCCTTTAATGTAGGCAGGATCCCCAGGAGCTGCTCTGTACTTTTTCTCTATCCTTGGGTTTATGATTGTAGCCCGTACAGGATCTTTAAACACTTCTGGTGCATGTTTAATGCCTCCTTTAATCATTGCCAGTATTTGCACAGATTTTTGGGATTGTTTAAAAGTGTCTAGTAATAAGTTCTCTTCTGAATCATCTGAATGCATGGTGACATTGTGATATATGGCAGCCCTATTAATTAAGTATCCAAGCCCAATGTTGTCTTCTGGAGGAGAAGGTTTAGATTGATATATATGTGGGTCAGAATATCTGGTATATCCTGTGGGTTCAGATACTCCCAGTCTAGTGAACCTGTTGGGTAGAGAAAAGGGTCATCTGGGTCTTTCCCTCCCTCATCATCAGCATCCTGAGGATGTGTATGTTGTGGAGAATGAAGAGGAGAATTTTGAGGTGAAATGTTTAAAGGGAGAGAAGGAGATACAGGAGAAGAAGGGTGCATAGGATATGTGGCAGAGTCCTTCTTTTTGACAGGCACTCGAGGTGTTGCATCTGACTTAGTCTTCCTGTGTGGTGTGGTGGAAACATGTCCTGTTTCCGGGTCTATGTATATCCTCTTTTGCAATGGATCAGGTGTAAAAAGCTCTTCTTGAGAAATTGCTTTCAGCGCTGATTTTTTCGGCTCCAGGCCTGGTTTCTGCTTGTCTTTAGCCTTAGGAGGTGTTGTATAGTCCTGTGGCGTACTTTTCGGCACCAAAGGTATTGTTTTGAGAGTCGAGGCCTGGTTCGAAGGCTTGGAGGCATCGGAAACAGGTTTGTGGGTTCCGGCACCAAAGATTTTGGGGTGGAAGCAGGTTTATTTGTTTCGGTGCCGTAATGTCTTTAGGAGTCGACGGTTTCTGGGTCTTATTCAGAACCGGGACCTTTCGGTTTCAGTGCAGAGGGAGCTGGTCGCATCGGCACGTGCGTTTTTCTCGGTATGGAGCTACCAGAAGGCTTTATTATTTTCTTCAGAGCCAGGCTCGATGTCGGGGCTTTTGAATCAATGTCTCGGTATCGACTGGGCTACGAAGGCAGAGTTTTGACCTTAGCCTTTGTTTTAGGTGTTGGGGCTGGGGATGGGGCAGTCGTTGACCTGATGGCATGGAGTCATCTGAGTCGTCTGCCTCAGATTCAATCTGGAGATCATCAGAATCTTCCTCGGGGACACATGGACCTTCGTCAAAGATATCCACCGGTTCCGGAGCTGATCTCTGCATGTCGCGTCAATGGGCTCTCCGATCTCGAATCGTCTTCTTGGATCGAAAGGACGCACAAGCTGTGCAGCTCGACTCCTCGTGTTCAGGTGATAAACACAGGTTACACACCTTGTGATGGTCACTGTGTGGAAATTTTGCTCCACACCCGGGGCATTTTTTGAATGGTGTCCTTTCCATGAGGTGTAGGCTTCACCACGTGGGTAGGCCCAACGGCCCGGGTCGACGACCGGAATCGAAGTGATGAGGTTGATTCTATGTATATTGAAGTTAAAGTTTGTTTTTAGAAAGTTTTGCGCGTCGAAGTCTTTGAAAAGTAGATTTTCGAACCAGAGCGGCGGAAAAGTTGCATCAGAACCCAGTGGCGGAAAAAAACTATCTAAGGATGGAGCGTATGCCCATGCGCACTATCGTCCAAGGGAGGAGTCTCCTATCTCGTGACTACAAAGACTTCTTCCAAGACGACAACAACATGCAATCATCCAAGCCCAACACCAGGTGGCAATCTAATGCTAAGTGTAAAATCTGCAGCTCATATGCCTCGAACACAGATTTATTGGAAAACCTGGAGAGATAAAGGAATTTTATGGGTGCATCAATTATTTGAAAATGACACCTTTCTCATTCTTTCAAAAGAACGTTCTCTTTTCAATTTACCATTATCATTCTCGCATAAATGTCTAACCCTTCATTCTGCTGTACTAGATTCTTACTCATATTTTCACTCCCTATTTCCTACACTTATGCCACTATTCACGCCTGGTCAAATATTGTCTCCAGATTGCTGAAGGCCTCCACCCTTAACACTTGTTTATAATCCCCGCTCTTATTAAGATCCAAAACTAAGATTGAACTTTCCTGAAAGAATGATTTAGGCATAAACTGGCCCATATCTATTTGGGATAAGATTTGGACGAACATTAGAAAGTCTTCTAGAGCAGCTACTACCACACAAACTCTTTTTTTCATGGATAATAGATTGCTATTAACACCAGTTTCCTTGCATAAAATACATTCCGACACTCAAAAACTATTTTTTATGGTCTCCAGTTACGCTGTTTCTGGATAATAGTGCTAAACGTTCCTTTGCTCCAGTACCATCTATTCAGGAAGTTACTCAACCCCCTTGATTTATTCAAATGTAATCTTGATTGGCTCAAATGTAACCTTGCTTTAACTACGTGGTTATTAATTTTTAATTATTGTTCCTGTTTTCCTTTCCTTACCCTTTTTACCTTTGATTAGATGATTACTTGCCTATATGCCATATAGGTTTAGTAATATCTCCTGTTGATGTTATATTACTTGTTATCTGATGCTTCTTTTTGTTGTACTTCTAATAACCTTTCTTTTGAAACTTAAAAAGAAATGTAGAGCCCAAATATTTACTGTTTGCAAAAACCAAAAAAGCTTGTATTTCTGCGAGTCAAAAAAGTTTGATGGATTATTGCCGGTTATCTCCGTTGATATGGGAAAACATTTTGGGAGGCTTCTCCTGTGACAACCTGGATATGTTTGAAATATCCCTTAAATCCTGTTTCAAGTAAAGAAAAAAATACCCTGTTCTTTTCTTTAACTTTTCCCTCCTGTAAGCTTAGTACGCATTGGAGCCCCTAGCCATGTTAGGAACGAAAAGAAGATTTGGGAATAATATGTTCCCAGACTTGTTGTGCACTGTGCTGTCTGGAAGAGGCACTGTTGTGCGTTTCAAACATAGTACAAAATAACTATTTAAGTCGTTTTAAATAACTGAAGGAACATACAAGTAGTGTATAACCACCACATTGACACATTGCCAGAGGCGCAGTATGGTATATGTGCTGTGAGTTTTTAACGTAGTACCAAACTATGAAAAATAGGTTTCAAATAACCTAAAGAAACACTCAGTCTAAAAACAGCATATTGACACGTTACCTTAGGCACCGCATGGTAGATGTGTTGGATTTTTCCAACCTTGTAATGAAAAAGCGGCTGTACAGCTCTAAGTTTTAATGCTAGTACCTGTAGGTATTCATCCGTTGCTATGCTCATATATTATATATGAAGGAGCAAATTCTTACCTTGTTTTCAGATGAACCATCAGCTCTTTGCAGAACCCCCACCCCCCTCCCCCAACTCCCAAAATACCTGGAGACTGTAGTCTGCGTGCAAAAATGTACTTGCTCTGGTGCATGAGGAACCAAGTGAGCGGCACCAAAAAAGGTTTGCTTGCAAGAAAATTTCCCCCCTCATGAAACTTTCCTTGGTACCACTTCTCTCTCCGGAGTTACTGGAGGATTTTTCTTCTTGCCTGTGTCTGTTGCTGTGTTTTCTCAGATGTCTTCAGTGCACCTCCGATCTCCATGGTGGAAAAAATAATCTGAGAGCTTGTACACACCACAGGGATCGGGTTTCACAACCATCCAACATAAAAAAAGAAGAAAAAAAGAGCACTTTCTGACGCCAGCCACTAGATGGCGGAATATGCACAGTATGTGAATCTAGAAGTCGTCTATGCAGCAAAACTGAATAAGCATTAGAGACTGGAGATGTGATGAGGCCAAGTTGAGGCAGTGACTCAACCTACTGAACAGTCTTGTGTACTTCTGTACTGATGCGTCTTATGAGAAAGGTTTCCCACTGATCATTTTCAATGAATAGGGAAAGTAACCACGGAGACTTGGGGTGGGCGGAATTTGAGTAATCGCGTTACGCAAATCTCCGCGAAACGGTAAAAAATCTCTGCGAACACGCAGAATTGCTTGTTCGTGAAGCTTTTTTACTGTTCGCAATCGCTGTTTGCATACTCAGGGGGGAAATATCTCGCTAACACGCATTTTGTGAACACGAACAAGCACAAAATTTCACGAAGTCGCGGGATGCAGGATTTTGTGCAATTTCGCGTTCTCCGCGCAACACGAAATTACCCAAATTCAGCAACTTCCGCAAACGGAACGGAATTTACCACCCAGGCCTAACGGAGACCCTGCACTCTGTGAATATCAATGGAGCAGACTGTCGGCTGTGCATAACTTCGAATTGATAGCGGCACCCAGCTACCTCAAACTACATCGTACTTGTGATACTTAGGTATATGGAAATAGGTGTCCTGCAGATTCACAGAAGTCAAGCTCTATCTTACAGCACTTCCTGAAGGGTCACCATCTGTAGCAACTACTTCTTTAAGTATTTGTTGAGCTGCAAAGAATTATTAATGGGGCACCAGCCACGATATTTTTTCTTGACTAGGAAAAACAGGAATGCAATCCCCTTTGTCCCTAGACCCTTGCTGAAATTTAGATAGTATGTCTGCCTCCAATTGTTTCACAGGCTGGTGGGTATATTTCTAGGATGGAACTTCAGTGGGCTCTGGACTAACTCTAGGTGTGCCTGTAAAGAACAAGTTACTTACCTTCGGTAACACTTTTTCTGGTAGATACAGTATCAAATAGCCACTAGTTGGAAGTATTTTTGCCACTGTACCGTAAAAGGTATCAGTCAGTTGTGTGGAGCTGCCCACATTGAAGCATCCATGGATAAGGAGAGGGGACTGGGATGACCAAATCTACTTTAATACTATGCAGCAGCACAAATGTATCATGTGGTGTACAGGTTCAAAGACTGCACTAACCGGGAGTAAACCCTCCTTTTAGACAAGTACGAACACTATCTCCTGCCTGAGCCCATCAAGATGGGGTGAGGTATGTAAATAGGGGCCCCCTACCTTACACAACAGATGGGTGAGGTGTGGTACAGAGTTGTGGCCACTGTATTGAGGAGTTTTACATTTCCTTCAGATACACCATTATGGTCCATCAGAGGGAGGTATGACGGTATATACTGCTAGGCAAATATGAAATGCTTTCTTGGAGGCTAGGCCAGAGCATAATTTAATGAAACAAATTCTTAAACTGACTGGGAGTAGAGGACTAGACCCCCCCCCCCCCCTAATAAAATACTAACTTGAAGCTGGGTGGTTTGAGGGGAGTGAAAATGTTATGGATATCAATTTCATGACGAGCTTGGCAGGAATTTAACTGTGCTGAAAATTGAATACCGATTTAGTTTGTGTGATCGATGTAAAGATGCGGTTATTGGTTGTGAGAAAGTGCCATCTTTCTTGCATGGGATGCCCCCACTTTTTGTTAAATGGATGATGTACTTTAACTGAGTGTGTCCTGGGTTCCTGCCAACCAGGTACCCATGGCTTGTGTTCCTTCCCTGAAACTGTGTAACTTAAACCCAATTGGCATCTCTGGGCACAGGTCAGCTCCTGGTAAATGGTACCCTAGGTGGCCAGGGTACTGTGACCAGAGAAGACCCCTAAGGGCTGCAGCACTTATTGTGCCACCCTTAGGGGCCCTCTACCCTGACACACACACTGCCTTTGCAGGCTGAGTGACCTGGTGCAGAACTAAACAGAGTCGACATGGCACATATCCCTGTGTGCCATGCCCACAAACCCACTGCCCTGGCATACATCAGTCACCCCTCTAGCTGGGTGCACTATGCAAGTCGTGTGGATACAGGTGCATGAGCCCTGTTCCCCTACAGTACCCAGGGCCATTCCTGGGCACTGTAAGTGCAGTGATGCCATTAAAAGTATATGGTGCTGGGAAATGGTCATTACAAACTCCACAGCACCATAATGGCTACACTGAAGACAGACAAGTTTGATATCAAACTTCTCAGTACATTAAACCCACACTGATGCCAGTGTATGTATGTAATGTATGTATAGGCATTTATATAGCGCACTACTTACCCAGAGGGTCCCAAGGCGCTTCGACTGCTGCAAAACCCTTCCTGGCTTCCCTGAGAGGTGGTCCCTTAATGGGTATCTCCAGGGTGAGACCAGGCATCCCCGGCGGTCTGGTGGGGCCGTTAGTGAAGATGAGGCAAGCTAATGCCCAGAGTTGCCGAGTGTGATCGCTGATCAGAGTGGGCACCGAGGCGAGAGAATTATCAAGTCCGCTGACCCTGGTCCAGAAACCTGCCGCGCCGGGAATCGAACCCTGGTCCCGGGCCGTCCTCTGCTCTCGGGTCTGCCGCCTCTAACCAGTGAGCCAGGGATTTAATGTTAAATGCACAACAGAGAGCAACTTAGAGTTGCCCCCTGAACCTAACCTACAATCCAGGTCTTGTCGGAGAGGCTGCTAGGCTGTCACACAGCAGACATGTTGCTGGACCCATGGGTAGAGAGCAGTCCACTCTCCTGAGCCTGCAACAATGCACATCCTGGGCGAGGTGCTAGGTCTCCTCCCCCAGGATGGGCAGGGGAAGCTTCAAAGGCATGCCGCCTTTGTGAGCTTCTTCAGGCCACTTGCTGTACTCAGCAACTGGCCCCCACCAGTTCTGATCCCACTCTGGCGGGAAACCCTTAGTGAGGAAAGGGGGTGTGCAAGCCTGTGCGAACTCCACCCCTCAGGTGGGAGAGGCGAGGTGAAGCACAACTCCGGGCTCCTGCCATCCTGAGGATAGGGAGCCCTGCCCAATCAGAGATAGGCTTCTGCCCCCATCCCACAGGAGAGGAGCGGGATAGGTGGTGTACTCACCCCAGGACAGGGACGCCCCTAAATTTAGTATTCAGGGGCACCCTGTACCTTCCTCCCTCAGATCCCGATTTCGAAACAAGAAGAAGAAGAAGGACGACCTGGTGTGCAGCTGCTAACAAAATGACGACAGCAACTTACTTGGACCTAGCCCTACCGGCCTGTTGATCCTTGAACCTGCTCCTGCTCAATCCCTGCGCCACCTGCGGACAACAACCTTGAAAACCCCGGAGGACCTGCCTGCCTTGCTCATCTAGAGACTGGGACTCCCATGACCAGTGGTTCTGCTCAAACATTCAACACTCCTGGTGCCAGCCAGGTACCAAAAAATCCAACATACTCAGCACCCGCCGAGCCCAGCCTGTATCTGAGTGGACAAAGACCCTGAGGACGTCCCCATGGCGATTGTGACCTGAAATCCAGTGCTTAAGGACCCTCCTCGGCAACCCAGACGACGCCTGCAATCTCACAACCAGGGACCCCTCCAAACGCAGAGGGTAAAATTTCCCGACGTCAAAGGACCCCCCTGCACCCGGTATCCCACGGCCCCATGTGCCAAACTCCGGGGTGCCTACCTATCCTCCAAGATCCCAACTAACCCCTCTAAGTGTAGGTCGCTCCAGAAGAATCTACGTCCCCGAGCCTGTAGCCTTTGTTAGTCTTCCATTGAATAAGATTGAGGACCAGACGGCTCAAAAGCACCCTGCACCCAGCCGCCCGAGTGCCCCTGGCAGTGCAACATCTGTACTAATCTACTTCCCCATTTGTCCTGAGCAAGTGAACAGGAGCCCAGTTCCCACAGCTGCATGGCCTGCTTGCCAGCAGCCACCAACTGAAGGCCCTTTGCCTCTCATAGGATAACATTGGGCCTAACTACCTCTGCACCCGGCTGCCCCTGTGCCGCTGAGGGTGTACCAACTGTACCTACCTGACCCTGGGAGACCCCAGAGTTTATGCCCAGAACCGTAACTCTACCAGTCGAGTACTTACCCAAAAGCCGATAAGTCACTTAACTTCCATAGGGTAACACTGACTGGTTTCACTTGGAAATTCTTTTAAGTGTGGAGTTTTGAAACTTTAAAATATTCATCTAAAATCAGCTGAACGAATTCAGATTTACTCACCTGTTATCAGGAGAGAACCCAGTGCTGCATCTTTTAGCCCAGTACTGACCCTGAAAAGTAATTTTAACCGTACTTACCAGTAACTAGAAAAGTAATCTAAAAAGTAACTAATTGCATTTATCGACAAATTCCCCTTCAGCTCAATGTTGCATTGTGTTTGAAATGGTGTTGCCTATTGCAAGAACTAACTATTGTAATCAAAAAGTCTATTGCTTATTTGAAAAGTATTTAACTAAAGTAACTCATTCTGAGAAATATCTTTTGATACCTTGTTGGTTCTAACAACTATATATTTTGATACAAAACTATTGGTCTAGAGTTCAGTTCTTTAGAGTGTGAGATCCTTTGTTGACTGAGTGTGTACACCAAATGCTTTACACTGTCCTTTGATACTGCCTTACTGCTCGACCAAGCTTTCACTTTAGAGAGTAAGGTTATATCTAACTTTAGCCTCTGCCAAACCTCTGTGGACTCTGTGCACATTGCACCTTACTTTGGTCCAGTATATACAGAGCCACTTTCTTACATTGGTGGATCAGCTGTGGGATACAAACTTGCATTTGATGGACTACTTGGTTACCATCTGATCACACAACAGAACTCTTAAATTGCCTTTATAATTCTGATTCTTCTAAACTGGTTTCTCTAAAATACTGAAAGTCTTGTCAGGGCCTTGCTTAAGTCCCAATAGAATTTTAAAGAAATAAAAGTCACTGTAGTCAAGGCCGGAGGGTTAGAACTGTCAGGTTAGAATGTCTCAACAGACACCAGCTATTAGTGAACCTAATACCATGGACCTGGTTGAGGAGCTTGACCTCACAACTTACTTACACTTGTCTTTCAAGGAATTGGGGTCCTTATGCAAACTTAAAAAAATAGTAATGGGCCTGCATCCAACAAAACAAGGGCTCGAGGAGCTCTTGGCTGATTATGCTAAAGGCCAACCCTCTGAACATGGTGATGACCAGTCAGATGGGGAAGGGGTGATAGAGGAGGGGGATAATTCTCCCCCCCCCCTCCAATCATCCCTAGGGAGGAGAGGGCCCACATACCCTTTACTCCAAGAATCAATCTCTGGGATCCAAGGCCTCACACTGGTGGACCAGGTCCCAGGGAAAACATTGGGAATAGCCCCAATGAGGAGGACAGATTTTTAGCAAAGCTGGCCAAAGGATTAGACCTAGAGTCCAGACTCCTGGCTCTAGAAAAAGAAAGGAAAGAGATGGGTTTTGCACCCATCAATGATGGCAGCAATACTAAAGGTAAGGATAGGGAGGAAACTTCTGATCCTAAAATCCCCAAAGGGATGTCCCTAAATTTGAGGAAGGTGAAGACATCACCAAGTGGTTCACAGCCTTTGAGAGGGCTTGTGAAATAAGAAGAGTAAAGAAACCTCTCTGAGGGGGAGGGGGGGCACTCCTTGTGGGAACTGTTCTTTGGTAACTGCAGAGACAGGCTTCTAACCCTCTCTGGGCCAGATGCGGGGTCCTATGATCTCATGAAGAGCACTTTTATTGAGGGATTTGGAATCACCACTGAGGAGTACAGAATAAGATTCAGGAGGGCTCACAAAAGCCAGACCGAGTCCTGGATTGACTTTGTGGACTACTCAGTAAAGATGGTTGGTTAGCTGGACATAGTGTGCACGATTTTACTGGACTTTACAATTTGTTTATGAAGGAACATATATTAAGTAATTGCACAAATGAAAAATTGCATCAGCTTTTGGTAGACCTAGGTCTAATATCTCCCCAAGAATTGGGAAAGAAGGCAGACTATTGGGTCAAGACGAGGACAACTACTGGGTGTGACCAGAAGAAGGTGGTAACAAAACCTCCCCAGGGGAAAGGTGGTGAGAATCCCCAAGATAAAAAGTCCGAGTCTTCCAAAGGGTTCCAAAAACCTGTACAGGTGGGTGGGTCCCAAACTACTCCCTTAGTGCCTCAGCCCTATAGGGGGAAGAACTTTGATCCCTTAAAGGCCTCATCTAACAACTGTAAAAAGTTGGGACATTTAACTGTAGATAAATCTTGCCCCCACAACAAGGCCCCTAAGGCACCCAGTACAGCTACTTCTGGGTCAGCAAGTCTACAGATGGGATCAGAAGAGTGCCCTGAGCAAATCTGTATGCACACTGAAGCCAGTCTACTTTCAATGGGAGAAGTGGAGTTTGCCACTGTAGCTGTGTGGCCACCCAACTTAACCACATCGCTGCTGTGGTTATTTTTCCCCTGTGCTGGAAATTTTTATTCTCCTATATTCATGACGAGCTCAGCTCGTCATCAGCACAGCTCAACTGTGCCTCATGACGAGCTGAGCTCGTCATGAGCATGAAAGGGGTTAAAAAAGTATTTGCAATACCCTTGGGTGAATGGGACTAGGATAGAAGCTCTGAGGGGTACAGGTGCTAGTGTCACTATGTTGAGAAATACAGAGGTTTCCCCTGAGCAATACTGGATTGGGAAAACATACCCAGTCACCAATGCTGACAGTGTTACCTCTAATCATCCAATAATGGCTATGGTGACATTAGGCAGGGGAGGGGGGTTATTTGCCTGAATCAGGTAGTGGTCTCTCAGAAATTACCAGCTGACTGCCTGCTTGGCCATGACCTAGAAACTTCAGCCTGGGCTGAGGTGGAATTGAAAACCCATGCAGCCATGCTGGGTATCCCTGAATTGGTGTGTGTGCAAACAAAAGCACAGAGCAAGAGGAAGGGAGGAAAAAGAAGGTTTGGAGCCTGAAAGTATGGCCCAACCCACCAAGAGAAAAGGTAAGAAGTCTGGGGAACCAGCTTCTGTACAGCCAGCCCCTCAGGACCCCTCTCCTCAGAGAGAGGACTTTGAAACCCTAGAGGGAAGAAATGCGTTACTTACCTGTAACAGCAGTTATCCAGTATTGGTGTCTTTCATAGATTCACATGCCTGAATCATTCCCCGTCGTCGAGACGGGAGCCCCGGTAATAGAAAAGTAATGTCCTATAGACATACATAGAGAAAAATAGGCCTAAGGGCCTTGCCTTAGTAGCCTATCTATGTCCTTTTGTAAAAAGGACCAAAACTCCTAAAGGTAGCCAATCAGCTACCACCTCCCTCTAGAACCTTCCTGCCAGGAGCCTCAGTCTCTCAGATTTTCGTACGCACCAAGCTAGGTAGACGTAACATATGCTCTGTAGTGAGAGATGAGACCTTCCTGGGGAGGTGGGAGGGTTGCATGTGAATCTATGAAAGACACCAATACTGGATAACTGCTGTTACAGGTAAGTAACGCATTTCTTATCCAGTATTAGGGTGTCTTTCATAGATTCACATGCCTGAATCAGAATAGCAAGCAATACATTATGCACATATGCGATGGAATATAACAGTCTGAGATAATACATATCATGTGACTAGATACCATCAGTAATATAAAGAGTAAAGTAAAGAAATGTGCATACCATTGCAGGACGGTGGGAAGTAGGAAGGCTCATCTTACTGGAATAGATGGCGAAGTACAGCTTGGCCCACAGCTGCATCCTGCATCAGTTCCGTGTCCAGGCAGTAGTGTCTGGTAAAGGTGTGCGGCGATTTCCAGGTGGCCGCCCTGCAGATGTCCAGAATCGGTACTCCAGCGAATAGTGCTGCCGATGTGGACACAGCTCTCGTGGAATGTGCTCGGACTGTGGAATGTAATGGGCGTCCGGCTTTGTCATGACAAAATGCAATTGCCGCCGATATCCATCTGGAAATGGTTTGTTTGGAGAGTGGCATGCCTTTTCTTGGCCTGCTGAAGGCAACGAAAAGTTGTTTTGTCTTTCTGAAATCTTTCGTTTTGTCCAGGTAAAATTTTAGACATCTCTTAATGTCCAAAGAGTGAAGAGATCTTTCAGCTACCGTGCTTGGGTTCGGGAAGAATGAGCGAAGCACAAGCGGTTCATTTAGATGGAAGTCCGAGGGGACTTTAGGAATGAAACGGGGGTTGGTTCTTAAAATGACTCTGTCCTCTCTAAATTGCAAGAAAGGATCCTGTATCGAAAGAGCTTGCAACTCACTGACTCTTCTGGCTGATGTTAAAGCTAAAAGAAGTGCAGTTTTCCATGAAATGTATTTGATATCAGCCCTATGGATAGGTTCAAATGGATGCTTCATTAATTGATTGAGGACAATATTCAGATGTCACGTTGGTGGTATTCGTCTTGGTCTAGGGAAAGATCTGTAAAGCCCCTTAAGAAACTGTTTTATCAGTCTGTTGGACCATAGTGAAGGACCTTTTGAAGTCCTTGTGAAGAGTGAGATTGCTGCCAGGTGTACCCTGATGGAAGCATGCGCAAGACCTGCTTGAGCCAGATGTAGTAGATAAGGCAGTATCTGCTCTGGAGTGATCCTGAAGGGATGTATATTGTTGTCTTTACACCAAATACAAAAGCGTTTCCATTTCAAGGAATAAGTTTTGTTCGTGCTAACTGCTCTTGCTTTAGCTAGGACTTCTTTGCACTCCTGCGGGATGCGTAGGTGACAGAATTCTCGGTACTCAGGAGCCAAGCCGATAATCTGAGAGATTTCAGATTCGGGTGGAGTATCTGGCCTTTGGACATCGAGAGTAGAGAAGGATGTTGATGCAGTTGGATTGATGGTCGGACTGAGAGGCGACGGAGGTCCGCGAACCAATGTTGTCTCGGCCAGTGTGGGGCAATGAGAATCAATGTGCAATGTTCCATTTTCATTTTCCGGATGACTCTGCTTATCAGGGGAAATGGCGGAAATGCGTACGCAAACACGTTGCGCCATGCGATGGAAAATGCGTTTCCTAATGACCTTTTTTGGGGATGCCAACTTGCGAAGCTGTGGCATTTCTTGTTCTCCCTGGTGGCGAAAAGGTCTATTTGCGGTTTTCCCCATGCCGAGAAGATGTCTAGAACTTGTTGGTCCAGTTCCCATTCGTGGGACAGTGACCTCTGTCTGCTGAGAGCGTCTGCTATGACGTTGTCTTTTCCTGGGACATACTCCGATGTTAAAGTGATGTTGTTGAGTAGTAGCCAGTTCCATATTTTTTGTGATTCGCGAGACAGTGTCAGCGAGCGTGTCCCTCCCTGCTT
Source organism: Lissotriton vulgaris (assembly GCF_964263255.1). NCBI lineage: Eukaryota > Metazoa > Chordata > Amphibia > Caudata > Salamandridae > Lissotriton > Lissotriton vulgaris. The sequence goes on along the minus strand of NC_141687.1, from coordinate 674,454,636 downwards.
GTTTAAGTAGTGCATTGTGGTCGTGTTGTCCGTCCTCACGAGCACTGCTGAGTTTTTGATGCGAGGGAGGAATGCCTGTAAAGAGTGAAGGACTGCTCGTGGTTCTAGGAGGTTGATATGCAGAGCCTTCTCTTGCTCTGACCATCTGCCGCTGATTTGTAAGTCTTGAAGGACTGCACCCCATCCTTCGAGAGATGCGTCTGTCGTTATGACGTGTGGAGTTTCTGGTAACAAGAACGTGAGACCTTTGGATAGGTTCTTGTTCTTCATCCACCAATCCAGTGTCTCGGATATTTGTTGAGTGATGACTATGTGATCCTCGAAGGAATCTGTACATTGGGTCCACTGTTTGGTCAGGGCCTCCTGAAGGGGGCGCATTCTGAGCCGACAGTGAGGGATGAGTAGTATGCAGGAAGACATCATCCCTAGAAGAGATTTGAAAATCCGTACTTTGATGGTTTGTTTTGAAGATATTGCGGTAGCTAGAGTCATCAGTTTGTGTTTTCTTTCTTGAGACGGGAAAGCTTTGGAGGAAATGGTGTTTATAGTGGCCCCCAGGAATGTTATAATCCTGGTGGGTTGTAAAGTAGATTTCTCGAAGTTGAGAGTCAAATCCAGGTTCCGGAAAATATCGAGACAGGCGTTGGAAGACTGTTGCGCGTCTGTGAGAGACGGTGCTTTCACCAGCCAGTCGTCCAGGTAGGGGAAGACTTGGTGATTTTGTTGTCTCAGGAAAGCTGCCACAGGAGCCAGGCATTTTGTAAAAATGCGTGGCGCTGATTTGAGGCCGAATGGGAGGACACAGAATTGGAAGTGGAGACCTGCTACTTCGAATCGTAGGAATTTCTTGTGTCGTCTGTGTATTGGGACATGGTAATATGCATCTTGCAGGTCCAAAGACGTCATAAAGTCTCCTTCCTCCAGGGAACCTAAGATTTCCTGGATAGTCACCATTCGAAACGATTGGCTTTTCAGGAAGGCATTGAGCGCCCTGAGATCCAGAATGGGCCTCCATTTCTTCTTTTTCTGCTGGATTAAAAAGAAGCGGGAATAAAATCCCTTTCGGGTTGATGGGACTCGCTCTATTGCTCCCTTTTTTATCATGGAAGAGATTTCCTTTAGTAACATACGAAGGTGTTTGTGATGATGTTTGTGAGGAGGAGTTAACGGTGGGATGGAGTTGAATTCCAAGGTGTGACCGTGTTGGATTAATTGTAGTACCCACCGATCTGTCGTAATCGATTTCCAATTGTGGAGGAAATGTGTCAATTTGCCTCCAATTTTGAGCGGACAGGACGGTGAGGGGACTGGCTGCGGGAAATGGTCATTGTCTTCCGCCAGCCGTTTTCTTTTGGGATTTGCCCCTGAAGTTAGATCTCCCGTAGGAGGTCTGGCGACTTTGTTGTTGCTGTCGCTGCTGATATTGTGGGCGATTTTGATTGTATGAGTATGTGGATTTTCCTTGATAGGATCCTCTGTATGTGGACTGTCCTCTTCCTCTGTGCCCTCGAAAGGACTGGTTTCTGAATTGTAACGTCCCGAGAGCCCTTGCAGTGTCGGTGTCTTTCTTTATCGTCTGCAAGGCTTCATCTATTTTTGCTCCAAATAGTTGTTGACCGTCATAGGGCATATCTACAACTTTGGTTTGGACCTCTTGTCTGAAGGATGTCGCCTTGAGCCATCCTTGTCTGCGCAGAACTGCGGCGCCTGCCAGCTGTCTGAAGCCTGTCATGGCGACATCGACAGCTGAATCTATGATCTCCGATGCTGACATTTGACCTTCATGAAGGAGTGCCTGGACCTCATCTTTCAAGTTGTCAGGTACATGCGTGAGATACGGAGTAATATCTTCCCATAGTTGCCTATTGTATCTGCCTAGCAGAGCAATGGCGTTGGCCACTTTGACCGTCATGGCTGACGTTGTGGAGAAGCGTTTGCCTATGCCATCTAATTTCCTGCCCTCCTTGTCTGGTGGTGCTGACAGTGGCGAGGATGGGTTTCTGGAGTTTTTCTGGGCGGCTTGAGTGACGACCGAATCTGGTTTAGGATGTGAATTAAAGCAAGTGGGTGCCGTTGACGGAGCCCTATATTTTTTATCCAGTCTAGGGACCACTATTGAAACAGATGCAGGTGTTTGCATGAGTTGTAGCCCCTGATCCCAGATGTGATCTATTATGGGAATGGACCTTGCCTCTTTCTTTATAGGATCTTTAAAGTCATATAAGAAACAGTCCGTTACTTTTGTTTCCATTGTCATGTGAAATCTAGTGGCCGCTCTCTCTATTAAATTGTGGAATCCACCGATATCCACTGGTGGAGAATCTGACGTGCTGGGTTCCGGTGTGGCCGGAGAATGAGCAACGTAATCCTCGTCATCCCGGTTTTGAGAGAGGTCATCTCTAACTTCACCTTCCTCAGGAGGTTCGTCGTCCTCATCAGAGGATTGGATGTTGTGAATCTGTTCACTCTCTTGAGGAATAACCAAAGGCGCTGGTCTTGACATTGGTGATTTTTGCTGCTTGGAAGATTCCTGAGAATTGTCTTTTGAAGGGGTCGTTGAGGATTCTGGGAATCGTTTTTTGTAGTCGGAGATCAGGAATTGAAGATCAGTGACTATCTCAGCCGGTAATATGATCATTGGAGTGACTCGAGTATGTACTTGAGCCTGAACAGTTTCCTCCGTAAAAATAACATCATCCCCATCATCGTCAGTACTCTGGCATTTGACATTGAGATCTGACGGACTAGTAGCTTGTTCGAATTGTTCATCGTCCGATTCGTCATCTTGTAGTATGCGAGAAGGGAGCAGTGTTTGAACCCTACTGGGTGATGTTAAATCGGGCGTAATAGGGAGTTTGGTGACCTTTTTTGATGGAACTAACTCCGATTTTTTCCATGGCGTCGACGATGTCGTCGTCGACGATGTCGTCGTCGACGAGGTCGTCGTTGGAGCCGTCGACGGCATCGACGTCGACCGTTTTTCAAGCGTCGACTGTCCCTTCGCCGATGAAGCTGTCGTCGACGGAGCGGGCGTCGACGGTGCGGCCGTCGACGATGTCTTCGTCGAGGTGGTCGTCGACGGCGCTTTCGTCGTCGGCGGCGTAGTAGCCGTCGACGGTGCTCCTACCGTCGTCGGTGTCTTCGTCGACGATGCTGTTGGCGTCGACTGAAGTCTCGTCGACGATGAAGGTGTTTTTGTCGACGTCGACCGAGATGACGACGGAGTTTTGACAAATGACTGCTGCTTTTTAATAAGTATAATCGACGATATTGGCTTACCCGTCGTCGACGAGTGGGTGGTCGTCGTCGTTGAAGTCAAGGCTGACGATGCCACCGTCGTCTATGTGGAGACATATTTCGTTTTTCTTGAAGAGAACGTCATAGAAGTAGACGACGTGGACTGCGATGGCTTTCTGAAGGTTGCAGCATCCTTCACAGACGTGTCAGATCTTGCCTCAGAAGACTTTGAAGTAGTCTTTTTGTGAGGGACGTCTGAATGGCCAGGGGAAGCCTCCCTTGGCCTTTTCAAGGACAGTTTCGAAGAAACTGAAACCATTTCACTGCCCTCCGAGGAGAGCGCCTCATCATCTCTGGTTTTGAGTCTGTTTAACCAGAGGAGCAGTCTTCCTTCTCTATCCTTAAGTGTTTTGGCAGAGAATGTTCTACATACCCTGCAGTCCTTTACTTTATGGTCAGGGTAGAGGCAGTAGAGGCAAGTCTCATGCTTGTCGTCGACGTGCAGTCTCTTCTTGCCACAAGAAGAACAGGCTCTGAAGAGTCCTTTTTTCTGTTGTTCAGACATAGTTGAAGTATATTCCAAGTTTTTTGAAGAAAAGGAGAGAAATTGAAGAAACCTGAGGAGAGCTCAGGTGGGGACTCCCTAGCACAACGTGCGGTAGAAAATCTGAGAGACTGAGGCTCCTGGCAGGAAGGTTCTAGAGGGAGGTGGTAGCTGATTGGCTACCTTTAGGAGTTTTGGTCCTTTTTACAAAAGGACATAGATAGGCTACTAAGGCAAGGCCCTTAGGCCTATTTTTCTCTATGTATGTCTATAGGACATTACTTTTCTATTACCGGGGCTCCCGTCTCGACGACGGGGAATGATTCAGGCATGTGAATCTATGAAAGACACCCTAATACTGGATAACTGAGCCCATGGAGTTTGAGCCTTACGAGGTTGAACTCTTGAGCCATGGGGGACCCACTAGGGAAGAGCTGTGCCAGGGTCAGCAAGACTGTCCCACTCTTGAAAACCTGAGGCAGCAAGCGGTTTCAGAAGCACAGGGAGTGGTCAGTGGTACCCACAGAGCTTATTGGGAAGAGGGATTACTGTATGCTGAGGCAAGAAGTCCCACTCCTGGAGCCACCAGGAGAGTGATAGTGCCACAGAAATACAGGGAGTTTCTCCTAACTTTGGCGCCTGACCTCCCCCTAGCTGGACATCTGGGGCAATCAAAAACTTGAGAAAGGCTAGTCAGTCACTTCCACTGGCCCCAGATGCACCAAAAGGTGAAGGAGTTTGTTAGCTCCTGTGTTACCCGTCAGGCCAGTGGCAAGACAGGTGGCCACCTGAAGCCCCCGTGATACCACTGCCAGTGGTGGGGGTTCCCTTTGAAAGGGTAGGTGTGGACATTGTGGGTCCACTTGAACCTCCCACAGCCTCAGGGAACAAATGCATTCTAATAGCAGTGGATCATGCTATTAGGTACCCTGAAGCAATTCCACTTAGGACTAATACAGCACCAGCAGTAGCCAAGGCCCTTCTGGGTGTATTCACCAGGGTAGGGTTTCCTAATGAGCTGGTTTCAGAAAGAGGTTCCAACTTCATGTCTGCTTACCTGAACGACATGTGAAAGGCGTGTGGAGTGCAGTACATGTTTACTACCCCATACCATCTACAAACCAATGGTCTTGTTGAAAGGTTCAACAAGACATTGAAAGGCATGATCATGGGACTCCCTGAAAAGCTCAAGAGGAGATGGGATGTCCTGTTGCCATGCCTGCTTTTTGCTTACAGGGAAGTGCCACAGAAGGGAGTAGGGTTTTCCACCTTTTAAATTCTGTTTGGTCATCCTGTGAGGGGACCACTTTGTCTTCTGAAAGAGTGTTGGGAGAGGCCTCTCAAAGAACCCAAGCAAGACATTGTGGACTATGTGCTTGGCCTAAGGTCCAGAATGGCTGAGTAGATGGAAAAGGCATCCAAGAATCTTGAGGCCAGCCAGGAGCTTCAGAAGCACTGGTATGACCAAAAAGCTGCACTGGTTAAATTTCAACCTGGGCAACAGGTGTGGGTTTTGGAGCCAGTGGCACCACGGGCTCTCCAAGACAGATGGTGTGGCCCTTACCCTATCCTAGAAAAGAAGAGTGAGGTCACTTACTTAGTTGACCTGGGCACATGCAGGACACCCAAAAGGGTTATCCATGTGAACCGCCTGAAGCTCTACAATGACTGGGCTGACATCACCATGCTGATGGTGACTGATGAGGACCAGGAAGCAGAGAGTGAACCTCTCACTTATCTCCTCTCCTACAGCCCAAAAGATGGGTCAGTAGATGGAGTTGTCTTTTCAGACACTCTCTCTGCCCAACAGTAAACTGACTACAAGCAAGTCTTGCAACAGTATGCTAGTCTCTTTTCCCTGACCCCTGGTCTGTCAAACTGGTGTATCCATGATGTGGACAATGTTGACAGTTCACCTGTCGCAAACAAGATCTATCCCCTGTCAGACCATTTCAAGGAAAGCATCAAAGCTGAAGTCAGCAAGATGCTGGAGTTAGGGGTTATTGAACTCTCTGAGAGCCCCTGGGCTAGCCCAGTGGTTCTAGTCCCCAAACCTCATCCACAGGGTGGAAAGAGAGAAATGAGGGTTTGTGTGGACTATAGAGGGTTCAACTCTGTCACCAAGACAGATGCTCGTCCTATTCCAAGAGCAGATGAACTGATAGACAAATATGGGGGGCAGCCAATTTCTCAGTACCTTTGACTTAACTGCAGGGTACTGGCAAATTGGCATGGCCCCATGAGCAAAAGAGAAAACAGCATTCTCTACACCTGATAGGCACTATCAGTTTACTGTAATGCCTTTTGGGTTAAAGAATGCCCCTGCCACCTTCCAGAGGTTGGAGAATCAAGTCATCACAGGACCTAGGTTATTTAAGAAACAAAAAAAAAAATCGGTAAAAAACATGATAGAAGTGTGGGAAACCGATATAGGATATCCATACATAGAAGCACTCCCGAACTATGGATTTAGGTGGGATATTTTAAAAATGAGAATTGGCATTATCCCCTGGAGAGTGGAGGAGAAAGTCACGGCAGAAATGATGTACCCAGATGGTTTTTGCAAGTGCGGTATGGGGTCTAAGTGTGAGATAATGCACATTCTTCTTGACTGTCTCAGGTATGTTGAAGTGAGAAAACGGATTCTGCGACCTATATTCATAAAATATAACACAAGAGTGAGAGCCCAAGCAATCAATTTAGTGCTAAGAATGGAATATCTAGAAATAGCTAAAGCTTTGGGTTATTACCTGAAAGAAATTAATCAAATGGTCAGGGGAAAGCTCAAAGAAGCGTAGTGAGAAACCCCAGTTACCCTGTATACAATAAATGAAGAAGAGTAACTCAGGCAGGATAAGTCCAATGGGTTTGAATACCTTTTAATCTCCTTATAGCAATGGTGGACTGATGAAGATAATGAACAGCCCTTGTAGGAAGGTACATCCTGACTATGGTTGCCCCCAACTTTTTGCCCTGTGTTTTAGCTGGTTTTTGACATAGTCGACCTGGGATCCTGCCAATCAGGACCCCAGGCCTACTGCTCTCTCTTTAAAATGGATTCCATGTACCCTAGGTGCATTTCCAATTGGTACTGGGCCACCCTATCAGACCCTGTAACTCAGGGCATGGGTGTACCCAGGGCTGCCAGGGGCTGCAGCATGTATTATGCCACCCCTGGCTGGCCTCCTAAATTTGACACAACTGGCTGCATGACAGCTGGGGCAAAGTCGTGTAATCACCCTTTGCTGTAGGTGTAGTATACCTATATGTAAGCGGGACCACAGGAAGAGGCAGTAGGCGGGTCTTAGTGATCAAAGGAAAAGCTTTTATTGATGACAAAAGTTGGTCTGTGCTTTTGAGCCTGCCCGGGTGCTTCCTTGGCGACCGACTCCTTTCTGCCCGACTCTTTGACAGGACCCCCTCGGTTCGCCTTGTCTTTAAGGTTCGCCTTCGTTCTGCTCCGTCCTGCTCCGTCGTGTCGCTTTCTCATCCACGAGATATGCAAATGAAGGGAGAAACAGCGCGTTATTGTCACGGCCTTTCTCTTTCAAAATCCCAATCACCAGGGAGGGGAGTGAGATGACTATGGAAAAGTGCTCCCAAGCTTTGGTGGGCTGTACCCCCGTGAAACTGTGTGTCTACTAAGGGCAGTAGTGTCCAATTCGCACCCTTCCCCTTTTCCGTGCCCCCTCTTGAAGCGCTCTATCGCCTTGCCCGTTTTCCTATCCAAGCCGCTATGCGTTCACGTACCTCGTGAAGCCACGCCCCTCCAGGGGAGTGGCTGGGCGGATCGCGGTGTCGGTGGCCTCCAGGCTCGGTTCCTAGCTCCGATGGTCCTCCGGATGCCGCTGATAGTCCCTCGTCTCGGCGGGGCTCCGCTTGATCCGCTCTCTCCTCCTCGATACTTTGGACGTCCTCTTCGCCGTCTTGCTCGAGTCTCACCGCCCGCCTCTCCTCTGCGGGGCTGATGTCCGACGGGCTCTGCTCAGGCTCGGCGTGGTCGTCCTGTCGGTAGTCCGGGGGATCGTCCTGCATCCGCTGGACTCCCTCGTTGGTCTCTGTCTCCTCCGTAGGCTCCCTGGTCTGGATCCGTCGCTGTAGTCTCCAGTCCGGGGAGTCCTCGTCCCACCACTCGTCTCGGCTTCGCTCTGTTCCTCTCCTCCTGCACTCTGCTCCGCCGGTGTACAGACACACCTCTTCTGGCTCACCTGCGTCTTTTCTAGTGTGGTATGGCCACTCCCCCTCATCACCTGGAGACCAGTTAAAGGGGCCGCTGCCCAGATCCTCTTCTTCCCCGCTGTATGCTTCCTCCACTTGGGGCCAAGACGGCGATTTCAGGCTGGGCTGTGGAAACACAAAGGGGGGTCCACAAGTTACTTCGACCCCAGGGGGCGCCAGGGGCACCCCGTTACATTCCTCCCCCCCTGAACTCTTCCGTTCGGGAAGGGGATAGCGAGAAAGAAAGTCCGCCCCAACATTGTCAGTTCCACGTTTATGTACAACAGAAAATGAGTACGGCTGCAGGGCTAGGAACCAGCGCATCACCCTGGCGTTATTCGCCTTATTACGGGCCATCCATTGCAGGGGGGCGTGGTCAGTATACAGGGTAAACGGTCTGCCCTCCAGGTAGTAAGACAATTTATCCACCGCCCACCTTATCGCTAAACATTCCTTCTCTACCGTTGCATACTTCAGTTCTCGGGGAAACAGTTTTCGGCTAACGTATAGTATGGGGTGGTCTGTTCCGTCCTCGGATTTTTGTGAGAGGACTGCCCCTATCCCATAATCCGAAGCGTCTGTGTGCAAAAAGAAAGGTTTTGAAAAGTCAGGGGAAGTCAAAACCGGGGAGGAAGTGATACAATTTTTTAAGCTGGAGAAAGCCTCTTCCATCTCTCTAGAGGGGTGGAGTAGCGTTTTCTCAGGGATCCGGTGTTTTAGGGTGTCAGAGAGGGGGGCTGATATCTGTGAGAACATCGGAATAAACCTACGATAATAGCCAATCAATCCCAAGAATGCTCTCAAGTCTTTTCTTGTTTTGGGGAACGGGGTCTCGGAAATGGCTCTGACTTTCTCGATCTGAGGTTCTATCATTCCGTGCCCTAGGACATAGCCCAGGTATTTAACTTTTTGATAGGCCATCCGTGATTTTTTTGCGTTGATTTTCAATCCAGCTTGTTGCAGGGTATCTAATACCTTCTGTAGATGTTCCATGTGTGTTTCCCAGTCGGGACTAAAGACGACAATGTCGTCGAGGTATGCCGATGTGAACATAGACAAGTCTTTCAATACCGTATTCATCAATCGCTGAAACGTGGCAGGGGCACCGTGAAGACCGAAGGGGAGTACGGTAAATTCATAGTGACCGTCCTCGGTTGAGAACGCGGTTTTATGTCTATCCTCCTCGTGGAGGGGTACCTGCCAATACCCCTTAGTCAGGTCGATGGTGCTAATAAACTTGGCCTCTCCTAACTTCTCGATCAGCTCATCGATGCGAGGAATCGGATAGGCGTCAAACAACGACACTTCATTAAGGGCGCGGAAGTCCATGCAGAATCTTCTGGTACCGTCGGGTTTTGGAATCAACACTATTGGGCTGGACCAGTTGCTCTTTGAGGGGCGTATCACGCCCAGCTTCAACATATCCTGGATTTCCTGCTTTATCCCTTGGCGTCGGGATTCTGGGACTCGATATGGCCTGATTTTCACGATTTTTCCTGGCTCGGTACGTATCCTGTGAGTGGCCAGCGAGGTTCTTCCGGGAACATCCGAGAAGACCCCCGCGTTCTTCCTTAATGTGTTCATCAGTTCTCGTCTGTCTTTGTCCATCAGGTCTTCGTTCACGACCAGTTGGTCTATCGTGCTGGAGGACGGCCTGGGGAGGTCGTCCGTCAAATGTACCCCGGTAGGGGGGGGTCCGAGCCACTTCTTCAACAAGTTGATGTGAAAGACTTGAGTCTTCCTCTGTGTTATCTGTAGCTTGTAACTGGTGTTACCTATAGTACTTATGATCTTGTAAGGGCCTCCCCATTCTGCTTTAAACTTTTGGGAGGAGGAGGGCAGGAGTACCAGAGCCCAATCACCCACGGCCATCCGTCTCCATTTCTTTCCTTTATCGTATATAGTTTTCTGACGCTGTTGGTTTTTCTCCAGATTGGCATACGCGAGTTCTCTTAATTTTCCTATTTTGGATCTGAGATTACGGGCGTATTCAAGGGTCTTCAGGGTTTCGTCCGGTGTTTCTTTCTCCCATGCTTCTTTGGTCATTTCAAGGAGGGAACGGGGTTGTCGCCCATATAACAGTTCAAACGATGAATACCCCAAACTGCTCTGTTTCTGGCCTCTTAGAACATACAAGGCAAGGGGCAGTACTTGATCCCACTCGGCTCCGTTGATTTCTAACATCTTTCTTAGGGTGGTTTTCAGAGTCCTGTTGTAACGTTCGACGAGGCCGTCAGTTTGGGGGTGATAGACCGCCGTTCGGATCTGATGGATTCTTAGCAGTTGACACACCTCTTTCATGAGCCTTGATACGAATGGCGTGCCCTGATCGGTGAGGATCTCCTTCGGGAATCCTACTCTTGAAAACATTTCAATCATCCGGTCGGCAATGAGTTTGGTTGTAGTGACCGTCAATGGATAGGCTTCGGGGAACCGAGTGGCATAGTCCACAATCACCAATACGTACTGATATCCCCTTCTTGTTTTCGGGAGGGGTCCTATTATGTCCATGCCAATCCGTTCAAAGGGGGTACCTATGATGGGCAGAGGTTGTAGGGGAACGGCCGGGGGGCGGGTCATATTCTTTTTCTGACAGACCTCGCACTCCTGACAGTATCTCACTGTGTCTTTGTATATCCCGGGCCAATAGAAGTGGCGGAGCAGGTTTTGCGTGGTCTTCTCTGCCCCTACATGACCAGCTACCAAATGGGCATGGGAGTAGAATAACACCTGCTCCCTGAAGGATAGGGGTACTAGCAGTTGCTCTGGATCATCTTTTTGAGCCTGCCTATACAGTAAGTCGTTTTTGACCATAAACCGTGGATATTGTAGGGGAAACAGGTTCTTATCTCTTTCTGCTGCGTCCCATGCGTTAGAGAGGGACGCGTCATTTACCTGAGAGAAACGAAAACTACGGTCAAGCACCCATGGTTCGTCTGATATTAAGGCAGGGACGTTTCTCTCCTCGTTTCCCTTCTCTGGGGGGGGGGTCAGTGGCTGATAGGCTGTACTTAAACATGTTTAGGAAATCGGGATTATCTGTCCCTATAATGAGGTCCTCTGGGAGAGTGGCTAGAACCCCCACCCTTAGGGTATGGGGACTCCTCCCCTCTGGTTCAATGGGCAGCATAGCTACCGGATAGGCCTTGACATCTCCGTGTACACATCGTATGTTTACCTGGGTTTGTGAGAGGATTTGGGAGGGTAGAACCAGACGGGCGTGTACTACGGACTGGCGACAGCCTGAGTCTAACAGGGCCTGGAGGGAGGTGCCGTTTACCCCAACACTTACCCTGAATGCCTGTCCCATTTCGCTGGAGAACATCACCGCCTTGGGAAGGTATCCGACCTCCATGGGTTCTTCCTGAGACTTCCTACGGGGGCAGAGTCTGGCGATGTGTCCCCAGGTGCCACATTCAAAACATTGCGGCCCGGTAGGCAGAAGTCCCTCTGTCCTCCAGGTTCTTGGCCTAGGGATTTCCGTAGGTTTCACTGGTTTCCTTTCGGTTTTCATCGGGAGTTTGTGTTTCTCACTCTCCCAGGTTTGAGCGATCCTAGGTTGGACTCTAGAGAAGGTCGTTGCCATGTCCACGGCTTTCTCTATAGTGAGGTGGTGGTGTTGTCGTAGCCACCTCTGGGTGGCGTAGGGCAGGGCCTCTAAGAACTGTTCTAAGTAGATCCTGTCCATGATCTCTTCCCTTGTACATACGGATGGGGTCAGCCATTTGTCAGCGGCCATCTTGAGCCTCACGAACAAGGTTTTTGGGGACTCTCCTGGGGCTCCTCTCTCCTTACGGAACCGGATTCGGTAGGCCTCCTGGTCTAGGCCCAAGTGATCTAGGATGATCCTCTTTACATCAGCGTAAGTAGTATCGCCCGTGGGGTTGGCCACCTGATAGGCCGCCTGGGCCTCTCCTACCAGGAGGGGTGCCAAAAAGAACGGCCACTTGGGTACTGGCCACCCACATGCCCGGGCTGCCCTCTCAAAATTGAGCAGGAAGGCGTCCGGGTCCTCGCCGGGCTGATATTTTTGGAGGGATACGCCGCTGATATGAGGGTTAGTGGCCGACGCGGTGGCTGGGTCGGCAAGAACTGGATTCTCCATAGCTCTGGCGGCCACTGCGTTTTTCATGGCCTCTCGGTCTGCAGCTGACGTGATGATCTGCTGTTGAATGGCCCACTCCAATCTCTCTTGTCCTTTTACCAATGACTGCACCACCTCATCCATCTTGGCGTCGCAGATGGTCCAACTGCCCGCATTCTCCACCACTGTAAGCGGGACCACAGGAAGAGGCAGTAGGCGGGTCTTAGTGATCAAAGGAAAAGCTTTTATTGATGACAAAAGTTGGTCTGTGCTTTTGAGCCTGCCCGGGTGCTTCCTTGGCGACCGACTCCTTTCTGCCCGACTCTTTGACAGGACCCCCTCGGTTCGCCTTGTCTTTAAGGTTCGCCTTCGTTCTGCTCCGTCCTGCTCCGTCGTGTCGCTTTCTCATCCACGAGATATGCAAATGAAGGGAGAAACAGCGCGTTATTGTCACGGCCTTTCTCTTTCAAAATCCCAATCACCAGGGAGGGGAGTGAGATGACTATGGAAAAGTGCTCCCAAGCTTTGGTGGGCTGTACCCCCGTGAAACTGTGTGTCTACTAAGGGCAGTAGTGTCCAATTCGCACCCTTCCCCTTTTCCGTGCCCCCTCTTGAAGCGCTCTATCGCCTTGCCCGTTTTCCTATCCAAGCCGCTATGCGTTCACGTACCTCGTGAAGCCACGCCCCTCCAGGGGAGTGGCTGGGCGGATCGCGGTGTCGGTGGCCTCCAGGCTCGGTTCCTAGCTCCGATGGTCCTCCGGATGCCGCTGATAGTCCCTCGTCTCGGCGGGGCTCCGCTTGATCCGCTCTCTCCTCCTCGATACTTTGGACGTCCTCTTCGCCGTCTTGCTCGAGTCTCACCGCCCGCCTCTCCTCTGCGGGGCTGATGTCCGACGGGCTCTGCTCAGGCTCGGCGTGGTCGTCCTGTCGGTAGTCCGGGGGATCGTCCTGCATCCGCTGGACTCCCTCGTTGGTCTCTGTCTCCTCCGTAGGCTCCCTGGTCTGGATCCGTCGCTGTAGTCTCCAGTCCGGGGAGTCCTCGTCCCACCACTCGTCTCGGCTTCGCTCTGTTCCTCTCCTCCTGCACTCTGCTCCGCCGGTGTACAGACACACCTCTTCTGGCTCACCTGCGTCTTTTCTAGTGTGGTATGGCCACTCCCCCTCATCACCTGGAGACCAGTTAAAGGGGCCGCTGCCCAGATCCTCTTCTTCCCCGCTGTATGCTTCCTCCACTTGGGGCCAAGACGGCGATTTCAGGCTGGGCTGTGGAAACACAAAGGGGGGTCCACAAGTTACTTCGACCCCAGGGGGCGCCAGGGGCACCCCGTTACATTATACCTAACCCTAAAATGGACACACATATTCCTATTAGTCACTCCTATGGCAGGCCTTGACAATCCTGAAGGCAGAGTGCTTGGAATCGTGTGAGATGGTGCTCTGGCATGAGCTGAGCCTGTCTGCAGCTTGCGGAACCAAGTCCTAATAGCAGTTCCATGATATCGCATACCATATACTCTTAAGTGCATTATAATCCTCGCAGTTAAATGCTAACTTTGGTATTGCTTTATCAAAACATGTCGAGTAAGGTGTCATACGAATTGGAATACTAACCCCTCGCCAATTCTGGCGACGGGGTTAGCATTCCACCCTTCTAGAGGGACACGACATGTATGTAACTGTGAACCCCGGTTAAAGTTAACTGAAGCCTCAGCTCCACAAAATGGATGCTGCCACCACAGACACGAGTCTGACCCCCTACAGCTGGGAGTCCTTCCAGCGAGGGGAGCCTGGACAAAGGGTTTCCTGTCCGGGGCGGTGCTAGCACCGTCCCAGACATGGTTTTGTGTATCCTGGGTAGGCAGGGCTTTTCAGGAAGGTGACTGCTGAGTGGCACCCCGGTGCTCACTACGCATAGGCCAGTCAGAACCAGTTCCAGGGGCACACCAGCCCCTGGCCTGGGGAAGTCCGGCATGGCAGAGGGGTGTAACCACCCCCCTCCTAGTCCCACCCATAGGCAGGACCTAGTCACCGGGTCAGCCCCCTTTTTTTAGTATAAAGATGGGAGCGGGCCCCCTGTTAAAATTAGATCATCTTTGGAATCAAGACACGACTTTCTGCGAAAAGGACTTCAAGATTTCTTCCTCAAGATTCTCCCTTGTGGCTAAGGAGTAGTCACCCTGCATCCGCAGGCACCATCCTAAAGAACACTGCGGTCTGCTGCAAGTCCTTCATCACGAATCCGACGACCCAGCTCGACGAGACCCGGCTTCCCTGGCACCTCTGACCTCTACAGCAAAGCTGAGAACCGTGAGTGCGACGAGACCTCGAGGGACCGACGATCGCCAAGACTGCACGACTTCTGCGTAACAAGCCCACCGAGTCTTCCACTGGTGAGTGCTTTGGGGTCCGAGAAGCCCCAACCCTGCGCAGCTCCAGCACCCAAGATCAGCCTCCCTGCATTTCCACGATCTGCGTAGGGCCCTTCTGCTGTTTGCTGTGCACCGCGTTGTTTGGCTACTAGCCGGCTGGCTTGTGGCCTTCTGAACGACACCCGACGACATCACTGCTGCTAGTCTGGTTGCTCCAGACTGGCCCTTGCTTCCTTCTTTAAGAGAGGCACCCCGGACCCTCCTGGTCCACTCCAGACGCCATTTTAGGTCCACCGCGTGGGCTTGAATTTGCCAAGGCTTTGTTGCCCAATCCTGGGTCCAGCGACGCCGACAGCTTCTATCTTCGTGGGACAGCTCGATCCTCCTTCCTGGTCGCCGACAACGCCTCCTGGTCCGTGAGATCTCCGAGCCCAGCGTCACCCACACGCCTTGTCGAGGTGGCTACCATCCGGTGCCCTCCTAGTGCCCACTGACTACTGGCTAGTAGTCTCGAACTTGGTCCCCTCTGCTTTCAGGTGTCATCTTCCATCGATCCAGGCTTGGATCCACCGAACTTTCTTCACTGGTCGCCTGCCAGCAACTTCTTTCTTCCAGGCTCCTGGTCAGTCAACGAGGATTCCCGACGTCTTTTGAGTCCTATGCAGCTGCAGCCCCTGGGCTAGGTAACTTCGGCATTTCGGTGCCCCAGCATAGCCTCACTATCCAAGGGTCAGAATCTACTTTCGTTTTCTCCCTACCAGGTCGGGTTCGCCCGAGAACACTAACTTTGCAATTTCTAGCTACCATAGACTTTGTCCCGCATCTCGCGTGAGAGTGCACACACTGCACCCGAGTCCCCTGGGTCTCCTAGAAGTAATCTAACGATTCTATAGTCAAGTCCTAGCGATTCCAAAGCCTATTAGTACTGTACTTACCTGCTAGTAATTTCGCATTCCACTTTTCAAGTATATGGTTTTCCGTGCCCCTCGGGCATTTGTATATACTGTGCTAACTTAAGTATTTTTGTAAGAGTTTTGGTTTGTGCTTAGTACCCTGTCCTCATAAAGAGTAAAGGGCTGTTGTGATTCTTAATAAATAACTGTTTATTTTCATAACACTTGTGTGGTGTCCTTTCACTTGGTGTTCAAGGGGTATATGTGGTATAACAGCTGGCTTAACACGCCCTCTCGAGTCTTTAGCCTTAGACTGCTTGTATCCACGCTACTAGGATAGCTGGTCTATAAGGTTGACTTACAACCAATCATCAATAAGGGTTGCTGGACTGATACATAGTGTTCACTAGAATAGTGACCACTGCATATCAGGCCACCTTCTCACAGCCCTGACTTTAAAAGTCTAAGATAATTCGGATTTTAAGTAGAATGTTCTGTATGTTTTATACTTTTTTAAAGATTTTAACAAAAGTTGTACACTGTTTTATTAATAACTAATTATGTATATTATCCTGAATTTTATTCGATTTGGTTTTAAAGACTAAGGTCTAAATAAAACAGAGTTTTTCTCTCTCTCTAAAGTCATAACTGGGTTGGAATCGTTTAGTGCAGCTTATCTTGATGATTTTGTTGTCTATAGCTCCATCTGGCAGGATCACCTGATCCACCTTGGGAAGGTTTTACAAGCCCTGCAATCTGCAGGCCTAACTATCAAGGCATCCAAATGCCAGATAGGTCAGGGCACTGTGGTGTACTTGGGCCACTTTGTAGGTGGAGGCCAGGTGCAGCCCTTATAGCCCAAGCTCCAGGCCATCCTGGACACTGCAGCTCCAACAACCCAGACCCAAGTCAGTGTATTCCTTGGCTTAACTGGGTATTACAGGAGGTTTGTGAAGGGATATGGGTCCATTGTGACATCCCTTATAGAACTCAACTCCAAGAAGATGCCCAAGAAAATCAACTGGACTGTTAATTGCCAAAAGGTTTTTGACACCCTAAAAGAAGCAATGCGCTCAGCACCAATTCTAAAAGCACCAGATTATGCCAAGCAGTACATAGTGCAGACTGATGCCTCTGAGCTAAGGATAGGAGCGGCCCTATCACAGACCAATGATTAAGGCCAAGACCAACCTGTTGATTTTATAAGCAAGAGGCTACTCCCCAGAGAGCGGTGTTGGAGTGCCATTCAGAGGGAGGCCTTTGCTGTGGTTTGGTCCCTGAAGAAGTTGAGGTTAACAGTAGGTTAGGTGGATGTGGTGTTATTAATGAAAATTAATATAAATTTTAAATGAACACGTAAAAAGGCATAAATCCTGCCACCTAATGAGCCTCAAGGGAAAGGGCTAGAGATGGCGGAACTGGGGTTGGCACAAAGTCACCGACACCTTGGGGAGCCTTGTTTGCTATGGTAGGCAGTCTTTTTTCCTGGGGAAAGACACCTAGATAGAGAAGACCGATACTATGGCTTCCCATAGTATGGTGTTTGGTGGGTTTATAGATGTGAAAAAGCTGCAGCTGGCAACAGAATCTATAGAAGGACATCCCTTTGCCCCATGTTAGACGAAAGAACACCTGTCTATATTATAGCACCCTTAAAGAGAAAGCTTGATTGGTGTCCGACAATCTACTGCAAGCTTCATGTACATGCCTTCCAAAAAGAGTTTTGCAGCGACAAGATTGTCCAAAATCAATGCTGCTTTTTGTTGCCGAGTGAAGCGAAGAGTAGCCATCCTCGAAGAATGAGTTGCTGCGGTGGTCTGACTGCGAGAGTGTGCTCCGGATGAAGCAAGCAGTAAAGTTGGGGAATGAGAAGGTACTGGATGCGGCGCGAGCATGGGAGTTAGTGGTACAGGCTTTGCGTGATTCTTTGGTTGAGGATGAGGAAGGCGAGAACTAAGCCGCTGGACACCGCGGGGCGAACACAGAAGTATGGTACTACGCACTGTAGTGGACCCATCCAATTCGATAGGGCGAAGCACACACCTTAGCAGTTGCCAGGGGAGGGGGGGTGTTGGGGGGGTTGGTTATAGGGGGTTTGGGGAGGGCCGGAAGCCATTGGAGGGTTGCCTGTTAGGGCCTTGGACCTACTGGGACGGTGGGCACTGAGTGGAGGGTAGACTGACTGGGTGGAACGGCCAGGTGCGCAGGCCCATATAGTTTAGGGCAGGCCCTGTAAGGGCGATATCGTTGTTTATCACGGAGATGGCTGATGGGAATGTTGTTGTGGGTGGGGGGGTAAAAGCAGATACACAAAACGACCTTCCGCCAGGGTCCCATTGGGACGTGCACTGTGATGTGTTCCTTTTGAGCGATGTGATATGCCGCCCGGCCTCCGGGATGCGGGCTGAATGGCTGTGTACAACTGTGAACTATCATTGGACGGGGGGAGCCCACAAGTGCACTGGCTGTTTAATTGTATCCTGTGGTTTATAACTCTGCAATAAAAATATATTTAAAAAAAAAAAAAAAGAAGAGTAGCCATCCTTGTTGCGATTAGAGCCACAGCACCTACCAACAGCTAGGGCTGTGCAAGTCTAAGCACCATCTAACATGGCTGAGAGGATCATTTCACCTTGCAAGAAAATGTGAAAAGCGTCATCCTTTTCTTCTGGACCGGGACAAGATGATGGCACAGAGCCATGTCTGCCCACATCTGGCGATCACTACGGCCAAATATGGCTGGAGACTTCATCTATGATGCACGACAATGCTGGTGTGGAAGATCCCTCTTAAAAATTTTCCTCTTCACATTCAGGTGGAGCCAAACAAGGGCAGGAAAGGTTCCTGAAGCAGCGTCTTGCAGAATGCATTAAGGATGTCCAGTAATGCAAGCTGGCGTGCTGCTGCTAGCCGTGTGATTTTGTCAAGCACAGGAACATTAGCTGCAATGGAGGCCAGTTTCTGCATTATTTTGATCCATTCCTTACAAATCTAATCTATTTGCGGGCTTTCTTTAGGTGGCTTCTTGAAGTTGTGGAGGACACAGTATATTCCAGTGATCGATATTTATATATTCACTGAAAAAACCAAAGGTTTCACACCAGTTATAGTTAGCTGGAAATTTTACTGACATAAAACCATTGAAATTCCCACGTTATAGTTAGTTGGACTCACTATAACTTGCGCGTGCAATGCACTGCTGATGACGTCGCATATTACATCACTCATGACATGGTCAGTGACATCACTGATGACACCATCCTTGTGACAGACCTCCTTTCACTGTAATGTAACCCTTGAAACACATATTCAAAAATAGAAACTAGGGGGTCGGGTCTACTCTGCCCCCTTTTGGTCATTTCCCCCTTTGTTTTTGCCACCTCTTGTGTCTCGATCCTACCGAGACACAAGATGGCGGCCGCTCCGGACTGTTTCGAATGTTTACAGACACCCGAGAGCCAATCAGCTTTCCGTGCGCAAGTCGCGTAGCACGCCCGGTGCGCGTACCGGGGCGCGGCCATAGATATATATATTTTTTTGAACCTAAATTAATCAAAAACCACTGGAGCACATATCTTGAGACATAGCAAAGGCACACCGGGCTACCAGTCCCTACAATTTTGCCAAGTTTGGTGCAAATCCATTCAGCCGTTCGGGCTAAAAGTGAGTTCGACCGCCCTATGGAAATTAACATTAAAAATCATTCAAAAGATCACAATACATCCCTACCAAGAAGCATCATGTGAGGAGAGGGGGACGTGGTAAGGAGTATGCATGAGGCAGGGTGGACAAACAGGTTGGCAAATTCGGTGCCAGGGTTACATAGTAGTGGTCCTCATCTGCTGCAGCCCATGTCCATTTAATAAGTTGCCCTGCCTCTTCGCTCTAATGCAGTAAATTTGTCTCTGGTAACGGAAAGCTCAAGTGCTGTTCGTTTTGATGGAGGTGGAGGCAAAGGAAGGCTGGTCCTGCTCGAGTCATACCCCAGTTGGTGTCAGTTTTTAAGGGGACCTTTGCAGTAGTCTTACAAAATCAATGTAAGTAATTGAGGTCTACAGGGACTCTGAACAAAGGCAGATCTTGCTAGAGGTACTCCTCCTAGTACACATTCTAATGCCTAGCATATACAGTAAAACTATAAGCCCCATAGGGATTTCTCTTTCTCCTCATAAAATCTGCACCTATCCTCTTCCAGTCAGTCATGTCCATATTGTCATTTTCCGCTCTCTACTGGCATTTACTTTTAACAGAATAGGACTAGCGGCTGCCACAAAAGGCCTTTCCTCCAGAGACTAAGCTTCAGTCTCCGTGATCTTCATAGTATGTTAAGCAGGTATTTTGCAGGAGGACACACTTTCAAGAGCCACGGTACACTTGCCAGTTGCCAGACATAAGGATACAGTACTTCCTTTTGGTACCGTTGACAGTGCCGATGCCATTAACAAAGGTGTGATCCTCAACAGATGTTCAGCTGCAGATGATGTAGCACATGCCAGCAAGGCATCAACAACAGAGCACGGATGGAGTCTTGAAATTAAATGGGCTTGAAGGAGCTGCTTGGTTGTGAAGTAACTTTACTCCTTTCATGCGCTTGATGACGCTATTTAGCAGCCTATCAGATTTTTGGGGGCCTTATAGGGAGGTTTCTCAGAAGTAGATGTTTGATTCTCTTCAGACCTTGCAAGCCAGTCTATTCTCCTGTAGGTAAGGTTTCAGTGACTGTTCATCTTCAAAAGATGTGCCCCGAGAGGATTCCCCATTAGAAGAGACTTGGTTATTCAATTGTTTCTTCTGCAACTTTCTATATTTGACCTTTATGATAATTTAAACTGCATAACACTTCCTGCACATTGGGGTTGTGCTGTGGCAAAGACATTAAAAGCAATTGACAAGTGTACTGTCCACAGTCAGCCTTTTTTGTAAAGACAAGTTACATGAACTGAACAGGCTTTCTACTATGATAGAGCCATTTCCTTGTGCAAAACACCTTACTGCTTTTCACTGTACCAAGCTCCAGAGGTACAACAGGTACAGCAAAAAAGATCTTAGCTCAGCTCTGAATGGGGCTTCCTTTCACTCAACACGTGGTAGAATCTTAAGTTAAATATTCTCGAATTAAGTGATTATGCTATTGAAGTGGGACGGTTTTATATTTCATTGCACTAAGAGCATGTCACACGGAAGGACTCTAGCATCTGAATCTATGAAAGATCCAACAATGGAGAAGCATGTTTCTCTTCACTGAGTTGATCTTTCTTAGGCAGACGTTGCTTCGGGCTCTTATGGCAACTCTGGAATTCGGTTTTACTTCAAGATAAAGCCTGGTAAACAAACGTTTGCAAAGTTTTATGTTATGGAAACATCTTAATCAGGGATTTGAATTGCCTAATTCTGGGCCTAAAAGATTTTCCAGATCTATTCCATTGGGAGCCATGTGACCAAAGTAGCAGGATTCCTAGTGTGATTCAGAAGTACACTGACGTTTTTACAAATATAAAAGCATCACAATATTTATCTTTCCCAAAATGCAACTATAAAG
Organism: Lissotriton vulgaris; assembly: GCF_964263255.1. Lineage (NCBI taxonomy): Eukaryota > Metazoa > Chordata > Amphibia > Caudata > Salamandridae > Lissotriton > Lissotriton vulgaris. The sequence goes on along the minus strand of NC_141687.1, from coordinate 674,433,752 downwards.
AATACATCAGGAAAGAAGAAGAATCATTTCTCCATCCCGAGTCAAAGGTCTGAAGCAATAAATGAAGCTCAGATTTTAAGGAAATCCAAAAACTTACTGGTTGCTCTGAGGGAAATCTAAAAGGTGCTTCATGGTAACAAATGGGTGATTCAATGTTTCAGCTGGAGTGATTCTTAGTTCAGCATCAATCAATAACATTTTCCTCAACAGATTAACAAATTCTCTTCTATCAGCCTTCTCTGCCATCGAGTCACTTCCATCTAAATCCAACACCATATTCACCTGTTTATGAAAAAACGAAAAGTAATGGTCAAAATGTCTGTAAACTGCCCACATTACCAACAAATTCAACAGGTAACTTTATATAGTAACACCATCATTTTAAGTTAAAGGAGGGCATGAGGGAATACATGCGTGTATAACGGGAGTAAATTTTAGTTTCCAATTCAAATTTACCTGCTACATGTATAGCTCCAGCTGCAGATTTCAAATTACTACGGTCCAATACTTCACATAGACATAATAGAAGTTAAATATGTTACTGGAAATTAAAGCTAGAATGAAAGGTGTTTAATCACCAAGCCTTTGGTAAAGTTAACTATGCTCTGATTTAAGAACCTGTATGTTTAAAATACAGCCTTTTTTACTTTGCTGAACTGATAACTGTGTATTATGGGCCAAAAATATAATTCTGGTAACAAACCATGTAGCAGAGTGTGTAAATGTCACTAGAACCAGGAGATGGCTTTGATGACCATAACTTGTTAGTTATGTATTTACATTACATATTTAATTTGGTACATTTAAAAAGGAAACTGTATTTCCCTCAAGCAGGATGTTTATTGAAAATAATAAGTTGGTTACTTGTCAGTGCTTAATTTGAGCTGGTTGTTTCCGGTGCTCGGCACTGGCACTTTATAGTCAACTCCGACGCTACTAGCGCAAACTCGACCCAAAGTTATTGAAGCGCTTTTCATGACCATCATTTAAGGACATACTTCAGTTTTGGTAGGCATGTAGAGATAAAGTGATTTGCCCAGAGTCACAGGATGTTGAGCCTAAGCCGAGACTCTAATCTGGTTCGACAGCTCCAAAACCAACAGCTGTGGCCGTTATGCCACATCCTCTCCCCACGTGTAGGGTTTCATGGTTAGACTTTGTTTTAGACGTTGCTAAAAGAAGCAATGAGCTGGTGCAAGCTGACTACTGACAAGAGCCCCAGCACTTTTTTCCCCCCAAATGAACTATTGACTTGACTATATTGTTGGTTAGATTAAGGAAAATAAAAACTTCCATTTATGTTATTTATAAGGAGTGTTGTGTTTACATTGAAACGCATTCCCCAATTGAACAGTGACCACATCTACTGACCTATAAGATGAGTGACTTAGTAAAGACCTCCAGTCCCATTTCCCTAAACAGTGTGATCATATTTTCACAATTCAATGAAAAATCACCACACCACAAATTGAATGTAGTAGTGCAATAACGGTCACTTCTAAGATTACATAGGATGACAGAAGGGACAACCAGAAAGGTAGTGTGTTTGATATAACTGGTAACTCCATGTGTGAAGTCATGAGCAGTGGATGGAGTGAGGGAGAGTTAAAATTGACAATTTCAAATGCTTGAATCAGAATAGGAAGCAGTATTGTAGTTAAATATTTATCTATATAGGTAAAAGTACCCTGGAGGATGGTGGGTAACAGTTCAACACAACCATAAACACAATAATTGCATATCTATAAAATGACTGCATAATTTAAAAGTAAATGTATATTGAAAGAGACAATAATGCAGTATGGAACGTTGTGATATGCATTAGCAAAGACATATCCTTATCACTTATCTTTACAGAGGATCATCTCATTAGAACAAATGACAAAAATACACTGGTGCTACAGCTGCATCGCTTCTATGAGTGGATTCTAGGCAGTAGTGCTTCTTGAACATGTGGGTGCTCTTAAACGTTGCCGCAGGGCATATCTTCTCCAGCTAGACGCCTGCAAAGAGCATCCAAGGTAGAAAACTGTCCCTGTGGAGTGCGCCTTTGCTGTAGTCCGTAAGAGACCAACAGCTGATGAGATTTTCTGAATTGCTTGGTACAATCGAGATAAAAATTGATACAGCACTTAATGTCCAAGGTGTGGAGAGACCTTTCCACTGAAGATTGCGGATTAGGAAAGAAAGTGCACAGTATATTAGGTTAATTGAGATGGAATTACGATGGAACCTAAGGGATGAACTTTAGGTTTGCGCTGAGAAGCACAGTCAGTGAAGCAGAACAAGTATTCCTGTATTGTAAAAGCTTGAATTTCATGGACGCTTCTAGTAGCTGTGAAAGCCAACAAGAAATGCGTTACTTACCTGTAACTGCAGTTATCCAGTATTTGTGTCTTTCATAGATTCACATGCCTGAATCATTCCCCGTCGTCGAGACGGGAGTCTCCGGTACATAGAAAAGTAATGTCCTATAGACATACTTAGAGAATAGTAGGCCTAGAGGCCTCACCTTAGTAACATATCCATGTCCTTCTGTAAAAAGGACCAAACTATGGCTCTTCTCTAATCAGCTGCCACCTCCCTCTAGAACCTTCCTGTCAGGAGCCTCAGTCCCTCAGATTTTCGTACGCACTAAGCTAAGTAGGTGTGGTACTGAGAGAATTAGGTGAGTCCTTCCAGGGAAGGCGGGAGGGTTGCATGTGAATCTATGAAAGACACCAATACTGGATAACTGCAGTTACATGTAAGTAACGCATTTCTTATCCAGTATTATGGGCGTCTTTCATAGATTCACATGCCTGAATCAGAGTAGCAAGCAATGCAGAGTGCACATTTCTGATGGAACAGCATATACAAGTCCTTAGATAATGCACATCATGTGAGCATGAACCATTATTAGACATCCACAATAAGCATTAGTAAAGAAATGTGTACATCAGAGTAGGATGGAGGGACCGAGGAAGGCTCACCTTACTGAAATAGATGGCGTAACACTGTTTGTCCCACTACTGCATCATGCATCAGCTCTGTATCCAGGCAGTAGTGCCTAGTGAAGGTATGCAGCGATTTCCATGTTGCCGCCCTGCAAATGTCAATGACTAGCGCCCCTGGAAAGAGAGCCATAGAAGTGGACATAGCTCTCGTGGAGTGCGCTCTCACTTTGGAATGCAATGGCTGTCCAGCTTGGTCATGACCGAAAGCAATGGCTGCAGAAATCCATCTGGAGATGCTCTGCTTGGTAAGTGGTAGACCTTTATTAGGTCTGCTGTAAGCTACGAATAGCTGGTTAGATTTCCTGAATGTTTTCGTTTTGTCAATGTAAAACTTCAAGCATCGTTAGAGATCCAAAGAATGCAGCGATCTCTCAGCTGCCGTGCTTGGGTTTGGAAAGAAGGAACGCTGAACCACAGGTTCATTTAGGTGGACGTCCGACGGGACTCTTGGGATAAACCTAGGATTGGTTCTCAGGATTACTCTGTCGTTTTTAAAACTGCAGAAAAGGATCCTGGATTGAAAACGCCTGTAGCTCACTGACCCTCCTTGCAGATGTGAGCGCCAGGAGGAGTGCTGTTTTCCACGAGACATACTTTAGGTCAGCTCTGTGTACTGTTCGAACGGATGCTTCATGAGCTGGTTAAGAACCACATTAGAATGCCAGGTAGGTGGCAACATCCTTGCTGGCGGGAAAGATCTGTATAATCCTTTTAGAAATTGCTTAATAAACCTGCTTGACCAGAGACATTGACTCTTTGAAGTTCTTTTATAACGAGATATTGCTGCTAAGTGTACTTTAATGGAGGAGTGGGCTAGGCCCGACTGTGCCAGATGTAATAGATAAGGTAAGATTTGCTCTGGTGAATAGGAGAAAAGCCGAATGCCTTGATCTGCACACCAAACACAAAAACGCTTCCATTTCAGGGAATACGTTTTGGTCGTGCTATCCGCCCTTGCTCTGGCAAGAATGTCTCTACACAGCCTAGTGGAATATTTAGACTGTGGAACTCTCGGAACTCAGGAGCCCGGCAGCTAACCTGAGAGACTTCAGAACCGGATGTTGAGCTTGATTGTTGTTCATTGTGAATAGACCTGGATGGTGCCGCAGGTGGATCGGTGGCTCCAGGGATAGACTGTGGAGCTCTGTGAACCAATGTTGCCCCGGCCAAGTTGGGGCTATTAAAATTAGAGTAAAAGGCTCCACCTAAATTTTCCTGAGGACTCTGGGAAGCATCAGGAATGGCGGAAAGGCGTACACAAAGACGTTGCGCCATGCGATGGAAAATGCATTCCCTAGAGACCCTGACTGGGGATGCCAACTTGCGAAGTGTTGGCATTTGGCGTTCATTCTCGCAGCAAATAGATAGATTTGCGGCGTGCCCCATCTGGAGAAGATCTGGTCGATAATTTGTTGATCTAGCTCCCACTCGTGTGACGATGTTTTCTGCCTGCCCAATGCGTCGGCGAGCACATTGTCCGTGTCTGGGACATATTCCGCCCTTAGGGTTACATTGTGGAGTAGGAGTCAATTCCAGATTTTTTGTGACTCGCGAAAGAGCGTCAGCGAGCGTGTCCCTCCCTGTTTGTTGAGGTAGTGCATAGTTGTGGTGTTGTCTGTCCGGACGAGCACCAGGGAATGTTTGATTCTTGGCAGGAATGCTTGAAGGGCCAGGAAGACTGCCCGCAGTTCGAGCAGATTGATATGTAGTTTCTTCTCCATAGGAGACCAAATCCCGCTTATCTGTAGCTCTTGCAGAAAAAACTCCCCAGCCTTCCAATGAGGCGCCTGTTGTGACAACATGAAGAGCAGCCAGAAGCAGGAATGACAAGCCTTGAGACAGGTTTTGAGATGACATCCACCATTGCAGGGCTCCGACCATCTGAGGATTCACTTTTATGTGGTCGTCGAATGACCCTGTGCATTAGACCCACTGCTTTGAGAGCGCCTCCTGTAGAGGTCTCATTCACAGTAGACAGTGAGGAATCGGAGGATATCCGATGACATCATCCCCAGGAGGGATTTGAAGAGGCTGACTGTCAAGACTTTCTTTGAGGCTACTATAGCAGCTAGTGCAAGGAGCTTGTTCATCCTTTCTCTGGATGGTAAAGCTTTTGCTGACCGTGTGTCCAGGGTTGCACCTAGGAAACTGATGCACTGAGAAGGTTGTATGACCGATTTTTCCTGATTGAGGGTGAGACCCAAGCAATCGAAAAGCTTTAAACTAGCGTTGGAAGACCTGGACACGTCTTCTAAGGATGGAGCCTTGATCAGCCAGTCATTCAGATACAGAAAGACTTGGTGATGGCACTGTCTGAGATATGCCGCCACCGGGGTACGACATTTCATGAATATGCGCGGTGCAGACTTGAGCCCAAAGGGCAGAACGCGAAACTGCAAGTGTCTGCCCGCTACTGCAAATGGCAAGTAACTTTTTGTGATTCCTGTGAATTGGGAAATGGAAGTAAGCGTCCTGTAGGTCTAGGGACGCCCTAAAATCCTGCTATTACAGTAGTTGCAAGACCTCCTGGATCGTTACCATGCGAAACGACTGATTCTTAGGAATTTGGAGAGCCCTAAGCGGGGATAAAACCATTTTCCCTTCTGAGATGGAGGTACTCTCTCTATTGCTCCTTTTTGCAGCATAAATCGAGATCTCTCGTAGAAGCAGCCGTAGATTTTTGTTACTTCCGCTGTCCTTTACCTTGAAAGGACGACTTCCCCAAAAAAGGATTGCTTGTTTTGCTGCTGTTGGCGCTGTTGGTATTGCTGTCTACTCTGGCCTGAAGAGCAGGAAGCCTTGTTTTATTAATTTCCTCTGTAGGAAGACTGTCCTCTTCCTCGATTTCTACTTAAGGAATGGTTCTTATACTGAAGAGTGCCCAAAGCTCTCGCAGCGTCTGCTTCGTAAATATTTTGTGCCAAATAGTAACTGGGTATCATATGGCCTGTCCAAAACCTTTGTCTGCACCTCAGGACGGAAAGAGGTTGCCTTTAGCCATCCTTGGAGCCGCAAGACTGCCACTCAAGCCAACTGGCGGAACCCTGTCATAGCGATATCCATCGCTCAGTCTATAATTTCTGACGCCGATGCTTCACCATCTAGCAGAATCCTCTTTATTTCCTCTTTGGGTGAATCTGGCAATTCCGACAGGTATGGGGCTATGAGTGCCAACAATTGTCTATTATAGCGTCCCAAGAGCGCTAGGGCGTTCGCGGCCTTTACCGTCATTGCTGACATTGAGGAAAACCTGTTCCCAATGTTGTCCACTCTTCTTCCCTCCTTATCAGGAGAAAGCGACAAAGGGGCTGAAGGATTCCTGGAGGTCTTCTGGGCCGCCTGTGTCACCATGGAGTCCGGCTTAGGATTCCTGTTAAACGCGCTGGTGCTGTATCTGGCGCCTTATACTTCTTGGTGATACAAAGGAGGGGTTCTGCATGACCTTTACCGCTTCTGACTATAGGTAATCGATAATCGGTATTGACCTTACTGCCTTCTTGAGAGGTTCTTTGAATTCATACAAGAAGCAGACCTGTTCTTGAGAGATCATTGAGATCTTAAAACATTGAGCAGCTCTTTCCACCACATAATAAGAGATTCCAGAATTGTCGGAATTTCCCTCGTCGACGAGTCAGTCGACGAGATCGCAGTCATAGACTATGCCGTTGTAGACGAGCAGTCATAGACGAGGCCGTCGTAGGCGCCGCCATAGACTATCCGTCGTAGACTAGGCCATCGTCGACGACGCCGTCGTAGACTACGCCGTCGTAGACGAGGCCATGGTAGGCGAGGCCATGGTAGACGAGGCCATGGTAGACGAGGCCATCGTAGACTAGGCCATCGAAGACGTCATAGACTAGCCTTCGTAGACGAGGCCATCGTAGACGAAGCCATCGTAGACGTCATAGATGAGCCTTCGTAGACGAGGCCATCGTAGACGAAGCCATCGTAGACGTCATAGATGAGCCTTCGTAGACGAGGCCACCGTAGACGAGGCCATCGTAGACGAGGCCATCGTAGACGTCATAGACGAGGCCATCGTAGACGAGGCCATCGTAGACGTCATAGACGAGGCCATCGTAGACGAGGCCATCGTAGACGTCATAGACTAGGCCATCGTAGACGAGGCCATCGTAGACGTCTTTGACGAGGCCATCGTAGACGTCATAGACGAGGCCATCGTAGACGTCATAGACGAGGCCATCGTAGACGTCATAGACGAGGCCATCGTAGACGTCATAGACGAGGCCATCGTAGACGTCATAGACGAGGCCATCGTAGACGTCATAGACGAGGCCATCGTAGACGTCATAGACGAGCAGTCATAGACGAGGCCATGGTAGACGTCATAGACGAGCCGTCATAGACGAGGCCATCGTAGACGACGCCGTCGTAGACGAGGCCATGGTAGGCGAGGCCATGGTAGACGAGGCCATGGTAGACGTCATAGACGAGCCGTCATAGACGAGGCCATCGTAGACGACGCCGTCGTAGACGAGGCCATGGTAGGCGAGGCCATGGTAGACGAGGCCATGGTAGACGAGGCCATGGTAGACGAGGCCATGGTAGACGAGGCCATGGTAGACGAGGCCATGGTAGACGAGGCCATCGTAGACGTCATAGACGAGCCTTCGTAGACGAGGCCATCGTAGACGTCATAGACAAGGCCATCGTAGATGAGGCCATCGTCGACGTCATAGACGAGCAGTCATAGACGAAGCCATCGTCGACGTCATAGACGAGCAGTCATAGACGAGGCCATGGTAGACGAGGCCATGGTAGACGAGGCCATGGTAGACGAGGCCATGGTAGGCCATCGTCGACTAGGCCATCATCGACGAGATCGCAGTCATAGACTATGCCGTTGTAGACGAGCAGTCATAGACGAGGCCGTCGTAGGCGCCGCCATAGACTATCCGTCGTAGACTAGGCCATCGTCGACGACGCCGTCGTAGACTACGCCGTCGTAGACGAGGCCATGGTAGACGAGGCCATGGTAGACGAGGCCATGGTAGACGAGGCCATCGTAGACTAGGCCATCGAAGACGTCATAGACTAGCCTTCGTAGACGAGGCCATCGTAGACGAAGCCATCGTAGACGTCATAGATGAGCCTTCGTAGACGAGGCCATCGTAGACGAAGCCATCGTAGACGTCATAGATGAGCCTTCGTAGACGAGGCCACCGTAGACGAGGCCATCGTAGACGAGGCCATCGTAGACGTCATAGACGAGGCCATCGTAGACGAGGCCATCGTAGACGTCATAGACTAGGCCATCGTAGACGAGGCCATCGTAGACGTCTTTGACGAGGCCATCGTAGACGTCATAGACGAGGCCATCGTAGACGTCATAGACGAGGCCATCGTAGACGTCATAGACGAGGCCATCGTAGACGTCATAGACGAGGCCATCGTAGACGTCATAGACGAGGCCATCGTAGACGTCATAGACGAGCAGTCATAGACGAGGCCATGGTAGACGTCATAGACGAGCCGTCATAGACGAGGCCATCGTAGACGACGCCGTCGTAGACGAGGCCATGGTAGGCGAGGCCATGGTAGACGAGGCCATGGTAGACGTCATAGACGAGCCGTCATAGACGAGGCCATCGTAGACGACGCCGTCGTAGACGAGGCCATGGTAGGCGAGGCCATGGTAGACGAGGCCATGGTAGACGAGGCCATGGTAGACGAGGCCATGGTAGACGAGGCCATGGTAGACGAGGCCATGGTAGACGAGGCCATCGTAGACGAGGCCATCGTAGACGTCATAGACGAGCCTTCGTAGACGAGGCCATCGTAGACGTCATAGACAAGGCCATCGTAGATGAGGCCATCGTCGACGTCATAGACGAGCAGTCATAGACGAAGCCATCGTCGACGTCATAGACGAGCAGTCATAGACGAGGCCATGGTAGACGAGGCCATGGTAGACGAGGCCATGGTAGACGAGGCCATGGTAGGCCATCGTCGACTAGGCCATCGTCGACTAGGCCATCGTCGACTAGGCCATCGTCGACTAGGCCATCGTCGACTAGGCCATCGTCGACTAGGCCATCGTCGACTAGGCCATCGTCGACGAGGCCGTCGTCGACGAGGCCGTCGTAGACGAGGCCGTCGTAGACGAGGCCGTCGTAGACGAGGCCGTCGTAGACGAGGTTATCGTAGACGAGGCCATCGTCGATGCTGTCAACAGGCCGTCGTAGACGAGGGCATCATAGACTAGGCCATCGTCGACGCCTTACACAGGCCGTCATAGACGAGCCGTCATAGACGAGGCCATCGTAGACGAGGCCATCGTAGACGAGGCCATCGTAGACGAAGAGGCAGTAATAGGCAATGATGATGGTTTCTTAGTCGACGATCCTGTTGACGATGTTGGCTTTTTAGTCTTTACCTCATGAGGTATAGAAGACGCCTTCCTGAAGGGTCCTATGACCAGAGGAGTGATTTTGACAGCTCCGAAGTAGTCTTTTTTACATGATTTTTCTCCGAAAGCAAGTTCTTTACTCTCCTTTTTCACAGAGTGAGGAGATTTTGAAGACCTGCGCCCAGAAGACCCACGAGTGGTCTTTTTGAGGGCCTTCTCAGGACGTTCCCCTGAGGAATAAGTATGAGGAGATTATCTTCTCTTTTGAGATCTCCTAGATGTTGAGGTCAACGCCTCATCACTTTCACTGGAGAAAATAAAAAACCTCCTTTCTGGTCTTAGTGTTTGACACCATATTAAAAGTCGCCCTTCACGACCTCTCAAAAAACGTACTTGAGAAAGAGCGACATACCTTGCAGTCTTTCCTTACCAGACCTTCTTTAAAGAATGTATTTGAAGATAATCCATACTAGAAAAGAATCCTTGACAACAAAGTTATTTATTAAAGTGCAAAAAACACAGAATCTGAGCAGAGCTCAGAGGAGATTCCCTTAGCACAACGTGCGGTAGAAAATCTGAGGGACTGAGGCTCCTGACAGGAAGGTTCTAGAGGGAGGTGGCAGCTGATTGGCTCTTCTCTATAGTTTTTACAAAAGGACATGGATATGTTACCAAGGTGAGGCTTCTAGGCCTACTATTCTCTATGTAGGTCTATAAGACATTACTTTTCTATGTACCAGAGACTCCAGTCTCGACAACGGGGAATGATTCAGGCATGTTAATCTATGAAAGACACCCATAATACTGGATAACAGAGCGGCCTTCCAGGTGAGAAATCAGAGATCTGCCCTGTGAATGGGCTTAAATGGCACCATCATAAGCAGTGAGAGAACCACAATGAGATGCCATTCTGGGGGAAGACATTACTAGAGGGAAAGCTCTGAACATTCCCTTTATGAATTATTTGACTAACCTACTCAGAGAGGGAGATTGAGAGGACCATCTGAATCTAAAGAGTAGGTATGGCAGAATTAGATGGGGATGCTTCCAAGGGATGGAGGTTTGATTGCTGGCACCATAAGCAGAACCTTTTCCATTTAAATTTGTATGTGTTTTTGTTTGTTAATTCGGCCCTCGCTTTGGCCAGACTGTCCCTGTAGTGTAGGGAGAGATTTGCTTTCCAGAATTCATGAGTCATGCATGTAACTGGAGAGAGGCTGGGTCCGGATCAGGATCTGTTAGTTGCTCCTCATCAGGTGGTTGTGGATCCTGGGTAGACAGAATGGGATTGGTCTCAGAGAACAGCAGGAGCTCCGCAAACCAATGCTGTCTGAGCCATCTGGGAGCTATTAGAATGCATCAACAGCTCTACATCTTGGAGCCACCCACGCACAGACAGTGCTATGACACCGTTAGCACTTGCACGGTTATAGCACTTTTGCTATGGTAGGCGGGGGTGGGCCAACAAGTACAACAGATAAAGGCAGAAGGGAGTAAGCAACATGACGGATGGCAGATGGGGGCGGCAATATCAAGTAAAGCGGGAGGAGGGCAGAAGTGATGGGAATAGCATTACAACACAGGAGGAGAGTGGAACAAGGCAATAAAGCTAAGGGGATGGCTGGGGTACTAATAGGAACTGCCAATTTAGCAGCTCGATCTTGCAGGAAAAAGGATTTAGATGGAATGTGACCCCTTAACTGTTCAGATTCCAGGGAGACAGCTCCTGTCAGCAAAAAAAGGTGCCCAGTCCCTGGGGAGAAAAGGTGCTCAGCCAGGCCAAGCTTCCCAGGCCCATGTGTGATGTGCTGCTCCAGAGAGATTTTTTTAACTTGGTTTATTCCATTATGAAAATAGGACTAAAAGTCCCAAAATTCAGAGGAAACAAATGTGGACTGGACCAATATATTATGCAGGGCCATGGAAAACGTTGCAGCTATGGATGCTTCCAGTCCAAATACTGCCACTGAACCCTCTCTGTGGCCAGTGACCGATCACTAAAGGATTGTTGGGGCAATAAATCAACCCCCCATTTTTTGATTACCACACCAACTGAGCTGTCACCTTCTACACTTTCACAATGCCTTTGAAGAAACAAGTTACTTACCTGTAACTTTAGTTCTCCAGTATTGGTAACTTTCATAGATTCCCATAGCTTGTATCATTCCCCGTCGTCGGAATGGGAGCCTCGGTAAATTATATATATAATTTTGACGACACTAGCTGTGATCCTTCCACTCAGACCAGAATTAGAAATATCAACCTGCTACAAAAAGGAGCTGGGATCAGCCCCTTTAAGAAAAAATCTAAGTATATTCCCATGATGACCAGAGACGCTTTGGACACTTTTCACGACTGTGTGGTGGAAGATATCAAAAAATTAAACATACAAGTACAGTCCAAAAGGATGAAAAGGAAAAAACATATCCAGCAAAAGAAAAGAGACTATGCCAAAATCATGAAAACATTGGGGGAGAACAATGAAATCATAGTCAAAAAATCTGACAAGGGCGGCAATTTAGTAATCTGGCCCGAGAGGAGTACATCAAAGAGGCGAAACGTCAACTTAACAATGTTGACTGTTACGAGCTGTCCAACATCAAAAACTATAATACAGCCATTGAATCTCTTAAAAAATTGTTGATGCAATTGCGTAGAGATGGACTAGTATCTAATGATGAATTTAAATTTATGTATAATGACAATCCAATTGTGCCGGTTCTTTATTTAATACCGAAAGTACATAAAGGTGTTTCTCCCATCCCTGGCAGACCCATCATTTCTGCTATAGGGAGTGTAGCGGAACAGGTTGGTCAATACGTGGATTTTTTCCTACAGAATCTTGTTAAATCCCTGCCTAGTTACATTAAGGATACTGGGGATTTTCTCAGTAAAGTGGAAAATATGCGATAGTCAGGAGAAATGTATCTCATCTCATTAGACATTGAGTCTTTATATACCAGCATTGACCACCAGGCAGGGCTTAAAGCAGTAAAATTATTTTTGGACCAAAGACCGTGCGAGTTTTATCAGCACAACAAGGCTTTAATCAATTTAATGAGCTGGTGCCTAAACAATAATTTCTTTCTTTTTGGGAAGGAATTATTTAAGCAACTGAGGGGTGTGGCAATGGGAGTCTGCTTCTCCCCCAGCTATGCGTGCTTGCACGTTGGCTGGTGGGAGGAGCAGGTTCTCAAGAAGGACTATTCTTCTATCTTTGACACTAACATCAAATACTTCCTTAGGTATATTGATGATATTTTCATCGTATGGCAAGGAAGTAAAGAAAAGGCAGTAGAGTTCATAGACAACATCAATGTGAATAATTTAAATCTCCACTTTACCTCCCACATTGATAACTCTAGTATAGAGTTCCTGGATGTCAAGTTATATGTGGTGGATGGAAGGGTAGAAAGTACCTTATTCAGAAAGCCCACTGCGGGCAATATAACACTTCACGCCTCCAGTGCACATCCCAGGCACCTTGTTGCCAGCATCCCTTATGGAGAGCTTTTACGCCTCAAAAGGATATGCAGCACTGGCATTGAATATAATGCTTGTGCTGCAGAATCTATACAACGAATGAAAGCATGAGGCTATTCGGATAAAATACTGACAACAGCACTTACTAAAACCGCTCTCAGATCCCGAGCCAGTCTGTTACCACCACCTAGAGAGGAAATAGTAGATCCTAATGACTCTCCTGAACTGATAGCCACTTCTGAGATGAACGAGTATGATCAATGTCCAAGATTGATAACAGCGTACAGTGAGAATGAACGGAAAATCAGATCTATTGTGAACAAGAACTGGGCGATAGTCTTAACTGATCCCGTGTTAAGAATGAATTTACCCCCCAGCCCTACTATTACATTTAGCAGAGCAAGGAACATGGGATCTGTATTGGATCCAACTAGTCCTGAAATAAGAACTAAACCAAACTGGCTCAAACCCAAATCAGGTTTTTATAAATGCTCCACATGCCGTGCATGTAGATTTGGGGTGAACAAAACTGAATATCTGACTCCATTCTGTCCAACACCACAAAAAATAATGGGCAATTATAATTGTAAGACTGAATTCGCAGTCTACGTTCTCAATGTACCTGTGGTCTCAATTATATTGGAAGTACCAAGCTACAGGTGCAGGTGAGAATTTTACAGCATTTACGTGCAATTTTGCACAGTGACCCTAATTATCCTGTGGCACGCCACTTCAAACAGATGCATGGAAACAACTTATCCTGTTTGCAATATTATGTGGTATCCTCCGTCCCAAAACAGCGCAGAGGAGGAAACAGAGAGGCATTACTCAGAAGATTAGAGACTAAGTTCATTCTCAACTTCGATAGTAAATGTCCAAATGGACTCAATAACACGGAAGACATGTACACCTGTCTTTAATATTCTTAATTGTTGCCGCATGGTCTGATAATAATTGCATGTATTCAAGAATGAACTATGGATCTGATCGCAAATATCCTACAATATGTAGGTTTTTAACAATTGGTTTTTGTAAGGAGATCTAGGCCTCCCTTCATTAAGTATAGGAGAGTTGTCAACATCTTACCTTGCCAATTTGCACTATGGTCAGGAAAAAGTACAGTGGTTTGTGTACTGAAGATGGGGAAGATGTAAATGCCATGGACATGTTTCTTGGTTTCAAACTGAATCTAATATCTGATGTCGCAACCTATTTCTTCTTTTTTCTGCCTTGTTATTTCAAAATGTATTTATATTTTGAAATTATTTTATCCTGCACTATTTCTTGCACAGAATTGCTGCTATGCTCTATGTTGCACATTCTTTTTAACCAGTATCTTGATTGAAGCAAGTTTTTCTATTCATTTATGCAGTTAGGAAGGTCGAGTTTTTCTTGCACATAACATTTCATATATGGATTCATCCAGTAATATATATATGTAAAACAAGACTTTACAAGGAATGGATTGTAAATAATTATGCAATCGAATTTTGATTACGATATTTGAAAATAATAATTTTTTGCCTTTTTTACGAAATATAAACAAAAGGGTTGATTTCGTTATAATTGGGTAGCAATGCAAGTGTTATTTAAGTTTGTAACATTTGAAAAATTGAGCCCATGTAGAAAGTCGTTTAGTCTGTCTACTAGCTTTATGGTGAACTTGCTGACCATGTGACCTGAGTAGGAAGGGCATAACATTTAAATGGCTACAACCTAAAACAGTCTCTATGTGATCAAGGGCTTCCGAGCCCGAAACGCGTCATCTGTCGATTGCTGCTGTGATAAGGTTGAATAAATAACATCTTGCCTACAAAGAAGTGGTTTGCTTCTCCTTCTTCGCCGCCGAGGCTTTGGTGGAAGTGGTCGGAGTATTTGTTTTGATACACACATATATATATATATATGTATGTAACTATAAAAAAGGTAGATAAACCGAAAAGAGGTACAAAAAAGGAAAAAATTAGGCCTAGCCCTTGTACTATTTTGTAGCCTATAGGTGTCCTTTTGAAAAAAGGACCCAAATGTAGAGCACCAACCAATCAGATCAGCCTCACCCTGTAGAACCTTCCTGAGAAAGCTCAGAGCCTCAGATTTTCCTAGCCGTTGTATAGCTCATGACATATGCTAAAAAAGGGGTGAGCTTTCCCAGGGGAGGCGGGTGGGCGCATGGGAATCTATGAAAGTTACCAATACTGGAGAACTAAAGTTACAGGTAAGTAACTTGTTTCTTACTCCAGTATTGGAACTTTCATAGATTCCCATAGCTTGTATCAGAGTAGATAGCAGTAGTACACATCACATTTCGTGTATAAAATTCCAGTAATCTCACATAATCAAATACAATGACACCATCATATTCTAGTACATGTAAAAAACTCAACAATATAAATAACGAAATGTGAATGAAAAGGAAGGAGGGTAGAAAGGAAAACTCACCGCTCACTGGAAGAGATTTCTCAGGACCGCTTGCCAAACAGCTGCATCCCCTTTAGCGGAGGAGTTCAAGCAGTAGTGTCTTGTAAAGGTATGAGTACTGCTCCAGGTGGCCGCTCTGCAGAAGTCCTTTATCGATACTCCTGCAAACAACGCCGTTGAAGAGGAGATAGACCGCGTGAAGTGTGCTTTAACCTGTCCTTCCAGGGGCTTCCCCGCCGCCTGGTGGCAGAAACGGATTGCACTAGATATCCATCTGGAGATCCCCTGCTTTGATAACGGAAACCCCTTTCAAGGGGCTCCAAAAGCCACAAACAGCTGAGGTGACTTCCTAAACCCAGCCATGCGTTGAAGATAGAATTTGAGACATCTCTGGACGTCTAGAGAATGTAGTGCTCTCTCAGCCGGAGTGGAAGGCCGAGGAAAAAATTAATTCAGAACAACTAGTTCATTCAAATGAAAGTCCGTAGGTACTTTTGGAATAAATTTGGGGTTCATTCTAAGGATTAAGGTATCATTCTTGAACTGTAGAAAGGGCTCTTTAATGGTCAGAGCCTGCAGTTCCCCCACTCTCCTCGCCGATGTGAGAGCGAGGAGAAGGGCCACCTTCCATGACAAGAATTTCAAGTCAGATTTATGAATCGGTTCAAAAGCAGGCCTCATTAGTTGGGCCAGGACCACATTTAGATGCCAAACAGGAGGTGGTCGGATTGGTGGAAACACCCTGAACAGTCCTTTCAAGAATTGTTTTATGACTCTTGTTGACAAAAGTGAAGGACTAAACCCGGTCCTTCTATACCTGGAGATTGCCGCCAAGTGGACCTTGATGGAAGAATGGGCAAGACCTGTCTGAGCTAAAGACAGGATATATGGCAAGAGTTGGTGTGGATCAGATGAAAAAGGGTGCACCCCTTCTCGCTGGCACCATACGCAGAAGCGTTTCCACTTTGCTCCATATGTCCTATTCGTGCTAGGCGCTCGCGCCTGAGCCAAGATGAGTCTGCATTCTTCAGGAATGTCTAGATCTCGGAACTCTGTGCTCAGGAGCCATGCTGCCAATTGAAGTGAGTCCGGGTTCGGGTGGAGAACCTGTCCGTTTGACATGGACAGAAGCGACTGGCAGGGTCGGAGATGTATGGGATGGTCCTGAGACAGAAGGAGAAGTTCCGTGAACCAAAACTGGCGAGCCCAGGCGGGAGCAATCAGAATCATCCTGCATTGGTCGATTTTGAGCTTCCTGAGGACTCGTGGAATTAGTGGGAACGGAGGAAAGGCGTAACAAAATGTGCCGGACCAAGACATCAAAAGCGCATTCCCCAGCGATGCCCGATGGTGTTCCCTGCTTGCATAATACCGGCATTTCTTGTTTGCCGGCGTGGCGAACAGGTCGATCGCTGGTGTGCCCCAGTGGGCGAATATCTCCTTGATCACTGAATCGTCCAATTCCCATTCGTGAGACATCACTCTTAGGCGACTCAGAGTATCCGCCTTTGTATTGTCCACACCTGGCAGATGCTCTGACACCAGCACGATGTTTTGCGAAATCGCCCATTTCCACAGCAGCTGAGCTTCCTTGGACAGCTGTGTCGATCTTGTGCCACCCTGTTTGACACAGTGCATGGCTGTGGTGTTGTCTGTACGCACTAGGATGGAAGAGTTCCTTATCCTTGGTAGGAATGCTAGCAAAGCGAACCGAATGGCTCTCAGCTCTAGAATATTGATATGTAGACGACGTTCCACCGGCGTCCAATGCCCACTGACTTGGAGGTCTTGCATGACCACTCCCCATCCCTGAAGGGAGGCATCTGTTGTAATGACTTGAGGGGCTAGAGGCAATCTGAAACTGAGACCCACCGAGAGGCGAGAACCTTTTATCCACCAGGCAGCCGCCCGTTTCATCTGTATAGTGACCTTGACCTTGTCGTTGAAAGACCCGTCCACTTGCCTCCACTGGAGGTCTAGTTGTTCTTGGAAGGGACGCATTCGCAGTCTGCAGTACGGAATCAATTGAATACAAGATGAAATCGACCCTAGAAGAGACTTGTACATCCTGACCGACACGGACTGCCTCTTTTGTAGCCGACTGGCCGAAGAAATGAGTTTTGTTTGTCTTTCCTCTGATGGGAAAGCTTTGCAAACCTGCGTATCTATAAGAGCGCCCAGGAATTTCACCGAATTGGCCGGCCGAAGGACCGACTTTTCTCTGTTGAGCTGGAATCCTAGTTGATCGAAGAGAAGCAAACATGTCTCTACTGCTCTTGTAGCCTCTTGATAACTCGGTGCCTTTAGCAGCCAGTCGTCCAAGCATGGGAAAACCTCTAGCGACTGTCTTCTCAGAAAAGCTGCCACGGGGCCAGCACCTTCGTGAATATCCTTGGCGTTGATCTCAGCCCAAATGGGAGCACCATAAATTGGAAGTGACTCTTGCCCACTGTGAAGCGAAGAAAACGTCTGAGCTGGGTGGATTGGGATATGGAAGTAGGCATCTTCCAGGTCTAACGTTGCCATAATGTTTCCTGGATTCAGGAGGCGCAAGATATCCTGGAGTGTAATCATCTGAAAGGAAAGTTCATGAGATAGTTGTTGAGCTCCATTAAGTCCAGGATTGGACGCCACTTGTCCTTGGTCTTTTGAATCAGGAAAAACCTGGAATAGAAGCCTTCTCCTCTTTGCAATAGAGGGACACGCTGTATCGCCCCTTTCTGAAGCATTTGTTGAACTTCCATTTGCAGAAGGCTTAGGTGTTTTGTAATGGTGGCGTGGGGAGCTCTGTACGGTGGAAGATCCTGAAACTCCAATGTGTGTCCTTGACGGATGATGTTCAATACCCACTGATCCGATGTTATTAGTTCCCAGCTGCTCAGATGTAGAGATCCTGCCGCCCACAGGTGACACATGGGGCAGAGGAACAGTTGGCAGAGTCACGAGGCCGCTATTGACGCTTGGAGGCGTCCCTGCCTGGACGACCCTGCCGCCCGCGTGAGTTCTGGCGAGAGAAAGATTGCGATTGACGCTGATAGTACTGGTTACCGTACTGAGGCCTGTACGATTGCGATTGTTGAGTATAGCGTTGTTGTTGGTAACCGCCTCTTGTTGATGTGAATCCTCTTCCTCCACAGAAAGGTGTCTTCCTATACTGTAATGTGCCTAAGGACCGAGACGTCTCCGTGTCCTTCTTTATTCCCTGTAGAGCCTCATCAACATGTTTCCCAAACAGCATGTCCCAGTCAAAGGGTAAGTCCAGGATTTTATTTTGGACTTCTGGGCGGAACCAGGTTGCTCGCAACCAGCCCTGTCGTCTAAGAACCGCCGCTCCCCCTAGAGCGCGGAAAGCGGTGGTAGCGATGTCCATCGCGCACTCAATCATTTCAGATGAGGAACGTTGTCCCTCCTCCAAGAGTTTCTGGGCCTCAGCTTTAGGGTCGCTTGGGAGCTGATCCAGGTATGGAGAGATATCGCTCCACATTTGACGGTCGTACCGTGCTAGGATTGCTAGGGCATTGGAAGCCCTGAACAGCAAACTTGAAATAGACGAAAAACGCTTCCCTGCGTTATCTAATCGTCTTCCTTCTCTGTCCGGCGGAGCTGTAAGAGGAGCCGATGGATTGCGTGACTTTCTTTGAGCCGCTTGCGACAACACCGAATCCAGTCTTGGTTGTCCAATAAGGCAAGCTGGACTGTCATCTGGTGCCTTATATTTCTTTTCTAAACGTGGAAAGTTGGAATAACCGTAGCCGGCGTCTGCATGACCTTCTTTCCCTCTTTCCATATGTGTTCCACAATGGGAATGGAGCGGACAGCCTTGCGATATGATTTTTAAAATCGTATAAGAAACAATCTGTAATAGTTGAACGCATGGAGAGCTGAAACCGTGCTGTGGCTCTATCCATCAAGTTGTGTAAACCTCCCACGTCCGCCGGAGGTGAGTCAACCGGGTCCGGTATTGGCGACGCCGGATCCGGAATCACATATTGATCCCATTCAACATCTGGATCCTGAGCCTGATTATGCTCTTCCTCATCCTCTGAAGTGTCAACCTGGGTAGGCTCTACCCTCTGAGGAATATCTACAGCCTCATCCACCTGCTGTGGCCGTGAAGAGGAAGTAGTCGACGTCTGTGGTTGCTCCGGTGCCTGTCCTTGTACTGGAAGCGCCGCTTGCCTGCCACGATATTCCTCCAACATAGCTCGCAAGTCTGTGAGCAGAGACAACGGCATAGAAACCATACCCTGCTGGTTCGGTACTTCTTGGTATTGTACGCGATCCTCTTGCTGCTGTTGTTGTTGATAAAAATATTTGTTCTCAGGCTCTGAGTCATGATTCTTTAGGTGCAACTGTGATGGGCTATACGCATCCCCAAATTCACCATCCTCCTCTTCCGAGTAATCCTCTTCATCAAGCAATAAGGCCGGAGGCAATGAAGGTACCTTCCTTGACGAAGTCATCTCCGGTGTAATCCGTCTATTCAGCCCTCTCCAACAACGACCATTCCATCGTCAACAGTGGCGTTGTCGAGGTGGACTATAGAATTGGTCTTGTCGTCGAGTTCATCGTCGACGGGACTGAGGTCGTCGACGTCTTAGTCGACGCTAATGTAGTCGACGTCTTCATGGATGGTGTAATTGTCGTCGTCGACTATGTTACCCTCGTCGACGTAAGCTTCTTCTTCGATGGCAAAGGAAATGCAGTCGTCGTAGGCAAACTCGACGACGATGCCGTCGACGAGGTCTTCGCATCTTTACTCCTGCCAGCTGAAGTCCCCTCCACAGCTGGCTTCTTGAAAGATTTCGAACCATCAGCCTGATGGGATGGCCCAGCGAAGCCATCTTCCTTCCTTGACTTTGGTACCTGAGGTACCGGCCTCTCCCTCTCCTTTTCACTTCCGTGAGGAGATTTGTTAGGCCCAGGCTTGCCAGACCTGTCAGAGGTCCCACGCACAGCCTTAGAGGGGGGTTCCGAAGAAACTGAAGCAGAGGACCTACCCCTCTTCTGTGACCTCTTTGAAAGTAGATGAAGCATCGTCTTCATCACTGGAAATACATTTCTCTCCTGTCATCATCTTCTGCAACCAAATCAGCAGACGCCCCTCACGGTCACGTAAGGTCTTAGTTGAAAAGGTTTTGCAGATTTTACAGTCTGCCACCTTATGATCTGGTATAAGCAGTAAATACAATCCTTATGCTTATCCTCAGTAAAAAGTCGTTTTTTCGAACATGTGGCACAAGGCCTGAAGAGGCTTTTCTTCTCCTTGTCTGCATTATCACAAATGTAAAGATTTCCTGAAAAGTTTTTGAAGAAAACAGTACCTCAATAGAAAACTAGAGCAGAGCTCTAGGGAGACTCCCTATCACCAACGTGCGGTAGAAAATCTGAGGCTCTGAGCTTTCTCAGGAAGGTTCTACAGGGTGAGGCTGATCTGATTGGTTGGTGCTCTACATTTGGGTCTTTTTTCAAAAGGACACCTATAGGCTACAAAATAGTACAAGGGCTAGGCCTAATTTTTTCCTTTTTTGTACCTCTTTTCGGTTTATCTACCTTTTTATAGTTATATATATATATATATATATATATATATATATATATATATATAATTTACCGAGGCTCCCATTCCGACGACTGGGAATGATACAAGCTATGGGAATCTATGAAAGTTCCAATACTGGAGTAAGCATTAACGATCTAGGATCTGTATAAGGGAGACAAAGGTTGGTAAATACTGCCAGGTGACGAGGCGGAATAAGGAAGAATACAGAACAGTAGGAAAGAAATACACAATATGAACACCTGGCAGAAAATGACAGATCAGATTTTACATACATTTTGGACGAGTTCTCGTGGATACTTGAGCTGGAGCATAGGATGGCGCAGAATGGATGAGACTTCCTTTAATTAGGTCATAATATGGACTATACCCTGGAATCACGGAGCAATAATAGGCTCAGGCCTCAGCAGCCACTCCTCAGGTCACAAACAAAACACATTACAGGAATGCACTCCCTGAACACCACTGGGGATGATGTCTGCTTTCATCTAATCAACAGGTGAGGGTCCCGAGTAACGGAGAAGAGGAATACTCATATGAGACACAGGAGTCTGCGGTGAGAAGAGAAATCACCTCCAGCCCTAGGACCCTCCGAAGGAGAAGAGGCACGTCCCCATTAACCTTGGGGCCACAGCCATGCTCCCTGGAGAACCAGACTGCAGGCATGCTTGTGCGCAAATAGTAATGCACCCAGATTATGCACTCAAATTGTCTTAACATAAAAGCCAGAGTAAACACACATTGCAGCCATAAGCGAGCCGGTCCCATGGCAGACGTGGCCACTACTATCAGTACAGCAACCTTCCTGCTGACATGCAAAGGCTCCGATAGTACCGAAGACAGGGCAAACACAAAACATTAACAGCTATATACTGTTACCAATAAATACAATACACTCCGGCTCCACACGTGGTGCAAGATTGTCATTTCTAAGGCACTGTATGGGATTCGCCTGCAGCGCCCACATTATCCATTCAAAAGCATGAACCCATGTGTGCCTGAGCAGAGGGGGCTGTAGGGGGCGCCGGCGCTTCCTCAAATGCGGACCTGAAGTGGAAAGAACACAAGTGATTGATTATTCAGGGATTGGATTATCATGGTGTGTGGGGGAGAAACTGCTACTGGAGGCTAAACTGCGGAATGGTTGGGATTCTCCCACTGAACAAGCGAGATGGCTGGTTCCTCGGGCAGGGCGTGGGGGCGGCTTGTGGCTCTTTAAAGAGGTCTACCTCATACGTGGAACGCAGCGCTACTCTGAGAGGAAGTCGCGGAGGGCCAGCTCTGTTGCTATTCCTGTAGGAGGGGAGGCGCTTTCACCTTCACAGCGCTTCAACTCCCTTCCCTGCTGCTGCTCCTGTGAAGAGAGGCTACCGGGGTCTGTTCTACCTGCACCTCCCACCCCCTTCCACAAGTGTCGCTCCTGAAAATGGTCCACCGGGAGAGGGGGGAGGGTCAGGGGGAGGGGGCGTAAGTTTGCTCAAGGGACAGAGTCGGAAATGACAACAGTGCCCACCCCTGCAACAGACACGATAGGAATGACAAAAACATGCCTTGAAAGAAAAAAAAGAAAAAAAAACGCCTACCGCTGCATGACGGAAAAAGGGGCGGAGCTAAAAAAAACACAAACTCTTACGAATCTGCTCCAAGAATGATTGACACATCTCTCTTACAATGGCTAGCCTCCATTTACGAAGCTAGCCAGTGGAAGAGAGAGGCAGGTTAAAGCTCCACTGTAGAAGTCATAAAATATTCGGCTCCGCCCACTGCTTCGCAGTGAGACAGTAGCCTCGACCTAAAAAAGTTACACATTTTGTATCCAGCAAGCACCATTCAGAATTCGATGTCCTACGAGGTCACTAGCTAAACCATAAAGAAAAGAAAAACATGCAGCATATACCATTCTAGTCAAATCAAATATGTGCCACAATGCACCACAAATATAAAAAAAAGGTTTTTTTCTCTCATCACTCACATGCACAATGTCATCCAAACTGTTGAAGATGTACTTTCGAGCCTCTTTAGACTTCATCCCAGTCTCAGTCTCATGTTCTTCCAGTGTCTGGAAAGGAAAAAATAAACTTGATTTCTACAGTAAAAATGTCAGATTTCCTTTTGCTCTTTTCAGCTGAAAATAGACTTTAATGTTACTGATATGTGCAGAGACTTGAAATGTTGCACTCAAGCTCCATCGACAAAACCAAAACTCCTCGGCCTAACTGCATCTAATAAGTAGGTGCAACAAAACCCCCAAAGTAAACTAAAGTTTTCTAGCTTTCAATAATTTGATCTCATATTAATCATTTACGCTTGAAGCCAGCATGTGGCAGCAGAAACTAAGGATTCCTAGTTAGAAACACAACTGAATACCGTCTCCAATTCACTGTGCATGCACATATACTATTTAGAATGCTCTGTTTCCTAAAGAGCTATTTCAACTAACTTGCTTTAAGGATTTAGCATTGTAACATGTACAGGAAATACTGTATAGCTCCACAGATTTTATCTTTACTAAGCAAATGAAAAAAGCAATTAAAGAAACTAAATGTTTCAGCATGTGGATTCTCATGCCCAAAAGTAAAGTAGTACAATACCCTAACGAAACCAGGATTGGCAAAGCCAATCGGTCTGGGGTTAGCTGCCGACTTTTTGACTTTGCTAGTGCTCATGCGGTTTGTGAATGTTTTTGTATGACGATTTGAAAAGAGGCAGGATAGTAGTGTTAAGGGAGCTGCAAGGTGCTCACCTAACTGAAGCATTGTCTAAAAGCCTATGGAATACATTACGTGCCATGTAAGCTTCTGTTCGTGGCATGTAGTGCTGTAGATTCATATGCTCTGCATACTCAAGCCATCTAGTGTTGGGTCCGTAGTTGTGAAAGTTGTTATTCTTTGAAGAAGTTAGAGTCATAAGGTCGAGTAACTCCTCTTCTCTGTGGTAATTAGCATGGGCATCAACTCCACTGTTCAATTTCTTTCCTACTGCCAGGTCAGAAAAGAGTGTAAAGTCAGTGTTAAGTAATACGCTGACCATGCTAAATTAATAAATAGTGAAATAAATGTAATGAACTGCAACCATCACAGGTGTCTGAGAAGGAGGGTGGGCGCATGTGAATCTACAGCACTACATGCCACAAACAGGGTAAGTAACATTTTGCTCTGTGGCTGTAGATACACATGCTCTGCATGGATTGCAAAAGCAGTCTCTTTTGGGAAGTGGTGTCTAACCTGTGGGTGTTGCAGTGATTTCGAAATGGGTAAGTAGCACTGCCTGTCCTACAATGTGTTGCTGGCGTGCTAAAACATCTACAGAATGTTTGGTGAAAGTGTGTGGTGTGGACTATGAAGCTCCTTTACATATGTCAGTTATGGGAATATTCCTAAAAAGGCAATGGTTGCAACCTTTTTACGAGTAGTGTGCGCTCTGGGAGGAACAGGTTAAGAGGTTCAGGCATTAACATAGCAAATCTTAATGCATTTTACTATCCATCTGGCTATGCCGGATTTAGATATAGGTTTGCCTTTGTGTGGTGGTGAAAAGGCGACAAAATGTTGTATATAGAGATTATGAAAGTTTTAGTTCTATCAATGTTGAACATATGCGCTCTTTGGGCATCTAATGTATGAACAGTTTTATCCGCAGCAGAATCAAGTTGAGAAAAAAAGACTGGCAATTCAATAGATTGGTTGAGGTGAAATCGAAAGACTAGGTAGCAATTTAGGATTGGTGCGGTAGAATGGTTCTTCTAAGGTTTAAGCCCAGAGCTAACTAACACGTTTGATTGAAGCTATGGCAACTAAAAATGCCACCTTCAAAGATAGGAATTAAAGAGGGCTTGAGTATCGGGTCTTAAAAGGGGGACCCATGGGGCTTGTGAGTATTGCATTAAGGTTCCAGGAAGATGCAGAAGGAATCCTGGGTGGAATAGCGCTTTTAAGTAATTCCATTAAAGCTTTGAGAACTGGGATTTTGAAGAGCGAAAGGTGTTATCGATTTTGGAGATAGGCAGCCATAGCAGCAAGATGTAAGCGAATAGAAATGAATGCTAAACCAGCCTTTTGTAAGTGTAGTAGATAGCAGATGGTTTGTACTGTAGCTATGTAAGTGTCAATTTGTTTTGAGTGGCAGCAGCAAGCAAAACGTTACCATTTTGCTGCATAGCATGACTTAGTGGTGGGTCTATGTGCTTCCATAAGAATGTGTATACATTCTGCTGGTAAGTTAAGATAACCAAACTATGACCACAGGAGGCAGATTTGTAGATTAAGCGTTTTGGGATCTGTGTGTCTGATTGATCTGTAATTTTGAGTGACTTCTGTTGGGGAGCTTCTTGTGTGGAACTACAGCAAGGTTTAGTAATGCTGTGAACCAAGATTGACAAGCCCAGATGGGAGCTACTAGGATCACTGTTCGAGAAGTCTGCTTGAGCTTCTGAACCAGGAAGGGAGGGAGAGGCAGAAAAGCAAAGACAAATATTTTTGACCCATTCACCCACAGTGTGTTGCCTCTGAAAAGTGGATGTGGGTACCTGAAGGTGAAGTTTGGGCATTTCCGGTTTCTGCTGTGGCGAAAAGAATTGAGGGAACCAGACCTTTTGGAAGTAGGTTATGAGGACTTGTGGGCGGAGTTCCCATTCGTGGACTTGTTGCTGCAACCTGCTGAGCACGTCTGCAAATTTGTTGTCTGTTCCTGGAAGGTATTCCGCCAACAGATGAATGTAGTGACGTAGAGCCCAGTTCCAGATGGTGTGAGACAGCTGGAAGAGTTGTGCAGACTGTGCCCCCCAACTTGTTTTTGTAAGTAATACAAGGGTGTCATTGTCCGTCCAAATTAAGACAGCCTTGTGAGTCAGGTGGGGTAGGAATGCTTTCAATGCTAGGTGAATAGCCTGAAGCTCCAGGTAGTTGATGTGGAGAGACTGGTGCTTGACATCCCAGAGGCCTTGCACTGTGAGGTCTTCTAGGTGAGCACCCCATCCAGTCTGTAATGTGTGGCGAGAGTGATGTGAGGAATCAAGGTTCAGACAAGGCCGCCCCTTCAACAGGTTGGTGGTGTTCCACCATAGCAGAGAACGGTGAGTGTGGCTGTCAATCAACACTAAGTCAACTGACACTGACTGAGGCCACTACACAAGCTAGACATTCATGTAAAGAACGCATATGTAATCTTGCTTGGGGAACTATGGCAATACAAGAATCTATCATCCCTAGCAGACTCATTACAATCCTCACTGTGAGTTGTTGCTTTGTGTGAAACTGGGGCAGTAATGCCTGAAAGCTATGAATTTTTGTTGTATGGGGTAGGTTAATCCTATTTGTGCTTTTAGGATTGCCCCAAAGTATGGTTGTACTTGTAATGGTTGAAGGTGAGACTTGGGAATAGGTTCAGTAAACCCCAAACTGCAAAGATGATCTATTGTCATCTCAGTGTGTTGTTGGTACGGAAGAAGAGTGCTGGCCTTGGTGAGCCAGTCGTCAGGTAAGGTAATATGTGGACATTCTGTCTGCTAGGAGTTTGGTGAACACTCCAGGTGCGGTGGTTACCCTGAATGGCAGAACTTTGAACTGGTAATGTTTGGCCGCTAAGACAAATCTTAAGTATTTGTGACAAGCTGTGTGTATTGGTATGAATAAGTAGGCCTCTTTTAGGTTTAATGATACCATAAAACCGCTTTGTTGAAGAAGCAGAATGACGTCCTGTATGGTAACCATTAGGAAGTGTTCTGATAGGATGTAATTGTTTAAGAGCCTGAGATCCAAGACTGGCCTTCATGACCTATCCTTTTTCAGGATTAGAAAGTACAGAGGTTAACCCAGAATCCTGATGTTGAAGCGGGACGGGCTCTATAGCACTTTTGAGGAGAAGAGCTTGAACCTCTTGTTTGAGTAATGTTAGATGCTCTTGTGACAGCCTTTGAGTGAGAGTTGGCATGTTGAGTTGTCCGGTAATGAGCTCTAGGCAATAACCATGTTGGATAGTGGCTAATACCCACTTGTCTGATGTGAAGGATTGCCATTTGAGTAGGAAATTGAGATTTCTGTCTGCGACAGGCGGTATGTGTTCGGAGGGAAAGAGAGGGGAGTCATTGCTGGGTGGAGGGTGTTGCTTCACGGGGGAGGCACCCTTACTTCTAGCTATGGCATTGACACCTCTAAAGGAGCCCAACTAGTATTCCTTGATGTTTTTGTTGGGAGGTGGAGGCCTCTGAGGTGGATTTTGAGGCTCCACTGTAACCTGGGTGACAGAAGAAAAAAAACACGGGTAGCAGGTGCTTGAAATGATCCCACAGCTATGGCAGTCTCTGTATCCTTTTTTATCTTTTCTAATGTGGAGTCCATCTGAGGACCAAAAAGATGTACCTCATCACAGGGCATGTTTAACATAGATTGTTCAACCTCAGGTTTAAACTCAAAAGATTCTAAGCCAAGCATGTCGCTGTAGTAAAATGTTTGTGTTGACTCCTCTGGCTGTGTTGTCAGCAGTATCTAATGTGCACCATATGGAGGTAATAGTTATTATTTTCCCCTCAGAAACTAACTGTGAATCGGTTTTGTATGTTTCTCCAGGAGATATTGGAGTAGATCTTCCATTTCGTCCCAGTAGGCACGGTCATGTCGTGCGCCAATGGTTGGCAGCCTGAGCTGCCACTCTTTTCCCCGAAGTATCTATTCCTTTACCCTCCTTATCAGTAGGCGGGAACCTGTAGTGGTCTGAGAATCGGCACGCTTGCGTACTAGGTAGGTTGGCTGTAACTGTCCTTTAACAGAAATAAGCTCAGATAATGCAGTTTTGTATTTTTTATCTACCCTAGGCGTGACAACCCAGCTCTAATAGGGTCTTTAAATATGTCATCAGGATGCCGAAGCATGCCTTTTAATACGGGCAGGTATTGGGGAGCCCTACGTGTGGTGGAAGACGTGTCGAAGAGGAAAACCTCCTGACAGGAAGTAGCATCTTCAAGAGAAGAAGGGCAGGCAACATATAGATCAGGATCCGTGTCCGCAGGGGGATCAGTGTCATAGGTGTCTAAAGGGTCATCTCCCTTGTGCTCCTCCACCCCCCATACCCACCAGTATCTGACTGCGGAGACCCTTGTGGTGAGTCAAGAAAGTGGCTCTCCTGTAGGAGATGGTGGTGCAGGAGAGTGTGGTAGTGAGGGTAGTGGAGGTGTTAGCCTTGTCCATAGTCTTCCTCTTAGGAGAGACAGTCATGTCCAAAGCCTCTTCAATGGTAGGCTTCATTTTAGGTGGTGGAGGTGAGGAAGCAGTTGGCATGAGTTGTCCAGTATCTGCCTGGATATGTTTTTTCTTCTGGCATCTGTCCAACATTTCCTACAACTTATGCAGGACTGGATGCACCTGTGGCTCAGAACCAGGCTTGGAGCTCTGCTTCGAGAACTTTGGTTCTGAAGCTTTCAGCTTCGAGGTACAATGGGTGCTCGGTGTCGAAGTGGATAATGTCGACTACAGGCTGGGCACTGAAGATCGACCAGATGCCTGTTTGTCTTGGTCCGAAGAAGGGTCCAATAAAGGCGAGCCTCTGTTAAGGAGTCAGGTGTGACTTTAGTATTTTGATTGAAAAGCCAGAGGATGTCAACAGGTCGGCCATAGTCTGGAGGTGGCTTACCTCCAGACGAGACAAGCCTGAACTTCAGTAACCAATCGTTGAGGTATTTGGAGACTGGTACCCCCAGCCACCGCAGATATTCTGTGACCACCACCCCCGCCCCCTCAGATCTGTGGGGCCCGAATCAACTCCAGAGAAGTGATCCATGGTCCCCTTTTTTTGCTGGACATTGCTGTAGGTTAGAGGTAGGAACGAAGCGTGACTAGTGACTCAATCGTTTCCGCATGGGGTGAACAACTCGGCTAGAGGTGTTTGGGGCGTCACACAGCTCAGAGTGCTGGAAGTGGCAGGACGAAGAAGACCCATGCTTTGATTTTTATTGCTATTTGTTGGACTTCCTTAACTTAGCAGAATCCAGTGACCTTGATGAGAAATGTTCAGTGGAGTAGCCTTGCAAGCGAGAGCATGTCTGCAACCTTGACTTTGACCAGAAGAGTGAGCTGTTTTTCAGACTCCAGAGTTCAGCGACAGACAGATCGGCCTTGCCTTCATAGATGGCCTACTATGCGCAGCACAGACACAATGCCAAGTTGTATTTGGAGCAGAGTCCCCATAAACCAACATCATGGGTGTCCGTCACAGACCTCTATCTGTCACGGTCACACTAAGCTTCAGGGATGACATTAGCTACACACTTTCAGAAAACTTGGGGGGAAAAGGTCTGTCACGAATGAAATGATTCAGAAAAGCTCCAGATCACTATAGAAGGCGGAGAAAGAAACCGATGCAAGTTGCTACGAAAATGTATGTAGTTAGAATTCTCTTTTAGAAGCCCCAGCGCTTTTTGAATGGTAATAAGTAATGTGTGATAAATCATCATAGTAACACTGACAACCAGGGAGGATTGTTTGTGACATCAGTGAAGATTCTCAAGATGCAGAACTAGGATTCCAAGCAACATTTCCTTCAGCATCGTTGGAACCTCATTGATAGTCCTAATTAAGAGGATGTGGCTCAATAGCTAGAGCAGCCAACCTCAAAGCTGGGGAACAGGGTTCGAGTCTCGGCAGAGACGCTCAACATCTTGTGATTCTGGACAAATCACTTAATCTCCCAATGCCTAACAAAAATGAATGTGTCCGTTTGTAAAGCAACTGGTGCTCATGCAGGGCACTCTGATACCTATGGGTCGAGCTCACACTATATGAAACTCCCCCCTCCCCCGCCCAAAAAAAAGGCAGACTAGCATGCATATCCCTTATTCACAGTTGTAAATAAAAAACAAGTTACTTACCTGTACACGGTGGTTCTCCGGTATTGACATCTTTTATAGACTCGCATGCTTTAATCAGACGCCTCTTTGCTTAAGATATGTGGCTTTTAGCCTGCTATGTTCTCTATAAACTGTTTGTGAATTTGTATGCTTATTATTCTCTTCTTGGTTTACTGATGCTACAAGTTTACGTCATGGTGAGGCAGTTTCTGTTCTCTTATTGTGTTTTTTTTACTGCGAACTAGTCGGATTCAAGCATGTGAATCTATAAAAGATTCAATACTGGAGAAAAAACAAGTTACCTGTACACTGTGGTTCTCCAGTATTGATATATTTTAAAGATTCACCTGACCCTCCTTCTTCCCCGATTAGCCTCAGAGTTTTGTATACCTTTACACTTGTGCTCGAAAACTGAAGTAAGGTGGCTCTGTGGGGAAAGGGAACTCTGAGGTCTCAGCTGTGACTGCCTGCAGTTTGGATGTTCTAAAATTAGGCTGAAAAGTTACTTAAATGAGTTTTCTATAACATGGAGGTCTATGGTAATATTGTATTACACAGTCTTATGTTACTGTGGGACTCCATCCACGACGACTAGAATATTCAAGCATGTGGACCTATAAAAGATTCCATACTGGAGGAATATACAATTAGCAATTAACTTCATTTACACTGAAATATATCTCAAAGCTGTGTCAACCAAATAAATTCCTTTTAAAGCGTCTGCACTTAAATACTTATCTAAGCAATAATTCTTTGAAAATGTGTGTATGGATCTCCAGGTGGATGCCTTATGAATCTCAGTCAAAGGTGCATATGTAGCCTAGCCAGCAGATGCTGCTTTGCCTTGTGTACAGCAAGCTGAAGGTTTCGCAGGGAGTAGTTTGTTAGCTAGCTTATAACAACCAGCAATAGATGAAACTATCCACCTGGCTAACTGCATTGAAGAAGCCATACCAATTCCAAGAGGGCTGTAATTAACAAACAACTGTTCTGTCTTATGAATATTCTCTATTGTGTTCAATTAAAATGTAAGGACCCTCATAACATCTAAGCAGCTAAGCATTCTCTCTGCTGGAGGATTACTGAAAAAAATCAGCAGTGATATGGTTTAGTGTATATAAAAACCTGAAAGACTTTTGCTAAAAAAGGAGGGCTGTGTCCTTAATACTACTCCATTACTATGAAACTGTGTATAACCCTATTGAATAAAGAGCTCACTAACTCATCTCTCTGGAATGATTACATTCCAAAAAAGTTGCAATGAGGCCTTATGTATGGAATCAAATGGAGAAGCCTTTAATTTGGATAATACTAGATTACACTGCCATGGAGGAAAGAGGAGGATTTCAGTATCGTAAGAAAGATCTTTGTGCCATTTTCTTTCTATATACTGCAATAGCAGCACAATGGACCGTGATGTAAGCATACTGCAGTTCTGATGGGAATAAATAAATTCTCTTGACAGTTTATTGGGTCATGGTTGTCGAAGCATCAAATGACAAACTTCTTCTACTTAAAATGTGTCAGACTACCTTAAGGAAGGACGCTTAGCCTCTTTAAGAATGTTCATACAGTCTGGTTGTAAATTCCGAATGTTGTTACTGAACGATTTTAGGAGTCATGTTCCCAAATTTAATGACTATGTTTTGATACAGAATTTTGCCTTGCATTCATGATAAAATGGTCTGTTTGACCTGCAACATCTTATGTGGTCTCATGAAGAGGTAAAGAAGCTTTGGATAGCACCATTCTGGCAATATTAGAATAATCTTGCCACGGAAGAGTTTCAGTTTGACCAACAAGGATAAAATTAGTGCAATCAGAGAGAAAGCTTAGAGAAAATGGTTTGATCAAGATGGCATTGCCCAACGACTGGTTCCAACGCTCTTAACCCGTTGCCTGCTGATGACGGAACAGCTCCGTCATCAGCTGCGGTGGCGCTATGCTGATGACGGAGCGGTTCCGTCATGGCCTGCTCTGAGCGCCTGTGCGGTGCGAATTCCGCGCCTGCGCTGAGCGTTCCATTGAGCGGGGCGGGCCATGACGGAACCGCTCCGTCATAAGCACAGCGCCACCGATGCTGGTGACGGAGCGGTTCCGTCACCAGCATGCGGCCGCCGCGCGGTCGCCCCACCCCCTTAGCACTGCGGCGGAATAGCCGCCGCAGTGAAGGGGTTAACGTGTAACTTGGATTTGTTTTTGTTTTGCCCAGTGGCAAATTTTCGTTGAAGAAGCCCCAGCCCTGAAAAACATCTAGCAAGCCCACTTATCCAGTTCTTATTCGACATGGTCTACGAAGTATCTGCTTAGAAGATCCGCTTCACAGTTTTTCCAGACATGGCAGATTGTTTGAATTGCTAAGTTTTTTGGTAGGAGTTGATGTCAACTTGCTGGAGACTCAAGTGACAGTGCTTAATATTGCGCCTCCTCCTTGTTTAGACACTGCATAGTTATGGTATTGTCTATTGTATCCATCCTGTTAAGGAAGCATCCATCACAATAGTTTGGCTTGGCAGATCCTGATGGGAGAGAAAATGCCTTTAATAGATCACTTCTCTTGTACCACCATTGGATCCGAGACTGTTTGGCAGGAGTCATGAGAACTACTTTGTCTGCCTAATCGTCTTTCTATTGGAAACACTGATCCGCTAGGCACTGTGCTTATTGCTTCATACTAAGAAGTACATTAGTGACTAGAAAAATGCATGATGACAAAGGCCCCAACAGGGATGAAATGAGTTATTGGTTGTGGTTTGGCAGCACTGGGTGACATTTCTGCAAACGTATACACCCTTTTTCATCCAAAATGACACACTTCTCCCTTTTGGGTACATAGAGTTGCCCCATGGTAGTTGAAAAGCTGTACTGAGGAGGACGTTTATTCCTAGAAGTTGATATGCAAACCCAGACATTACAATAAGCCAACCATGGTATCAAAGTTTAACTCTGCCTGATGAGCAGACTATGCTTTTATCAGCCAGTCCAGGAAGTGAATCGATGTAGATCGTTTAACGTTGGAGATGAGCCACTGTATCCACAGGCATGCGTTTCGAGAAGATCCTAGGAGTAAGTTTCAGTCCAATGTGTAGCACCCTGTACTAATAAGGAGCCTGGAGCACTTTGCTTCCACTGATGTGTGAAGGTAAGCATTATGTAGATCTACAAAACATATCCAGTCTCTGCTCGTAAGCTGTGGATGTATCTGGTGCAGGGCTCGCATCCTGAAGGTTTGTTTCTTGATCCACTTGTCAGCCTGCCTTAGATTGAGGATCGTCCTAACTCCTCTCTGGATTTTTCTTGGAAACCAAAAGATACCTGAAATAGAATCCTTTTACTCTCCGACATGGAGGAGCCATTTTTATTGCAAATTTTGGAGCAGAGATTTTACCTCCTTTCTTAATAGCAGCAAATCATGTTTTGGTGCTGAATTTGGAGGTATTGATGGATGAAGCACTTTGGAATGGATTGTGTAATTACAGTGAGTGATCTGCAAAACGCATTGGTCGGTGGTTATCAATCTCCACTCGTCCAGATAGTTTGATACACTCCATCCTTTCGGAGTGGGAAATAAAGCAGAGGGAGTGCATTTACGCTCTTTAGATTAAGAGTGTGACTTGGATGTATATGAAAGCTGGTGCTGTTATGGCGGTCTCTGCAATAGCATTGGGACTGATGTGAATGAGAATGAGAATAGAAGGACCCTTCAAAGGGATTTAACACCGTCTTGGCTGGCATATGGAATCCATTTTGTCTCAGATCTCCAATCTTAACTGCTTTAAGAGTTTCAATTCTTTCTTCACGCACCACTTTTAGTCATCTGTGTGAGGACTAAAAAGGACTACTCTAGTGAAGGGGAAATGCACAAGTTATTACTTCTGTAACAATATAGCTGTAAGAGACATTAGTTAGTGATATATTCCGTACGTTAGAATATCCCCAGGCGTCAGACTGGATCCGGAATTTGTTTTGGTCAGCAGTATCCCTGCGCGTTGGTAGGTGGCGTCGTACAGCTCCGTGTCAGTCGCTGGCGTGTTAAGCACAGAGATGACGTCACGGAGACTACTTAGGCGCCACACATGCGCGCTGAATTCCGTTCTGTACACTACCTTCCGCGCCAGGAACGCAGAGCCATGCAATAAACTTAACACTGGTGCCAGGAAACTAGGGCCCTGAAAGGGATAACAAACGTGGAAATCAGTCCGCAGAACGGGGAGGATGGGTGGGGCGGTAAGGTATCTATCACTAACTAATGTCCCTTACAGATATATCGTTACACAAGTAGTAACTTGTGCATCTGAAGAGACACGTTAGTGATAGATTCCTTACCTTAGAATAGATACCCCAGAAATACCAACCCCGGTGGTAGGTCTGCGAACAAGATTACACTAGAAACTCACGGAGAACAGAACAGCCAAAGAAGCCGTCTCTCTGGACTTGACTGTCAAGACAGTAATGCTTGGTAAACGTGTGCAGCGAAGCCCACCTAGCAGCCTGACAAATGTTCTGCAAGGCAACGCTGCGTCCAAAGGCAGTAGTAGCTGCTGTTGCCCTGGTAGAATGGGCACGCAGCCGAACAGGAGGCTCCTTCTTGGCCAGCGAGTAACATGCTTTTATGCACAGAACAACCCACCTAGAGATGGTTCGTTTGTGCACAGCCCGACCTTTTTTGGCGCCCACGTAGCCAACAAAGAGTTGGTCATTCACCAGGACCTGTTGAGTGCGCTTCAGATAGAACAAGAGCGCATGTTTTGGGTCCAGATGGTGGAGTCTCTCTTCCGCTTTCGAAGGATGCGGAAAGAAGGTGGGCAAAGTGATGGTCTGCCCGATGTGGAAGGGCGTGACAACCTTTTGCAAGAATGAAAGAAAGGACCTTAAAACCACATTGTCCGGATGAACAGAAAGGATGTTTGGAAGAAAGAGCCTGGAGCTCACTCACTATTCTGGCAGAGGTGATAGCTACCAGGAAAGCCGTCTTAAAAGTAAGAAGTCGCAAAGGACAGTTATGAAGGGGCTCGAAGGGAGCGCACATCAGATATGTCAAGATGAGGTTTAAGTCCCATTGAAGCATTTTGAACAGCACAGGAGGAAATCTGTGCATAATGCCTTTCAGGAAACGTTTAACAACCGGGCCATTAAAAAGAGAAGGCTGATGTGGAAGCCGTAGAAAGGCAGAGATGGCTGAAAGATAACCTTTGACAGTGCCCAGAAAAGCCCTGCTGGGCAAAGGATAGAAGGAACAGAAGGACCTCAGAGAGAGGGCAGAGGGGGGGAACACAGCTTTTGCTGTGCACCATGCCACAAATTTGTTGCACCTGCAGGCGTATACCGTCTTAGTGGAGGGACGCCTGGCTGCCAGATTGACATCACAGACTTCGGGAGGAAGATCAAAGCTGTCAAATGTTGCCATCTCCATGCATGCAGGTGGAGGCTAGACAGGTTCTAGTGGAGAACCGTCCCCTGCTGCTGCGACAGAAGATCCATCGCCATGCTGAGTAGCTAGGGATACCGGTATGTTCGTGCCCAATCCGGAGTCACAAGGATGACTTGGGCCTGGTCGCGCCAAATCACTCTGGGCAGAAGTGGTATAGAAGGAAAGGCGTACAATAGACCGCAACTCCACTTGCGACGAAATGAGTTGCCGAGCGAGTGCCACCTTGGAAATTCCAACGCGCAGAGCTGATGACATTGTGCGTTCTCTTCTGTAGCGAATAGATCTAACCAGGGGTCTCCTCACTGCTGAAAGAGACCTTGCGCCATGTCAGAGTTCAGACGCCATTTGTGATCCATCAAGCACCAGCGGCTGAGTTCGTTCACCCTGGCGTACAGAGAACCTTGATGTTCCAGCCATGTCGAAAAGCGCAGAGCCTCCTGACATAGGGTCCAGGACCCCACCCTGCCCTGTTTGTTGCAATACCACATGGCAGTGGTGTTGTCCGTGAACACATGCACTACACTTCCCCAGACAGAGGGAAGTAATGCCTTCAGTGCAAGTCGGATCGCCCATAGCTCCAAAAGGTGATAGGGAGCCGGGACTCTGCTGGAGACCAATCAATCAATGACACTTATAGAGCGCGCTACATACCCGTAGGGTCTCAAGGCGCGGGGGGGAGGGGGGGGGCGCTACTGCTCGAACAGCCAGGTCTTCAGCTTCTTCCTGAAGGAGAGGTGGTCTTGGGTCAGGCGCAGGTCGGGAGGGAGGGAGTTCCAGGTCTTGGCGGCCAGGTAGGAGAAGGACCTTCCTCCTGTAGTCGGTCTTCGGATGCGGGGGATGGCGGCGAGGGCGTGGTTGGCTGATCGGAGGTGGCGTTTGGGAGCGTATAAGTTGATCCGGCTGTTGAGGTAGCTCGGGCCTTGGTCGTGTAGGGCTTTGTGTGCGTGGGTGAGGAGGCGGAAGGTGATTCTTTTGTTGACGGGGAGCCAGTGAAGGTCTCTCAGATGTCCGGAGATGTGGCTGGTTCGTGGGATGTCGAGGATGAGTCTGGCTGAGGCGTTCTGGATCCGCTGGAGTCTCTTCTGGAGCTTGGCGGTGGTACCGGCGTAGAGGGCGTTGCCGTAGTCCAGTCGGCTGGTGACGAGGGCCTGGGTGACGGTCTTCCTGGTCTCGGTGGGGATCCACCAGAAGATCTTCCGTAGCATGCGTAGGATGTTGAAGCATGCCGAGGAGACGTTGTTGACTTGCCTGGTCATGGAGAGGGAGGAGTCCAGGATGAAGCCCAGGTTGCGTGCGTGGCCCGTTGGTTTGGGTGCGGTGCCCAGGGCGGGAGGCCACCAGGAGTCGTCCCAGGCGGAGGGTGAAGAGCCCAGGATGAGGACCTCCGTCTTGTCAGAGTTCAGTTTCAGGCGGCTGGTCGTCATCCACTCGGCTACCTCTTTCATCCCTTCGTGCAGGTTGGCTTTGGCGGAGGCGGGGTCGTTGGTCAGGGAGAGGATCAGCTGGGTGTCGTCGGCGTAGGAGATTATGCTGAGGTTGTGTTTGCGTGCGATGGCCACGAGGGGGCTCATGTAGACGTTGAAGATAGTGGGGCTCAGAGATGATCCTTGAGGGACGCCGCAGATGACTTCGGAGGCCTCTGACTTGTACGGTGGTAGGCGGACTCTCTGTGTTCTTCCGTCGAGGAAGGAGATGATCCATTCCAGCGCCTTGTCCTGGATTCCGATGTTGCTGAGGCGCTGTACTAGGGTGCGGTGGCAGACAGTGTCGAATGCTGCGGAGAGGTCTAGGAGGATGAGGGCCGCTGTTTCTCCGTTGTCCATCAGGGCTCGGATGTCATCGGTGGCGGCGATGAGGGCGGTCTCGGTGCTGTGATTGGCTCAGAAGCCGGACTGTGAGGGGTCGAGGGATCCATTCGTCTCGAGGAAGGCGGCCATCTGCTTGTTGACGGTCTTCTCGATGACTTTGGCTGGAAACGGGAGGAGCGAGATGGGGCGGTAGTTCTTGAGTTCGGTGGGGTCCGCTGTTGGTTTCTTGAGTAGAGCGCTGAGTTCGGCGTGCTTCCAGCTCTCAGGGAAGGTGGCGGTGTCGAAGGATGTGTTGATGATGTCTCGCAGGTGGGGTGCGATGACAGCATCGGCCTTGTTGAAGACGTGGTGAGGGCAGGGGTCGGACGGTGATCCGGAGTGGATGGAGTTCATCGTGCGGATGGTGTCTTCGGTGCTGATCGGGGTCCAGGCGTGGAGGGTGGTGGTGGGGGGTGGTTGTTCGGTCATGGTGTGCGTTGGTTGGTTGTTGAAGCTGTTGTGTATGTCCGCGATCTTGTTGTGGAAGTATGAAGCGAGGGAGTTGCAGAGGTCTTGCGATGGGGTGATGTCGTTGTTTCCTGCGCTGGGGTTGGAAAGCTCTTTCACGATGTTGAAGAATTCCTTGCAGTTGTGTGCGTTGTTGTCCAACCGGTCCTTGAATGCTGTTTTCTTGGCGGCGCGGATCAGCTGGTGGTGCTTCCGGGTGGTAAGCTTGAAGGAGGTCCTGTTGTCCGGTGTAGGTTCCCTTCTCCAGGCCTCTGATCTCCACCTCTCCCAGGTGGCCTCCCCATCCCAGGAGGGACGCATCAGTCACCACTGTGTGCTCCAGGTGGGGAAGGGAGAGGGATCTGCCATCTACCCAATCGCAATTCGTGAGCCACCACTGCAATTGTAGTGCAGTGCCCTCCGAGATCTGGACATGATCGGACAGGTTGCCCTGATGCTGCACCTACTTGAACTTCAGGTCCCACTGCAGAACCCGCATATGCCTTCTGGCATGTTGCACTAGCAGGATGCAGGAGGCCATCAGGCCGAGCCGCCGAAGGGTCATCCTGACTAAGGTAAGGAATCTATCACTATCGTGTCTCTTTCAGATTCAGGATTTTCAACTGTGCTTCAGCTTTAGAGTGGCAAGGTTGATCGACAGAATGTGATACTGTGGCATAACTCATTGAGAGCTAGATCTACAGAATCGATTGTTGAACTGATTCATTGGACACAGTCAGCTACTCTTGTACTATCTCAAAAAAATATTGCCTTCTCTCTTTTGGAAGTTAATATGCAAAGGCAGAAAGACTTGCAGAATGCTCGATCAAATCCCTCCAGTAATGCCACAGAACTTTTGGTTATAAAAACCACAGCTGCAGTACCTTAAAAATGTCTTACTACCTCATTAAGTCCGGTGGAATATGGGTCTGATGCAGACGCATGTCAGTTTCTGACAAATGACCCTAAATCCAAATCCAGCTTACGGTCGTGTCTCAAATAAACTTGCTCACATGGTTTGGTATTTCAGAAGTTGTGGAGTCACTGACTTTACTATGGCTGAAGTAAAGAACTTTTATTGAGATAACCCTGAAAAACCTGACCACCAGTAATATAGGCATGGAAGAAGTTCTAAGCTGCCAAATGAACTTTATTATGGAAACTTGTCTGTGGAGCCTGCACTGTTTACCTTTGTGGCTCCTCTTATTAAAACAATCTTGAATGCACCGCTGAGGATCTCACAGTTAATGCCATCATGGAAGGAGGTCCTTGTTAATGTCTTCCGGTCTCTTGGGAGTCTAACCTGGGGTGGTGTGGTGAGCAAAAAAACTATGGATTTAGGCCCATATCTCTGAACTGGGTTGAATGTATGACATTGTTCTGCATTCCGTCCATCAACTGTTGTTTTTGCACTGGGATTTGAGGATGGAATGGTCTGGGTGGAACAGGAGGACGTGGGGGGGAAAGGAATATGCTACTTACCAGTATGCATCTGTTCTTGGCATGTAGGGCTGCTGACATTCATATCTGTGCATAGATCGCCACCCTGTGTTGGGTCCGGATGATTGCACTCTGTTGTCTTGGAAGAGTCCTCAAAGTATCACGAGATAGGCGACTCCTCCCTTGGACTACAGTGCACAGTGGCATCTTCTCCATCCTCAGATTGTTTTTCGCCATTGTGGCAGAGAAGGAGATAGTAAAGTAAGAGATGGCCATGCAAAAAAGAATGCTGCAGCTGCGACAGGCACCCGGGAGGAGGGTGGGCGATATGAATGTCAGCAGCCCTACATGCCAAGAACAGATGCATACTGGTAAGTAGCATATTTCGTTCGAGGCATGTGGGCTGCTGAATTCATATCTGTGCATAGACTGTATAGCAGTATCCCCTCTAGCGGTGGTTTCCTGTGCCAGCTGCAACAGTTTGAAAAAGAGTTTTGAGGACACCCTGGCCTACAGCAGCTTGCTGCTTTGCTTGCACGTCTACACAGTAGTGTTTTGTGAAAGTGCGTATGGTAGTCCATGTGACTGCCTTACATAGGTCTTCAAGAGGAATATTTCCTAGGAAAGCCATGGATGCCCCCA
Source organism: Lissotriton vulgaris (assembly GCF_964263255.1). Classification (NCBI taxonomy): domain Eukaryota; kingdom Metazoa; phylum Chordata; class Amphibia; order Caudata; family Salamandridae; genus Lissotriton; species Lissotriton vulgaris. Next base: position 674,394,282 of record NC_141687.1, on the reverse strand, counting down.
TTTTTGTTGTAGTGTGCTCTTGGGGGGGGGGGGGGGGGGGGGGGGGGGGGGGTTAAAGTGTGTTTGGCCTTTTGATCGCATATTTGAATGGATTTAACTGTCCATTTGACTATTCCGGACTTTGAAATTGTATTTCCTTTGTGTTGTGGTGAAGCAACAAATAATTGCTTTGTTTTTCTAAATGATTTTGTTCTGTCCACATAATAAAGCAGAGCTCTCTTTACATCTAGTGTGTGTAGGGCTCTTTCAGCTACTGACTGGATTTTTAAAAAACACTGGCAGTTCTATTGATTGATTAATATGGAAATTGGGTAAGACCTTTGGCATAAACTTAGGGTTTGTTCTAAGAGCCACCCTGTTAGCATGTACTTGCATGAAAGGTTCTTGAATTGTTAGTGCTTGTAATTCACTAACTCGCCTGAGTGAGGTAAAGGCAATCAAGAAAGCCACCTTCCACGTTAAGAATTGCAGTTCGCATGAGTGTAGAGGTTCGAAAGGAGGTCCCATAAGTACTATATTTAGATTCCAGACTGGGGAAGAAGGGTGTCTTGGAGGGATCACCCTTTTAAGACCCTCCATAAAAGCCTTGATTGCTGGTACTCTAAACAGTGAAAGGTGTTGCCTGTTTTGAAGGTATGCAGCGATAGCAGCGAGGTGTAGTCTCCCTGAAGAGTATGCTAGGTTGCATCTTTGAAGATGCAGCAGGTAACATAATGTTCTGTATGGAAGCATCTAATGGGTTGATTTGGTTATTGTTGCAGTAAATAACAAATCTCTTCCACTTAGCTGCATAGCACGCTCTTGTAGTTGGTCGTCTTGCCTCCTTAATGATGTTCATGCAGTCTGGAGGCAAGTTAAGGTATCCAAATTCTAAGACTTCAGGAGCCAGTTCGCTAGGTTCTTCTGATTGGGATCTGGGTGTCTGATTTCTCCATGGTTTTGAGTTAGAAGATGGGGTGCGAGGCACAGCCTTTGATGAGGAACTACTGAAAGCTCCAGGAACGTTGTGTACCATGGTTGTCTCGCCCATGTGGGAGCAACTAGGATTAGTATGAGTGACTGTTGCCGCAGTTTGCGTGCCATCAGCGGAATCAGCAGTGCTGGGGGAAAAGTGTTCATCCATATGGCATTGCCCTGTGACAACGGATGTGGGAACCTGGTGGCAAAGTACTGGCGTTTCGAGTTCTCTTGTGGCAAACAGGTCTATTTCTGGGTGACCCCACACTTTGAAGAATGGCTGGAGAACTTGGGGGTGAATCTCCCATTCGTGTAGTTGTTGGCTGTGCCTGCTGAGCAGGTCTGCTATCTGATTGTCTTTCCCTAGAAGGTGTTCTGCTAGGAGAAAGATCTCTTTTGGAATTGCCCACTTCCATATGCTCTGTGGCAAGTGGGACAGCTGTGGAGAGTGTGTTCCTCTCTGTTTTTGGATATAGTACATTGCGGTCATGTTGTCCGTCCGGATCAACACAGTCTTGTTGTACAAGTATTTTTGGAATGCTTTCAGGGCTAGGAATATCGCTAGCAACTCTAGTTGGTTGATATGCAGTTTCTTTTGTTTGGTTGTCCAGAGCCCTTGTACTGTGTAGTGAAGGAGGTGGGCTCCCCAGCCTGTCAGTGATGCGTCCTCTGTTCCAAGAGCCGTTTCCACAACTAGTACTAACAGTCGCCCCTTGGAAAGGTTTTGTGGGTTCCACCACTGCAGAGAGTTGTGAGCGCGACTGTCTACCAACACTAGGTCTTTTAGTTGTCCTGGAGCCTGGTTCCTCCGTGCTAGGCATTCTTGCAATGGACGCATTTGAAGTCTGGCATGGGGGACAATGAATATGCAGGAGGCCATCATGCCTATGAGCTGCATGAAGACTCGAGCTGGCAGAGAGTGTTGTGGCTGAAATTTGCGAATGAGCATCTGCATGCTGGCTATCCTCGCTGAGTTTGGGTATGCCTTTGCCACTGAGGTATCTATAGTGGCTCACAGATATTGTTGTGTGTGGGACGGTTGCAGATGCGATTTTGGGTAGTTTATCGAAAAAACCTAGGCTGTGTAGCAGCTGAAGTGTTTGAGACGTGTCTCTTGCACACTGTTGGTACGATTTTGATTGTATTAGCCAATCATCTAGATACGGGAACACATGGATGTGTTGCCTCCTGAGATGTGCAGCTACTGTCGCTAAGCATTTTGTAAACACTCTTGGAGCCGTGGTCACCCCAAAGGGCAGAACCTTTAATTGGTAATGTTGACCTTCTATTGTGAACCGGAGATATTTTCTGTGAGCCGGATGGATGGGTATGTGAAAATACGCGTCCTTGAGGTCCAATGTTGCTAGGAAGTCTCCTTGCTGTAGCAACGGGAGCACTTGCTGTAGTGTGATCATATGGAAATGCTCCGACAGTATGTATTGATTTAGGGGTCTGAGGTCCAATATTGGTCTGAGGGAACCGTCCTTCTTGGGAATAAGGAAGTATAGGGAGAATACTCCTGTCCCTTGGTGTTGGAAAGGGACTGGCTCTATGGCCCCCTTTTCCAGCATGCATTTCACCTCTTGTTGCAGCAGGGTGATGTGTTCCTTGGACATAGGACGGTGTCTGGGTGGTATGTTTGGTGGGGTAGAAGTGAGTTCCAGGCAATAACTATAATGGATAATTTGTCTCACCCACCTGTCTGTGGTAATTGAGTTCCAGACAGGTAGGAATTGTTGGAGTCTGCCTCAGACCGGTGTTAAGTGGTCTGGAGGTAGCGTGATGAAGTCACTGTTTTGTGGCAGTGGAGGCTCTGGTGTTATTGCCTCCACGTCCTCTTCCCTTATTATTGTTGCCCCAATAACCTCCTCTGTTGGAGTTTTTGGTAAAGGAACCTTGTGTGTTGCCTTTGTATGAAGATGACGTTTGCGAGGTATTGCCTCGTGTAGCTGCCCTGTATGAGGAGCGTCGAAAGGAACTTCTATGTTGCTGAAACTGCAATGCACCCATTGACTTAGAGGTTTCTATGTCCTTCATTTTATCTAAAATGGTGTGGACAGCCAGGCCAAAAAGGAAGTCTTGATTGACTGGCTGGTTAAGAATGGTGGACTGCACCTCGTTCTTAAAGCCCGAAATACGCAGCTATGCATGTCGCCATAGTAACCGCTAGTGTTAATAGACCTGGCTTTGGTGTCGGCTGCATCAAGCGTACATTTGATGGAGGCATTTGTAATGAATTTTTCCTCCTGTATGAGGTCATCAGCTTGGGCTTTAAAAGGCTCAGGTAGGTGTTGCATTAAGCTTTCAAGCTGGTCATAGTGTGCCCTGTCGTAACGAGCTAGCAGAGCTTGTGTATTCGCAATCCTCCATGAATTGGACCCCTGTGCTGCCACCCTTTTACCTGAGGCTTCTAGTATCTGTTTCCTTATCGGGGGAGGGGCTTCCCCCGTTGTCTGCGAGTTGGCCCTTTTGCGTGCATTAGCCACCACCAGTGAGTCTAATGGTAACTGCCCTCTGATGTAGGTAGGGTCTGCTTTATACTTCTTGTCAATCCTGGGATTGACTACCCGTGCCCTGGCTGTACCTTTGAATATGTCAGATGCGTGTTTTAACACTCCCTTTAACATAGGAAGTGTTCTGACACTCTTTTCTGTAGTAGGGAAGGTGTCAAATAAGAAGTCTTCTTCTAGAGGGTCATTATACATGTCTACATTGTGGTACTGCGCTGCCCTGTCTATTAGCTGGTTGAAGACTATGGTGTCCTCAGTAGGTGGCGGCTTAGTTGGATAAGAGGAGACATCAGGGATGAGATGAGTTATAAGGGTCAGTTGGCTCCTCCCATGGTTCATACTGGGGGCCAGGATCTTGTGGATAATCATAATCAGGCTGTGGATCCTCCCCTGTGTTCCCCTCATTGTCCCCATAGTGAGAAGGAGAGTAAGGAGCAAAAGGTGTAGTAGGCATAATGGGATAGAAAGGAATGAAGGGTCTAGAGGGAGAAGTCCCAAAGTCCTTCTTTAGTGGAATCGGGGAATGAGAGTCAGTGTCCAGTGGCCTTTTCCCTGTGCAGGATTGTGACTTTACCAGTCTCAGGATTCATATATATTTTGCCTAGTCGTCTGATGGATCTGGATGGAAGAGTTCTTCCTCCCCAGTCCTTGGTTGTGTTTTTGACTTTTTCGGGTCGATAACACCTTCTGCTTCGACGACTTTTGGTGCCTTAGTGCTTTTCTTCGGCTCGACCAGTGATTTCGGGTCGACCGGGTCTTTCGGTTCGACACGTTTCTTGTGCTCGACAGGCTTTTTTGGTTGACTGTCCTTTGCCGAGTCGATGGTCTTTTTGGGATCGACTGGTGTTTTCGGAGCACTTGTCTTTGGGTTGATAGCCTTCTCCGGTCGGGTTACAGGCTTCGATACGGCACCCTTTCAGTTGGCGACCTTAGTCAGGTCAGCGACTTTCGGTACAGCTGGCTTGCTCAGGTCGACTGTTTTCTTTGGGTCGACGCCTTTAGGCTGACCGGGCTTTTCCGGGTCGACGCTTTTGGGCTGTACGGCCTTCTTCGGGTCGACGCCCTTCGGGTCGACAACCTTTTTGGGCTCTAGAACCTTCTTAGGGATGACTTTACTTGGCCCTGGGGTCTCTGAAGGCTTAGGTTTCGGAGCCAAGCCGGATGGCGGGCGGTCTAATGTTTTTTCGGATCTTGGCTAAGGCCTCTTGGCGATGCCTCGACCGGAGCCTTCGGTAACAGGCTAGTTGGTGTCGGGGGCAGTGTACTCACGATTTGCCCCGGTGGGATCTCGTCATCGGAGTCAGAGTAGTCTTCGACGGCGACGATCTCTAGGTCCGAATCTTGAGCTTCTGGAAGTTCTTGGTCATCATCGAAGATGTTGGCCGGTTCCGGTGCCTGCCGCTGCATCTCTTGCCTAGCGGCCCGTCAAATCCATATGGTTTTCTTCGACCGAAATTGGGCACAGGCTGGGCAGGTTTCTTCCTTATGGTCTGGTGAAAGGCACTTGTTGCATACTGAGTGTCAGTATGTGGGAACTTGGAGTGGCATTGTGGGCATCTTTTGAACGGGCTCCTTTCCATCGACAGCAGGCCCACGTGGCGTCAAAAAGAAGCTGCAGAGTCCCTGACTTCTTCCATCTCAAGGTCACCAACATGGAAGTAGATCTAGGTGCCGATCTGTAATATCTTGCTGTAATGTTCCGCTGTCCAATGTCTCACTGTTGATGGATGCACAATTGCAGATATCTCGATGGGGGTCGAGATGGCTTTGGAGGAGGCTCTAACAATATCTGTTTTCTTGGTGAGGAATCTGAGGTTAGATAAAGTCTACCAGAAAGTGTTTGGCAGAAGGTAAGTAACTTGATCTTCTGCTAGAGATCTCCCACCGCAGATTTGTCACCTTTTAAACAGATACCTGAGCAGTACCTCTATGGTGCGTCTGTGAATGAGGCTCAAACCTAAAAGACTTGTAGGAACGAGCAGACAAAGCCTCTCGCTCCCCGCCCCCGAAACAGACTATCCAGACAGTAGTTTTTCGTGAATGTATGGAGTGACACCCATGTAGCAATCTCCATGACAGGAACTTTGCGTGCCATCACAATTGTGGTAGCAGCCTTGACTCTTGTGGAACACCTTTGCATTCCTTCTGGCCAATGCATTGCAGATCCTGATACAGAGCACAATCTAGCAGGTGATGGTCATTACTGCATGGCCATGCCTTTTTTCGGGCCAGCAAACGACTCAAAGAGCTGATCGTTCACCCAGTGTTATTCTGTATGAACAACATAAAACCTCTCTTCCTCAGTGGGGTGATGCCGAGCACAGAATGCTGGGCAAGGTTGATGGTTTGGCCAACACCCTAAGCCATGGTGTACATGTAAATATTCAGTCTTGACAAGCCAAAGCTACAGATGAAAATCTAACTTCTATTCACCTTACCTCATTGTGGAAGGCCTTAAAGCATCAAAGGCTGATAAACTGCGAAGTTTATTGTTATTAATTTGATCCATTACAGACTATAGACACATATCAATCATTACACCATCTTCAATCATGTATCCCTAATGGTCTATTCAGAATTATAGGAACTTACTTGAAAACAGATATATTCCATAGGCTCGGTTTTCCTTTCTTTTCTTATCTTATCTTATGAAATCACTGAATAATCATGCACAATAGCAGGATGAATGCAGAGGTATGAGTGTTCAATTAGACTGGTTTTATTTACACCTTTGATGGCAGAATGAACTGTTTTTACATACATGTTTATAGGAATAAAAATAACCTTTCTGAAACATGTAATTATCTAAAGTATATTTACTATGTGTACAAATTCTTAACATATTTTGATACTAATGAATCAATTTCACATTAGATTTTGACCTGGGTTTCTGTAATTGTTATAATATTTGTTTGCCCAATTTCTGATTAGTTGACCAAGTAATCTTTAATTACAATTGTTAGCCAACGTGGTGTGCCATCACAACTTTCAACAAGAAGGTTGCTCAAATACACAGAACCAGCTTGTCTGGAGAGAAGGTTTTATATGGCGGGTTAACATGGAGTTTAAAGCACACTCAGGGGAATTTATGGTGACGAGAAACACAATCTTGATGGTGAAGAGCAGTAAAGGACAGCTGTGAAGCAGCTCAAAAGGTGCACATTAAACATCTGAGGACCAAGCTAAGGTCCAACTGTGGCATGAGCAAAGGAGAGGGTGTAAAGAAGTGTTGCAGGCCTTTCGAAAAAAGCATTGCAACACATTACTTGAACAATAAGGGCTGGTCCAGCAATTATAAAAATGCAGAAAGTTACCCTTTACACCTAAATTGATACATGCAGATCAGAAGGTGTTCGTGGCTGGGAGACATATCGAAGACCAAATACACCTCTTAATGGGGAACATGGACTTATGGGTAGAAAAAATGGAACCCTTGGCCGTGGTAGCTCTGGACACGGCCAAGGCATTCGATAAAGTCTGCTGGAAATACCTGTGGGAAGCTACTCTTCTTCCTGCCTTAACCTACAGGCATCAGGCCTTTCCCGGCGCATGCTCTGCTAGTCTTGATCTCGCCCAAATCTCCACCTATAAAAAAATCTTCCACCTTCCAAGTTTCATTCAGCGGGCAAGATTACGTTTGGAGCTGGGCCTACAAAGACAATCATTCTATTGCGAGGCCGATACCCTGAAATATTTTATAAGGACACTAAAAGCTGGCGACAATACTTTAAAATTCCAGCTAAAAGAAACTTTCCAGTCCTGGTAACCCTTGGAACACTCATATTGCAAAGGCCATAAGAGTGCTGGAGATGGACAACACATCTCTTTTCTCAGACACTATTCCATACTCAGCCTGGAAAAATGCCATCAACAGGCAGGTCAAATTAATTTCCCATCGTATGGATCTGCACTCTGTAAAAACATCTACCATTTTGCTCCCCTTGAACTCTTCGTATCTTCCCGGGAAACACAAGCTTATTTCCAGGAAAATTTAAACGCAGTGGCACGGAAGAATATAATGTTCATGCGGCTTCTATGCCTGCGTTCGACGGCCTTTAACAGATGGGCTCCAACAAGTGTGGGGGGGGGGGGGCCTGTAGATGGTGCAAATACCATTGCGAATAATGGCTGCATCTCCTTCGCTGTTGCCCGGCCCTAGCTGCCCCCAGAAGGTCTCTCCTTAAACCAGTTTATTTAAGATGGGGCATTATGACATGCCGGGAGGCTTCAGCCCTTTGTTTTGCGTCTACTGACACTCAAGTGCTTGCAAGGTCTGGAAAATTTGTGAGACTCTTGGACAATCTTTTGATACCTTTTTCGGCCCCCGCTCTCCTATCTCTTCCCCCCTCAAAAACTCAGTACAGACTTTTGCTCCCCTGTGGTTTAGCACCCTTTGTTTTAATCACCTTTTATTTGGTGTAGCTCAGCAAAATGTTTCCATCGGCGACTGTTTTCTCTATAAGCATAATGGACACTAAGCCTGAAGAGCTGTTTCTCAGCTCTGTCTTTTAATACGACAAATGTGTTAATGCTGATTTTTATAAATGTGCTAATGCTGATTTTTATAGCAATGGTTTTAAGTAACTGTGCTAAATTAATAAAAAACTTCAAAAAAAAAAAACTTCCCAGAAGAGACCTTGTACCATCTCTGGCTGTAACTGCCACTCGTGATGAACATGTTACTTACCTTCGGTAACGCTTTTTCTGGTAGATACAATATCTGCCTGAGGATTCCTCACCTTGTTCACCTTGTGAATATCCTCTTGCGTCAGCAACATTCGGAAATTCTTTTCGTAGCCTCGCGCCGACGTGGACTTGGACGTCATAGAGACACGGCCTCGCACACGACTCCCCTGACGTCACCGACGCCTATAATAGGCCCACGCCGGCGTGATGACATCAGTTCCGCCCTTTTTTCCATGCCTTCGAGGCACACGGACGGACCAATGACAGTAGATATATACACAGTATACACAATACATAAAGTCAAGTTAACACACACAGTGTGAAGCAAATGCAGGAAAGCAATTGAAACATCTCCTTGACAACAAAATGTATATACATTACAATACAGTAAACCAGTTATAGAAGAGTGGACAACAGGGAGGCGGGTGGGTCAGTGAGGAATCCACAGGCAGATATTGTATCTACCAGAAAAAGCATTACCAAAGGTAAGTAACATGTTCTTCTGATAGATACATCTGCCGTGTGGATTCCTCACCTTATGAATAGAGTCCCACAGCAGTCCCCACTCCCGGAGGAGGGAGTCCACTCTTCTAAACCAGAAAATCATGGAGGACAGAGCGCGCAAATTGCCCGTCCCTCCTCACTTCGGAATCCAAGCAGTAATGCTTTGCGAAAGTGTGGAGGGAAGACCAAGTTGCCGCCCTACAAATATCCTCCACAGGAACACCTCTAGCTAAAGCGGAGGTAGAAGATTTAGCTCTAGTAGAATGAGCCCCTATACCCTCAGGAGGCTCCTTACCGGCCAAAGAGTAGCAGATCTTAATACAGAGGACGATCCATCTTGACAATGTTCTCTTATGGACCGCTCTTCCTCTCTTGCAATTCAGAAAAGGGTGTGGTAATGAACAGAGTGTCTGAATTAAGCAGACCACTCTTACCCAGTCCAAAGATCAGGGCTTGATCCATCTCCGTTATTTAGCTCACTGCACCATCCCAGCTCAGAACCTGGCTATATGCAAATCAGTCTGTCCCTGGCCCAGTGCATCATGGTAACAGGGCAGACTAAACTACCAAGCCAATTCTTTACCAGAAAGGAGACAAGCTTCCGGGGACCGGTTTCTGGCATTTCAGCCGTCGTCGGTTATGGATCAAGCCCTGATCTTTGGACTGGGTAAGAGTGGTCTGCTTAATTCAGACACTCTGTTCATCACCACCCCCTTTCCTGAATCGTTTTTGTCCATCATAAGCGTGGAAGGGTATACTCAGATGTGAGTCCCTTGCTCATTGCACCATCAGGATTCAAGCAAGCCGGGCCGAAGACGGCTGAAATGCCAGAAACCGGTCCCCGGAAGCTTGTTTCCTTCCCAGTATAAGAATTGGCTTGGTAGTTTGGTCTGCCCTGTTCCCATGATGCACTATGCCAGGGTCAGACTAATTTGCATGTAGCCAGGTTCTGAGCTGGGATGGTGCAGTGAGCTAAAAAACGGTGATGGATCAAGCCCTGATCTTTGGACTGGGTAAGAGTGGTCTGCTTAATTCAGACACTTTGTTCATCGTCACCCCCTTTTCACCACCCCCTTTTCTGAATCCTTCCTCTCTTGCAGCCAGAAAACCCAATGAAGAGCTTGTCATCCAAACAACAGTCTTTAGATCTGTCCAGGTAAAAGGACACCGCCCTCTTGGGGTCCTTACGGTGTAATCTCTCCTCCTCCTTGGAAGGGTGCGGGGGAGGATAAAAGGTAGGGAGGGTAATGGATTGACCATGGTGGAAAGGAGTCACCACCTTAGGGAGAAAAGCAGCCCTGGTCCTAAGAACCAAACGATCAGCATGAATGGACAGGAATGTGGGCTTGGAACTAAGAGCTTGAATCTCACTTACCCTCCTTGCTGAGGTTATTGCAACGAGGAAGACTGTCTTAAGAGTCAAAAGCCTCATATGACATTTATGAAGAGGCTCAAAGTGAGCACCCATCAAAAAGGTCGAGACAAGATTTAAGTCCCACTGAGGCACAATGAAAGGAGTAGGAGGGAACTTATTTGAAAGGCCCTTCAAAAACCTAAGAACAACAGGCGACTTAAAAAGAGACGGCTGGTCAGGCATGCAGAGAAATGCAGACAGCGCAGAAAGATAGCCCTTAACTGTTTCTTCCACACCTCCAAAATGGGCTCCGTTAAGGCGTCATTAAACGGAAGCAACGGTTCTACCACAGAACTAGGAGAATGCAAAACCTCAGTGAGAATATTGGACTTAAACTCCACCGTAGGCAAAGTCAATTGCAAAAGTTCTGCAGCCTTCCTCATCACCACATGATAAGGCTGGACATCCTTAGAAGGTGTACCAGAGCCTGAAGGTAACTCCCACTCAGGAGAGAAATCCAGACTACCAGCGTCAGCCAGATCCCCAAAACAGTCCTCATCCAAATCACCTTCCTCCAAATCAGGATGCGACTCCATATACATCCTTTCTTCATAAAGGCGCTGTGCCTCCCCTTCTGGACCTCTCCTTCACACGCCTCGCAGCCGGATCCACCAACGGCTCCGACGGAGTCGGGAACGACGTCGGCAACGAATCCGAAGGCTCAGCGGGATGACCTCGAGGTCGCTCAGGAGCGGGCGACACCGGAAGCGGCGTCGACTACTTCGGCGGAGCCGGAAACTGCCAATGCGGCGTCGGAGCCGGCATATAAGGCATAAATGGAGCAGGAGGATAGGACTGAGGGACTCCAAGATTGAAAGCCAGAGGACCCATGGGACCCGAAGGTGCGCCAGAGGGGTACCATGCCCTTGAAAAGACGCCATACATAGTGTTGAGAAACGCCGATGGGTCCTGGCCTGGGGTTGGAAAGGGTGGCTGTAAACCCCCAGGCTGGTCTTGAGGAGGGATTGGATTCGGCTCTTCAGCAGGCGTAGAACCCACATCCACCTGAACCTCTTCTTCATCTCGCATCGGGGACGGCGGCGGAGACGGATTCGAAGCCGGAGTCGGGGACTGCACCCGCGACTCCGAAGGTGAGGCCTCACCTTCTGGTTCCGAGACTTCCAGCGTAACCACCTTAGAACGCACCTTCTTCGGTGACCTTGACCCCGACTCCTTACCGGAACGACGTCGGGACTCATGCCTCCTCTTTTTATGTTTCCTCTTCGACTTCGACACATGGTGTGAAGCGGACCTCAAAGATGACCCCTCTCGAGATCCAGATCTTGACTTCGACCTCGACCGCGCCATTCGAGAACGAGACCTTGAAGATTTTCCTTTTCCAGCCTTCAGCTTTGCCACCAGGAGTTTGGTCTCTCTTTCCCTCAGGGCCTTCGGGTTCATCTTCCGACATGAGGAACAACCATCCACATCGTGGTCAGAACTTAAACACCAGATGCAGTCATCGTGCGGGTCGGTAATAGACATCATTTTACCGCACTCCCTGCAGGGCTTGAAGCCGGACTTCTTTGTTGACATCGTCGAAGAGACAGGATACAGAGAAGCAGAAAACGGTAACAAAAAGGCAACAAAGTACCAGTTGGCTACTGAGATTCCCGATAACCGTTAGTGTCGACGACGCGGAAAAAAGGGAACTGATGTCATCACGCCGGCGTGGGCCTATTATAGGCGTCGGTGACGTCATCGTAGTCGCATGCTTGGCCGTGTCTCTATGACGTCCAAGTCCACGTCGGCGCGAGGCTACGAAAAGAATTTCCGAATGTTGCTAACGCAAGGGGATATTCACAAGGTGAGGAATCCACACGGCAGATGTATCTATCAGAAATGCTAGGCATCACTTGCTGAGATCATGCCAGGATAACCATTTGATGATCCAGCCATTTCCAGAGGCAAAGTACCTCCTGCAACAGGGCGAGGAACCCAAGTAACAATGCATTGTGAACTTGGCTGCAGCATGACCATCCTGTATGGCTTGGATTAGGCCAGGTCGGAGATATTCCAGGACACCTGGGAGGAATTGAGCCACTGAATCCCAAAGAGTGTGGGAAAAGCGACCCAGCATTCACAGACCTCAGGACCAAACTGATGTCAGTGAGCAGGAGTGGAGCCTTTATAGGCTCCTCACATTGTTTCTGCAACAGCATCAGTGCGAAGCCACCTTGCACCACCTACCAGAGATACTGCTATAGAAAGTTTGTAAACCCAGTCTGAAGCTAGCAAAATATTCAAAAGGTGAGTAATCTGCAGTTGTAAGTCCATCAGAATATAGTAGAGATCAAGGATATAGTTCATCTAGAAGAACAACTTGCATTTGTTTAGATCCATGGCCATCCCTTCTAGTAAAGGGCAAATTGCTAGGTGGATGCACCGCCATCCCTTTGGAGATTACATTCAAGCCCCCAAATAGACTCCTGACCCATTCCTGGGGCCCACAGTGTAAGAAAGTGGCTCTGTATATACTGGACCAAAGTACGGTACAGTGTGCAAAGAGTCCACAGTCCCCAGAGGTTTGGCAGAGGCTAAAGTTAGATATAACCGTAGTCTCTAAAGTGGTAGCATAGTCTAGCAGTAAGGCAGTATCAGAGAACAGTGTAAAGCATTTGTTGTACACACTCAGTCAGCAAATGGTCTCACACACTCAAGAACTGAACTATAGGCCAATTGTATTGTATCAAAAGATATAGTTTTATTTTAGAACCAACAAGGTATCAAAATATACTTTCTCAGAATGAGTTACTTTAGTTAAATATTTTTCAAATAGGCAATAGACTTTATGATTACAATAGTTACAGTTGTTGCACTAGGCAACACAATTTCAAACACTATGCAACATTGAGCTCAATGGGAATTTCTAGATAAATGCAATTAGTTCCTTTATAGATTACTTTTCTAACCACAGGACTGGATCCTAGATTCAGTCCTGGGACATCTACTGTAAACAGTTAAGTAAAAGCATTTTGGTTATGGTAGTGATTTTTAAAGGAATATTATTTTATTTTAAAAGTTGACACTTAGAAACTTTTTCACATAGAATCACCAACGTTATCCTATGGGAGGAAATTCACTTCGCAGGTAAGTAATGTTATCGTTATTTTCTTACTCAGTGTTGGATCCTGAATCTAGCACTGGTGCATCTCCCATAACCAATTGAAAAAAGTCATACAGGTGATTTTTAAGGAATATTTGTAGTTTTTGAAAATCAACACTTAGGAATCCATTGTCTGGTTTTCACCAGAAAAGTTTCTATGGAAGGAAATTCAAGTTACTGGTAAGTACGGTTAAAATCACTTTTCGGGGTCAGTGCTGGGCTAAAAGATGCAGCATTGGGTTCTCTCCTGATAAAAGGGGAGTACATTGGAATTCGTTGTTCAGCTGATTTTAGATGAATATTTTAAAGTTTCAAAACTCCACACTTAAAAGAATTTCCAAGTGAAACCAGTCAATGTTACCTTATGGAAGAAAAGTGAGTTATCAGCGTTTGGGTAAATACTCGACTGGCAGATTTAAGGTTCTGGGCAAAGACTCAGGGGTCTCCCAGGGTCAGGTAGGTTCAGTTTATTTATTTATTTATTTATAGTGTTTTGTATAGCGCGAACAAGACCTGTGGGTATCAGAGCGCTTAACAAGGACAGAATTACATATAGACATTATAAAAGCAGTAGTGCCAACAAGAGAATAATGAGGTAGAAAGCGATATACAGTATGGACGAGGTTAAATAAATAATTCAAAATGACTGTGTAATTAACAGTAAGTGGCGAGCAAGGTTTGGTTTGTGTCAAAGTAACAAGCCGTGCTCGTTGAGGTAGGGTTATAAGGTGTCCCAGTGCATATCAAGGATAATAAGTATAAATAAATCAGGTGCGGTAGAAGATATATAGTATGATTGTGACATATAGATAAATGTTCCACATATATGGCTAAATAAATCAAGTGAGAAAGAAGGTCTATAGTATGACTGTGAGATATAGTTAAAGTTCACACATATATGAGGTAGCAGCAAAGTGCCAAGTCTCGGCTTGTGCACGGCATCATTTTCTTATCCGCTGATGATCATCCAATTTTCCAGGAAGAGGGCGGTCCTTAGTTAGCTGAATTGTACATCCCAGTGATCGGTAGGTTTCTCTAAGTAGGGTATTTACTCATCAAGTGGCTCTTCAGTTCTCGTTTGAATGTTGTTGTATTTCGAATCTTCCTGATGTTTGGAGGGAGTGAATTCCAGATTCTGGGGGCAGCTCCGGAGAATGCTCGGTTGTAGGTCTTTTTCTTGTGGAAAAAGGCTGGTCGTAATAGCAAATCTTTTGCGCTTCTCGTTGTTCTGTTACCTCCTGAGAGCTTAAGTTTCTTGGCTAGGTATCTAGGCGTGTTGTAATGTACAGCTTTATGCGTAATACAGGCCATCTTCATTTGAATTCTAGCCTCGTAAGGTAGCCAGTTTAGTGCTTTCAGGTGAGGAGATATGTGATCGAATTTCTTCGTTCCCGTAATGAGTCTCACCGCTGCGTTGAGGCATGCTTTTAGTGGTGCTGTGGATGATTTTGGTAAGCCCGCTAATGTGGTGCAGCCGTATTCGATCCTCGAGATGACTAGTGATTGGATAGCCAATTTTAGATCTTTCTCAGTTGGTACACACTCAGCAGCACGTGGGCAGCCGGGTGCAGAGGTAGTTAGGCCCAATGTTATCCAATGAGAGGCAGGGGGCCTTCGGTTGGTGGCTGCTGGCAAGCAGGCCATGCGGCTGTGGGAGCTAGGCTCCTGGTCACTTGCTCAGGGCTAGTGGGGAATTAGATTAGAACAAAGGTTGCACTGCCAGGGGGACTCGGGCGGCTGGGTGCAGGGTGCTTTTGAGCTGACGAGCGCTCAATGTTCTTCAATGGAAGACTTGGATGTTGAACAAAGGCTGCAGGCTCAGGGACGGAGATTCTTCAGGAGCGACCATCACTTCGAGAGATAAGTTGGGACCTTGGAGGATAGGTAGGCACCCAGGAGTTGGGTACAGGGGGCTGTGGGGCGCCGGATGCAGGGGTGTCTTTTGGTGTCGGGAAATCTTACCAAGAACAAAAAGAGTCGGAAGGTCTGTTAAGCTACGTAGCTGAGTTTATGAGGTCCTTCTAAAATGACCCTTTTGGATTGCACTAAACCAGACCAAATGGTAACATGACACGATAATGTATTTGATATCCTATCAGCCCACCCATCTGGCGGAGCCTCGTCATGTAGGACGTCTGACCAGGTGGTGAGTCTTAGCCCAGATGTATTGGCTAGACACCACACACTACTGGTTCATCATATGAACGTGTCCGTGCCACTGAATGGTGCTGAGAAAATGCAGTGCAAAACAGGGAATAAAGAATAAGTGATCTTAAAATGACGGTCGAGGTAAAGAAAAATGTTTTTATTGATGATATTCACCAAGACGCCAGATTAAAAAAGAGTGTGGGACAGTGTGAAATAATCACTGTGATGCTTGGTTGTGTTAAGGATCAGGCCAACATGTTTCTGCCGAAGGTGAAACTACACCGGCATTCTTCAGGGCCGAATACACAAAGATGTTGCTACTGCAATGATACACTCAGACAATTAATACAAAGTGCAGACAGAAAAAGGACAGACCAAATGATTTGTTTAAAGTACTGTCCAAACTATTGGTGTGGTCTGATAGACCATCCTACCATCTCCTCCCGATCAGTAGTAAATAGAGGTAGAGATCCCAGCAATGTGTGGGAGTCGAGCCTCACCTCACCCGGCGACGGCTCGGAGATTGAGGCCCCGCTCTCTCCGTCGGTACCTCTTGGCTGACACCTAAGCCGGGTGAGGTGAGGCTCGACTCCCACACATTGCTGGGATCTCTACCTCTATTTACTACTGATCGGGAGGAGATGGTAGGATGGTCTATCAGACCACACCAATAGTTTGGACAGTACTTTAAACAAATCATTTGGTCTGTCCTTTTTCTGTCTGCACTTTGTATTAATTGTCTGAGTGTATCATTGCAGTAGCAACATCTTTGTGTATTCGGCCCTGAAGAACGCCGGTGTAGTTTCACCTTCGGCAGAAACATGTTGGCCTGATCCTTAACACAACCAAGCATCACAGTGATTATTTCACACTGTCCCACACTCTTTTTTAATCTGGCGTCTTGGTGAATATCATCAATAAAAACATTTTTCTTTACCTCGACCGTCATTTTAAGATCACTTATTCTTTATTCCCTGTTTTGCACTGCATTTTCTCAGCACCATTCAGTGGCACGGACACGTTCATATGATGAACCAGTAGTGTGTGGTGTCTAGCCAATACATCTGGGCTAAGACTCACCACCTGGTCAGACGTCCTACATGACGAGGCTCCGCCAGATGGGTGGGCTGATAGGATATCAAATACATTATCGTGTCATGTTACCATTTGGTCTGGTTTAGTGCAATCCAAAAGGGTCATTTTAGAAGGACCTCATAAACTCAGCTACGTAGCTTAACAGACCTTCCGACTCTTTTTGTTCTTGGTAGTTTGATTAGGGGTATTGAGTCTGGTAGGTCTCTAAACATAGTCCCCTTGACCCTCCCTAACCTTTGTTTTCCAGTCGGGAAATCTTACCCTTAGCTAGCTGCGGTTGGAGGGGTCCCTGGTTGCGAGGCAGCAGGCGTCGCCTGGGTCGTCGAGGAGGCTCCTTGGGCACTGGATTTCAGGTCAAAAACCCCGGGTGGACGTCCTCCGGGTCTTTCTCCACTCAGGCACAGGCCGGGCTCGGCGGGTGCCGAGTGTGCTGGATTTGCGGTTCCTGGCTGGCACTAGGGGTGTTGCTTTTTGAGCAGAACCACTGCTCATGGGAGTCCCAGTTTTAGTTGAGCAAGGCAGGCAGGTCCTCAGGGGTTTTCGAGGTTGCTGACCACAGGAGACGCCGGGGTTTAGCAGGACCAGGTTCAAGGATCAACAGGTCAGTAGGGCTGGGGCTAAGTCAGTTGGTGTTGTCCTCTTGTAAGCAGCTGCACGGCAGGTCCTCCTCCTTGTTCTTCTTTCCAGATTTCAAATAAGGATCTGAGGAAGGAAGGTTCAGGGTGCCCCTAAATACTAAATTTAGGGGAGTTACAGGTAGGTTAAGGGCAGGGACCAATGGGTTACTGTCCTGGGGTGAGTACAAACCCTATCCTGCTCCTCTCCTGTGGGAGGGGGGCAGGGGTCTATCTGTGATTGGGCAGGGCTCCCCATCCTCAAGATAGCTGGAGCCGGGAGTTGTGCTTCACCTCGCCTCTCCCACCTGAGGGGTGGGGTTGGCAAAGGCAGCCACACCCCCTTTCCTCACATAGGGTTTCCCACCTGTCTTCCCACCAGAGTGGGGGTCAGAACCAGTGGGGGCAAGTTGCGGAGTACAGCAAGTGGCCTGGAGAAGCTCACAAAGGCGGCATGCCTTTGAAGCTTCCTCTGCTCATCCTGGGGGAGGAGACCTCGCACAGGATGTGCATTGTTGCAGGCCCAGGAGAGTGGATGGCTCTCTACCCAGGGGTCCAACAACATGCCTGCTGTGTGGCTGTGTGGCAGCCTAGGCAGCCTCTCAGACAAGACGTGGATTGTAGGTTAGGTTTCAGGTTGAATAACCAAGATGGCCTCTGTATTACATTTTACATTAAAACCCACACTGGCATCAGTGTGGGTTTAATGTGCTGAGAAGTTTGATACCAAACCTCAGTCGTCAGGGTAGCCATTATGGTGCTGTGGAGTTCGTAATAACATCCCAGCACCATATAATCTTAATGGCATCACTGCACTTACAGTGCCCAGGAATGACCCTGGGTACTGTAGGTGCACAGGGCTCATGCACCTGTGCCCACACCACTGGCATAGTGCATCCAGTTAGAGGGGTGACTAATGCATACCAGGGCAGTGTGTTTGTGGGCATGGCACACAGGGATGTGTGCCTTGTCGACTGTCTAGTTCGGTACCAAGGTACTCAGCCTGCCACGGCAGTGTATGTGTGTCAGGGTACAGGGCCCCTAAGGTGGCACAATAAATGCTGCAGCCCTTAGGGGTCTTCTCTGGTCACAGTGCCCTTGGTACCTAGGGTGCCATTTACCAGTGGCCTACATGTGGCCAGAGATGCCAATTGTGTTTATCCTTTAGTACAGTTTTTAGGGAAGGGACACAGGCCCTGGGTACCCGACTTGCAAGGACCCAGGGCACACCAAGGAAACGTGCATCAGTTATCAGGCAAAAAATGGGGGGGGGTTACTGCAACAGAAACCCACTTCCCTACACATAGCAGCAGGTCTCTAACTAATAATGTGCAGGCTTATTGGCACCCCTTACCCAAATGACAGCTAGTAGTCAATCCTCCTCAAGCACTAGTGGACCATGGAGAGGGTTGATGCAACTGTACCCTACAGTTAGCCTGAGCACATCAGCATCAGCCACATATCAGGACACTTGTCTAGTGCAGCAACAGAGTTGTTTGCTCCCAAGAGTTAAGTGGAGTTTGAGCAGGGGGCCTTCAAGAAACCAGCTCAGCATGGTGGAGACTGTTCCAACTCCAGCATACTTAAACAATGTGAAAGTTTATTGGGGGTTTGGGGGTGTATGAAATTGTATGTTTTTCACACTCAGTTAGCCACAGACTGAAGGGCAAAACACAATTGCAATTGGGGAGAGGAGAGGAGTTAGCCTAACGGCTAGGGTGGTCGACCACAAATCTGGGAAACTGGGTTCAAGTCTCGGCAATGACGCTGAACATCCTGTGATTCTGGGTAAATCACTTAATCTCCCTGTGCCTAACAAAAATGAATATGTCCTCATGTAATGCCTCTGGTGCTATGTAAAGCGCTGATACCCGATTCGGGTCAAGTTTGTGCTATATAAAAATCTGTAAAAAAAGAAAAATTAAAAAAAATTGCCAGCATGCAGTTCTTAGCAAAGAATAATCATGGTGGTAATTTTGGAACACAATAAATTGCACCAGGTTGAAAATAACTTATCAATATTACCTTTCAAACCACTAATGAAACCATATAACCAGAATTATTTTCCTGTGGGCCTTACCTTTAGCCGCCATCCAGAATATGATGCATCCAGCTCTCGACAGAAAAATCTTGCAGTTTTTGCTCCCACATTTAACAACTGTTCACCTGGTAATCCTTGAGTTTGCGAAATATAACGGATCTGAAAAATAAAAGGGTAAATCATCTTTGTAATTTATTTCCACATTTGTCAGTCCAAGTTAATTAAATAATATTTGAGGTGTAATAGCCAAATCTATATATGGTCATATGATAACCTACTTACTGACTCTTTACAAAGTTTAAACTAATAACAGACATTTATATGTATGTTAAATTTTATGGAAAAGAGGCTCTGTAATTGGCCAAGCATACTAAAAAAAAGGTAAACTCAATGAAAGGTGGTGGTTATTGTACAAGGGTGCTCAATCTTTTCTTCAGAGAGATATCAACTTGCTGGCCCAGTTTCAGAGCTTTTGTGGTGGATATGAAACAAGTTACTTACCTGTAACTTTAGTTCTCCAGTATTGGTAACTTTCATAGGATTCCCATTGCTTGTATCATTCCCCGTCGTCGGAATGGGAGCCTCAGTAATTATATATATATATATATATATATATATATATATATATATATATATTACCTACTGGCGGTCGCCAGTAGGTAGTTATAGTTAGGATTGTTTTCCATAGGAAATCCTCAACATTCTATTTGGAATAACTTTGGCTCTGGTTGAAGAATCTTAGCTAATTTCTCAAAGAAGATGGCTCGGTCCGCTGCGCTCCTTCCCTGAAAGTTTGCGGGGGATTGGTCAAGTGGGGGCTGAGATATAAGGGGGGTCCCAAAACGTGTTTTCTGCATGTTATTTTCCATAGGACCTTTAGACTCGGCTACAGGTCGAACGGCTGAATGGATTTATAAGAAATTTGGCAAAACTGTAGAGTCCGGTTCGCAGATTACGCTTTTTTTGGAAAGGTGTAAATCTGTTCAGTAGTTGTTGAGAAAATTAAAGTTAGTCAATTATATATCTATAGGCGCGCACGCGTGCGCACACTCAAGCGGTTGCGCGTGAGCTGAATTTTTTTTTGCTGCGTGACGTCTGTTAACGTTCGATTCGAAGGAAATCAGGAAGTTTTGTCCGCCATTTTGTCACTGCGAGTAAATATATTGTTCATTTCAAAGCGTTGAAACATGGAAAGGGGAGAAGGTAGAGATTGTTTTGCTGCGTAGCTTTTCTCGGGGTGTGCAGTAAGGCCCTTAAACGCAAAAAGATATAATTTTCCAGAAAAAAAATCGGGGGTGCGCGCACCCGGTCGCGCACTCCTATTTACAAGAGTGTGAAAATGGAGATAAATCAGAAGTTTGAGTGCTTAGATATAAGGTGGCTCTGAAAAGAGCCATTGTGTTAATTGAGTGTTTTCTGCATTTATAAGTAAGTACCGATGCAGAGCCTGATGTTGCAGAGGAAGATTCTGTTTCCCTCATTCGTGAAATGAACACCGTCTCTCCTATAGACGTCTTGCATGTGGTATCGCAAGTTTTTGTGGTAAATAGAACCCATGCTATAATCTCTGAGGAACGCAGAAACAGATTTATTTACATGTCTCCCTGCTTTCTCAAATTGTGCACAATGTTGTTTGGACCAATTCCATTTCTGTCTTTGGAATATACCAAGGCAGATCGAGGAAAAAGTGTCATCAATTGTCGAAAGGTGTCTTTTAGAAGCATTTCCAGACCTACCCTAGTGATTGTGCCTAGATCGTTCCCACCACAGTGCACAATTATAAGGTCTGGTTCTGGGAGATGCATAAAAGTTTTCACCAATGGAATCAATTGGTGACATTTCAATCCTCTTTTGGCAATCCATGTTATGTGTACATTTGGTAAGCGAGGTTGCAAATTCGTCTGCTTACTGCATATTTTTCACTCCAGTGAATATAACTGTGTCCTATTAGCCAGACCTTAATTTTCAAGGGATTTGTAGTCGTCCTCCGATCGGTTCTGGAAGTGGAACTGTAGTTAGAAGTTGAAATTCTAAATAAAGAAAGAGGAAGAGGCTGGGTGTGGTTAAAAAAATAAAAATGATTGGTTGATTGTAATAAGTGGAGATTGAACAGTACGTTGCATGTTAATGTTTATGTTAAACGAAAAGTACTATTGGGTGTGAAAAAAAAAAAGACATGTAACAGAGCTGTGGATTGGCAGGTGTTTCTGGAGGGAAAATAGTCTTCTTAGTTTGCTGTAGAACGTTGAGACATGAACTTTTGACCTGTGCCTTCAGCAAGGTGCACAATGAAGTGTAACCATGGAAACAGCCGGAGATGGCAGTTGGTGATGGGTTCACTCTTTGGTGCCTCTGCATCTGACTCTGTTCTGTGGTGGCAGGCGGAGACTGTTTGTTATTGTGGAGATGAAAGGGTGATAAGGAGAGAAATACGACAGCGTCTGGCCTGTAGAAGCGTGGGAGCAGTGATTAAGTCTGAGTGAAGCGGAACTGTGGCGGTGCTTGGTAACAGTAAAAAAATTTTTTTACCAGTGGTATAACTGTCTGTACGGTGCGCGACCTACTAAGAAAGAGTTCACGGGCCGTAATTGGCTTGCAGGTTCTAGTATCAGTAAGTGAGGTCGAGAAAAGAAAACATTCAGGACTTTATTTATGAAGGCCTTGCGCCACCGGTGCGTCACTTTTTCCCATTTTAAAAAATGAGGCACCGGCGGCGGAAGGTCTTCATAAATAAGGTCCTCAGTGTCTACAGTTAAGGTTATGTGGAACCCATGAATAGTTTTTCAATATGAAATCATTTCAGTTGAGATTATGGATTAAAAGAGAAACCGTGAATATTTGAAATGTTTATTTAGAAATGTACTGTTTTAAAGGCAAATCATTATGTAATAGGAGTACAGAAATTGCAAAAAACACAGTAATTGGTATTGTCAGTAGTACATGGAATACAAACGCTATAGTTGAAGAAAAATGAATATAGTTGGAAAAAAGCATTGTACACTTTTATGAGGAAGTATATCATATTTTAATAAATGGAAGAAGGTCTCTGGCCTTTCAGTTAGGGAACGATATATGAAAATGCAAGTGGTTATACATCATTACTTTATCAATCACCTGTCTACATGCGAAGCACTATCAAGTTTGTGTTATGTCAGTGTGTGAGGGGAAAAAAAGGCGCCAAAAGCGATAAAATGGTGAGGAACATGTATGTAATCTGTTGGATGCTGCGCAAATCACTATTGAGGAGAACTACTGTATTGAGATATCTTTTGAAGGTTGTAGTATTGCATTTGAAATACAGCACAAGTAATAATGGAAATATTATTGAAAGAACATTTTTCTGTAAAGTATTTTAAAAACATAATTTTATAGGAAATTAAAGGAGTAGAGGCGTGTGAGGCGGAAATAAGCAGTTGAGATGCGAAATGGCGTTTACAGTTATAAAAAACTCGTTTAAAATTTACACATTAATTAGGGCACATGTAGCATATATTAGCGAGTTTTGCATCGAGTACGTTTGAAATAACCTTAGATAAGATATGCAATAGAATTGTTGAGATTAGACTGGTAAAAAAAGTTGAAAATCGAGTAGCTGAAGAAACAAATGTAGTCCACATAAAAGACCAAAATTTAACCAGCACGAAATCATAATGTCCACTGTTAGTAAAGCCAATAGGTCTGTTCTTCAAAAGAAAATATGGAAAAGAACGTGAAGAATATAGGGAAGCAAAAGGAAATGAGGACGTCAATGGCTTGTATAAGAGTTATTGAAGCATTGTTTAGGCAAAATAGGTAGCTTCTGCTTCTAACAGGAAATCACTTTTATCATTTGAAAGTATGTCAGCTATCCAATGGAAAAGAGTAAAGCAGTACTCATGATCTGTTAAAATCGGAGCCTCTTTTATTATCAGAGGGCAGCTCGGTGAGTTTTCGATGTAGTTCTCTGTTAGGAAAGAGTTAACCGTCCATTGTGTAGGCAAAGTAGGCAGCAAGTGCTTCTAACAGGAAATCACTGTTATCATCTGAAAACATGTCAGCCATCCAATTGAGAAGATGAAAGGAGCATTCATGATCTGTCATTATTGGAGCGTCTTTTACCATCATAGGGCAGCTCGGTGGGTTTTCGATGTAGCTCTCCATTAGGAAATCTTGTGCCGCTGCGAATATATTCCAATGACCCAGAACTCCTTGTATCGCTGCAAAGGCCATAAACCCTCCGTTGTAACAAAGCTGTTCATGATCAAGTAACGGATTCATGAGGTGATTGTAATTCGCTTCAGGAGGTACCAAATTGCAGAGACATAAATCCAGGGCCCACGTGAAATCACAGCTCAGGCAATGAAATACAGGCTGCACACAGGTGAAATACGAATATCGAAATGATAATTGATAATCGATATGAAGTATTCAAAGTTGAGAGTGGTAAAGTGCCATAGTATAGAAGCATTCTCTGTCGAAATAGTTCTAAGTGGTCCGGCTCGTTTGCGAAGGCAGGAGGGACATCCATTTTGAATTTCCCAAGATGGTAAAGGAAACGGCGCAGCACTGCCGGTTGTATAGCAACTCCACAGAATTAGGTCGCCGGCTATGTAGTGGAGAGGAGCAGAATGACTTGATAAATTTTCTAGGAGTCTAGTCACTTATATATTGCTTAGTACTTATCAAAAAAGTCGCTTTTCTTGAAGTGGAGGATGCGTTAAAAAATAAGGGAGTCATTTGAGCAAGTTGTAAAGCAAGGTCAATTTTTTTTTACATCAATGCTGTTTTCTGTGAATGTTAGCTAAGTGAAAGATGTGTGTGAGCAGATGCAACGTTCAGTTTCAAATGTGACAATGGGGGGCAGAAACTTTGCAGGGGGGCAGAAACTTTGCTTTGGGTCATACCTGGAACTCGGACCACACGCCACACGCCGCTGCTGGGGCCCACACGCTGATTGTTCCCCCTGCCGCCGGTGATTTCCTGCTTCACGGCCGCCGGGGAACTACAGCTCCCAGCACGCCGAGCGGGTCACTTCCTGGCCCAGCGCGCCCGGAGGCGCAGAAAAGAAGGAGGCTCCCACTGAGGAGCGGGGGCAGAAACTTTGTTTTGGGGCATACCTGGAACTCTGACCACACGCCACACGCCGCTGCTGGGGCCTACACGCTGATTGTTCCCCCTGCCGCCGGTGATTTCCTGCTTCACGGCCGCCGGGGAACTACAGCTCCCAGCAGGCCGAGCGGGTCACTTCCTTGCCCAGCGCGCCCGGAGGCGCAGAAAAGGAGGAGGCTCCCACTGAGGAGCGGGGGCAGAAACTTTGCTTTGGGGCATACCTGGAACTCGGACCACACGCCACACGCCGCTGCTGGGGCCCACACCCTGATTGTTCACCCTGCCGCCGGTGATTTCCTGCTTCACGGCCGCCGGGGAACTACAGGTCCCAGCAGGCCGAGCGGGTCACTTCCTGGCCCAGCGCGCCCGGAGGCGCAGAAAAGGAGGAGGCTTCCTCCGCGTCGCGGAACGCGCGTGGGACCGCGCGGGGCTAAGTTTGGGCAAAGGGCGGGCCCTCTGTGGCCCTCAGAGGCCAGAGGAGGCCGGGACGGGCTACCCCCCTTGGTCTTCTAAGAAGAGGTAAAGCCACTGATTGCCCACTCCACTGACTATTACATCTGGCTTGACACTGTTACCCATACCTATAAGGGAGTGGCTACTTAATATATCCCCCTGGTTGAACTTTTGCCCAAAGATACTAGACGGGCATACTATTGTCATTGTGGTACGATTAATTAGTACAGTTGTTTGCTTTGTTTTCTATTACATTGCCCACCTTAAACATACCCTACCAGCATGGATCCCCCTACTAAAACTTCAAGTACAGCATCTAATCCCCCCTGGCTAGACGACTTAAACAGTAGGTGTAATATCAGGTACACCCTTGTTACATCACCCTACCTGGTATCTAACGCCAGTCCGCTAGCTCACAGCGTTAGTACAGAGGGGCTTCTACCGACTCCCATAAAATTAAATGCAAAAAATACAACTCCCATTAAGGCCACATCTGGTAAAAGGAAACATGACTGGGTTGGAGAAAGTGGGTCCCAAACCGAAACATCTAAATTGCAGGGTGTGTCATCAGACTTAAACCCGCCTGTTAACATGGCTCTGTTAACTCCTGTGAAGGGCAAAAGAGTAGATGACCCAGCATCCTCTCCCCAATTGGTTTTACTGACCATGATGGAACAGTTGATCAAAACTATTATCCATCCCCTGATCGACAAATTTAACATCTTGGGGGACAGACTAACGGGGATTGAGGAAATTGTTAAACTCAATCAGGCATACACAGTTACATCTAAGTGTCCACCCCAGGCTGGTCTTCCTAATTTGCCCAAACAAACTATGCAAAACACAGTTCCCCCAACACAAGTAACTGTCTCCACTACTGTGTGCCCACTTGTCCCTAAAGTACTACCCATACCTGCCTCAGATTGCAATATTGAGCACTAAGACTCCTCGTATTAATCTCCCCCCAGAGGCCGCTCCATTCGTGTCCATCCTGTCGGGGGTTCTTCCCCTGAAACATGGAAAAACTGAGAGAACCAGCGATTTGCTAAATAAAGTTAAGTTCTGGCTATCGAAAAATAGACCCTTACCCCATAACCTCGATGGCAGGATAGTCAGCGTGAGGAGAGTGGGATGGTTGGGTCCCCTTCGAAAAGATGTCTGCGGGGATCTGATTCTAATCAGATTTAGGAGCAGACAAGTTGTCCCCTATCTTCAGTCGTGGCAGCCCCAAGAAGGTGATGGTCCTATAACAACTTGGGACCTACATGACTTTTATCCAAGTGAATCATATAACCCCTTTCGGAAACAGACTGCCAATCACAACACTAAGCTGGGCTATAGATCCTGGCCACCAAATGAGCGCAGTTTCCCCTCTTTTAACTCTTTTCCGCATAGACTTTTTAAGCATAGCAACCCACCTCAATTTAACCCTTTCACCCCATATAACAACTGTCAATATTAGGCGGGTGCATATCATGTAAATTTCATAGTCATTAATAACAACTGGGTCAGCTAATTTTATTTAACCTAATGAGATTATGTTCCTTTTAAAATGTATGTTGTTTGTTAAATCATGACTGTATATTTTTTTTACATTGTATGCTTTTATGGTTTGAAACAAAATCGAATAAAGCTTAATGAATATGATATGAATATATGACAATGGAGCTCTTGTTCATGTCTTCCGATTCAAGGTCGGTATTCGCTGCAAAATACAAATATCAAGAAACGCATGCGTGGGGTAGATAGTCTGCATTCTTAAAGGAAAGCAAATGAAGGGTTATTTTTACCGCATTAGCATTGTCGTTTAAAAAGTTAGTGATTTTCATTATATGTTAAGAAAGTGTCACTGATGAAGACTGAAAATAAATCCTTATAAATAATAGGGACTGGTGTATTTTTGAAAAGGTGTGTAACATTACATGAATTGTAAAAAAAAAAAATGTAATTGAAAGTGTATGGTTTGAAAACGAAATGTAGAGGTTTAAAGTTAACGTTTTGAAAGCGGTTCTAGAGGGTGAGATGCAGGATAGATTTATAAAAAATAGAACATGTTTTTCAATAGTATTATGGAAAAAATATGTGCCTTTATGTACTATTTAGATTATCTGCCTGTTGCCTATTCTTTGAGTTTTAGTAATCCTGTGTCTTATAAGTTTTCCAGGGGCGGTTTGAGGTTCATGGTGGGCTTGGGCTTGGGCAGGGAGGGTAGGTTGGGGGTTTGTAATAGGGGGTCCGGGTGGAGTGCGGAGTTTCGTGAAGAGTGAAGGGGGCGGGGGGTTAGGGTGTTTGGTAATGGAGCAGAGTCAGAGGACGCCAAATTTTTGTTATGGGGTGCCACGGAAATATGTATTTATTCTCAGAGGTTTATTATATTAAGGATATATATTAACATGGTGGCTCTTGTGGTTTTGTGGTTCTGTGCATGTGTATAATGCTGGCCCTGTAGTTTTTGTCTATGGACCTCATTACGACACAGGGGAGCCACGTTGCACAGTTGGAGATCAGAGACTTAGGAAATAAAACTTTATAATTGTAAGGGCTCTAAGCGATACAAATCGCCCGTTCTCGGTGTAAAAAATATCACCGCTATTGGTGGTATTTTCTACGGTGTTAGTGCTCGGAGAATAGTAACATATATGTGAAAGAAAATTCTGTAACAGGCTCAGCATTTCACATTATCGCGTGAAAACAAAAGTTGTTCTCACATAGCAATAAGTCTCTTATAATTAAGGGACGGAGTGTATATAGTGCTATTTACTACTCTGCTATGTGAACGATGTCGAATGTTTCATAAGAGGAGGCTTTAAAAGTTTTTCGATAAACTGGTTTTCCAGGGAAGTGGGTGGAGTGTTCCGTGTAAATTGCAGAATAGAAACTAGTAAGAACCAATTGGAAGTGTTGTTCTAAAGTCACATGACTTCACATGCGTGTGTCGCTGCCTCTATGCGATGGATGGGTGCGCGCACCCGGTCGCGCACTAAAAGAAAGCGGCGAGAAAATATCAGCTAATATGCTCTTGGAGCTCGTTTTGGTACAAAGAGTTAGTTCTGAAAAGAACTTTTTTTTTTTTTTTTTTTTTTTAAACAAGTGTTATGATGCTTTTGATTTCTTAAAGTTGCTACGACATTTTTCAGTATGTCATACTATCCAAATAAAGTGAAGAAATTTAACTTTTCTTGGAGCATTTATGACTCTCAATTTTGTGTTTAATTACAATAAAGCTTTGCTCTCCGTATACAAGACGCTTTCCACAGTTCTTGCATTTCATGTGCACGTTCGACAGATATGGTTTCAAGTCCATGTCAGCACTCGATGGAGATACAGGTCGTTCTGCAGAAGATGTGCTGGTCACTTCTGATGGTAATAGCGTGGCCTCCGTTTTTCTAGTCAAAGGTGGTCGCTCATTTCCTTCAGATTCGGAAGATGAATGCTGAACGGTAGCCATTGCAGCAAAGTCTTCGGGAAGATGTTCGACGTTGTTCTGTATTGAGAGTCGAAAAGAAAGCGATGGAAGTGGGTGGAGTGCTGTGTGTAAATTCCAGAATAGAAACTACCAACAACCAATTGCAAGTGTTGTTTTCAAGTCACAGGACTTTACATGCGCTTCTCAGGACGTGTAGGCGGTGACACTATCTAGTTACGAACGTGATTTGGAAGTAGCGATGTTCTTTAGTGAACTTTAAAAACGTGAAAAGAAGTGAATTCAAACATACGGATTTCACATATTTTTAGAGCTCGATTTAAGTATACAATTATTCAATTATAAAACCTTTTATATTTTTTTTAAAAAATATCAAGGTGTGTACAATCCGTCACGCACGAACGATTAAAAAAAATTCTGCTCCATTTAATTAAAAGGTTTGTATGACAAAAATAAAGCCTAGGTTCAGTGTCTTAACGTACTATAAGTTCTTTCATTGGTCTATGAAGAAATTCATTAGGTTTAAATTGGAAAGCTTTCATGAAATAAATAGGTGGGTGCGTGCACTCAGTTGTGCACGTAAGATTGGTATGTCGATATTTATTTCAGGTATATCTTTCATACTTAGGAACTAGCATTCAAAAAACCTATGAAATTCACTGAAAAAACCATAGGTTTTACACACGTTATAGTTAGGAAATAGCATTTGAAAAACCTATGAAATTCACTGAAAAAACCCTAGGTTTTACACACGTTATAGTTAGGAAGTTGCATTTAAAAAACCTATGAAATTCACTGAAAAAAACATAGGTTTGACACATGTTATAGTTAGCTGGACATTTTACTCATATAAAACCAATGAAATTCCCCATTATAGTTACTTCAGCTAACTATAACTCGCGCGCCCGCAATGCACTGCTGATGACTTCCCATATTACATCACTCATGACATGGTCAGTGACATCACTCATGACATCACTGATGACATCTCAAATGACATCACTGATGACATCATCCTTGTGGAAGAGTGGCAGACCTTCACTCACCCTAATATAACCTTTATTACAGACACTCAAAAAGTAGAAAATAACAATTTCAATATAATAGCCATACCAATGCCACTTAAAACACACCTATTTAGTAATTCGAAGATCTATATACACAACCACTTATTCATCAACAGATATATACAGTCAATCATACATTATATACAGTCACTCATATGTATTCAGTCATCATATGTTCTTATACACTGATACATCCTGATCATCCTGTTACACACCGACACTCAACCATAGAGTTATTCACACATAAGTTATATGTACTAGTTTAAAACATATGTACTTACTCAGAAATACACTATTAAAACAGTTATTCATTCACTTAGACAGTCATATATACACTCATACAGAAAAAAAACAAATAACCTATATGCCTTTTACCACACAAACTCACTCACCCATACAGTCTAGCATATATGCTGCCTACAACACATACAAACAGTAAGTCACTCATTCATGCATCTATGCACTACATAAGATCTCCCAACGAAGCATATTGACACTTAGACACTCAGACACTCCAACTAATAATCAAACAAATAATAACCTATATAGACTTTATGTATCACTCATATAGCTACTCACCAACACATGCAGCCACTTACATAGAAACTGAGAGACAGATACAGATATGAATATATTTAAACATTACTCATTAGCCCATGTACTCATCAAGATATACTTAATCAGTCAGTAATACAATCTATTTTTCACCTAAAAAGCAGCTATTTATACACTTATATGCTCAATTCTTCTTCCATTAACTTTCAGATATACATATATAAAACATATTTAATTTTCAGAACTAGCCCATTCACTGGATGATGTCATCAGTGATGTCATGAGTGATGTCACTGACCATGTCATGAGTGATGTAATATGTGAAGTCATCAGCAGTGCATTGCGGGCGCGCGAGTTATAGTTAGCTGAAGTAACTATAACGGGGAATTTCATTGGTTTTATAGGAGTAAAATGTCCAGCTAACTATAACGTGTGTAAAACCTATGTTTTTTTCAGTGAAATATATACATATACATATACATATATAGGTAAATACACTCTAATAGGTACAAAAAAGTAAAAATTAGGCCTAGGCCTCATATTTTGTAGCCTTCTCCTCTTTGCGATAGGGGAACACGTTGGATCGCCCCTTTCCGAAGCATTTGTTGAACTTCCAATTGCAGAAGGTTTAGATGTTTTGAAGTAGTGGCGTGGGGAGCTCTTGTAGGTGGAAATTCCTGGAATTCTAACGTATGCCCATGTCGGATGATGTTCAATACCCACTGATCCGATGTTATTTCTTCCCAGCTGCTCAGACGTTGAGTTATCCTGCCGCCCACTGGAGACCCATGGAGCGGAGGAACAGTTGGCAGAGTCAGGAGGCCGCTATTGACGCTTGCCAGCGTCCTTGCCTTGACGCCCTTGACATTAACGAGAGTTCTGAGGAGAGAACGACTGAGATTGTGACTGTCGCTGATAATACTGATTGCCGTACTGAGGTCTGTACGACTGCGACGAGTACCGTTGCTGTTGATAACCACCTCTTGGCGAAGTGAAGCCTCTTCCTCTTGCCCCACGGAACGGTGTTTTCCTATATTGTAGGTTACCAAGAGCCCTAGCCGTCTGTGTCCTTTTTTATTCCTTGCAGGGTGTCATCGACATGTTTTCCAAATAACATGTCCCCATCAAAGGGTAAGTCTAGAATCTTATTTTGAACCTCTGGTCGGAAGTAAGTAGCTCGTAGCCAACCCTGCCGTCTAAGAACAGCCGCGCTACCCAGAGCACGGAAAGAAGTGGTTGCGATGTCCATCGCACAGTCAATCATTTCTGAAGAAGAACGTTGCCCCTCTTCCAGAGGTTTTTGTGCTTCGGCCTTAGGGTCATCCGCCAGTAGGTCTACATAGGCTGCAACATCACTCCACATCTGGCGGTCGTACCTCGCTAGAATCGCCAAGGCATTGGCCGCCCGGACCAGCAAGCTAGCCATTGATGAAAAACGCTTCCCAGCGTTGTCTAACCTTCTACCCTCCTTGTCTGGTGGAGTTGTGAGGGTGGGCGAAGGATTCCGCGATTTTTTCTGCGCTGCCTGTAATATGACTGAGTCTGGTCTTGGTTGTCCAATCAAGCAGGCGGGACTGTCATCAGGAGCTTTATACTTCTTCTCTAGGCGCTGTAGGTTCGTCGTCGCCGTCGTCTTAGTCGTCGCGGGATGGCTTGTCGACGGATGAGGAGACAAAGTCACTGAAGAGGCTTTAGAGCCTTTTTTAACCACTGTTGAAGCTTCTACAGTTGGTTTCTTGAAGGACTTAGAAACCTTATCCTGATGTGAAGGCCCGGCCGAGCCCTCATCAAATTTTGCCTTCTGCACCTGAGGTGCTTGCCTTTCCCTCTCCTTTACACTTCCGTGAGGAGATTCGCCAGGCTCGGGCTTGCCAGACCTATCGGAGGTCCCACGCACAGCCTTTGAGGGGGGTTCAGATGATAACTCCACAGATGATCTACCCCTCTTTAGAGACGTTATAGAAGACGTTGACCTGGCATCCTCATCACTTGATACCACTCCATCCTTCTTTTCCAACTTCCTGAGCCAAATAAGTAATCTTCCCTCACGATCACGAAGGGTCTTAACAGACATCACCCTGCATATTTTACAATCTTCTGCCTTATGGTCAGGGTATAAACAATATTTACAGTCCTTGTGTTTGTCCTCAACATAAAGCTGTTTTTTACCACAAGTGGCACAAGGCCTGAATAGGCTCTTCTCCTTATCAGCCATTGTTACATTTTGAACAAATCCTGTCAGAAAACAGTTTAAATAATACCTCAAAGTAGAAGTTAGAGCAGAGCTCTAAGGAGACTCCCTGTCACCAACGATGCGGTAGAAAATCTGAGGCTCTGAGCTTTCTCAGGAAGGTTCCACAGGGTGAGGCTAATCTGATTGGTTGCTAATGTGAGTTTGGGTCTTTTTACACAAGGACACCTATAGGCTACAAAATATAATGAGGCCTTGGCCTATTTTTTTACTTTTTTGTACCTATTAGGGTGTATTTACCTAGGTGTGTGTATATATGTATATATATTTACCGAGGCTCCCATTCCGACGACGGGGAATGATACAAGCAATGGGAATCTATGAAAGTTCCAATACTGGAGTAACAGCGCCTATCCTGCCTGAGACAGTTTGATAGCAAATTGGGAGAGGCACTCCTGCCCTTTAAAGAATGAAATCCTGAAGAGGGGAGATTGAAATTAGAAAGCTGATGTCTGAAACACTTAGCTGTGACTTTCACAATCCAGCCTCCACGTCTCAATAACATCTGTAGTTTGGGAGGGATTGCGGGGTGCCAAACTCCATCTCCCACCCCACCCAGAAAGAATAAACTGAGGGAAAGCAGCTGGAAAGAGATTAGGAACCATTTCAGTTGGCTTTAGAAGTAGAAATAGAGTGAAACAGAGCAGAAACAAAATGATCCTTCTTGCTAGTTATGTTCACGATGCTCATTTTCAATGTACAGAATGACCTGCACAGGTACTGGCCACGTAAATGTACCCAAGTTTAAACAGGCGTAGTCTCAAACAACATTTTCGTGCATACACCAAAGAAATCTTACATCAAAGTGGGTCTCTCAGCTGCAGCCATGTCTGCAAGGTAATAAAGGGTCTACCCGAGTTTACTATCTAGGTCAACACACTGTCAAAATCTCCCAAGACAATTGGGCAGAGGAAAATTTTACAACTGTTTGCACCCATGTCTGCCCATAAACACCCAGTATAATAGCAAGTACAGCTGCAAGTATAAGGCATTTTCTCCTTAACACAGTAAGAATATTGAATGGACAGATGCAAGATCATAATATGCCCACACTACTCTCCACGTGTGTAGGAGCATTCGATGAAGGAAGGTCAGAGAATGGAAAAACCTTTGGAAGGAATTGGAGCCAGTCACACTACCAAGACACTTAAAGCAAAGTTAGAATTGCAAAGTGTTTAACTATTCACACGAAGACTTTGGGAAAAGTTGGAAACAAGTTAAGTCAATGTTGTATGGCAGACAGACTTCAAAAATACCAGTTATTGGATGCTCTGAAAATTGCTCATTGGACCCATCTCCAGATTTGGAAGCTACCCAATACAATCCATCAGTGGAAGCTAGTGACTTTAGAAAGTGGAGGGGCGTAAGCTGTTTGAGATACTTTTTGTTGTACTCGCCAAGCAGGCTGAATTGTACGTGATAATGCCAAATTATTTTAACGCTTTACTACAATATAGAAAAAGAAACACTACAAGTTCTGTAAAGTCCATCGTTTAATCCTTGATTCTGCATAGATTAAGTAGAAAGTATGTGCATTTCAGGTATCTCAGGCTTTGTGCCAGAGGCCTTTTTTACCCAGTCAGTCAGCCCAGACCTGCTCCTCCACCCGAAACAAACAAACACACACACTGAGATGCAGTCTTACACACACACACTATCTGAAACACTTGCACACACAAACATCAACACCAATCAACCGTGCCGTCCCATTCACTGAGGCAGGGCAGGTTCTTGTTTTGTTTGTTTTTGACTGTGCACATGTTAAGCGCTACCATGCCTTTGGGTCAAGTTCGCGCTGTATAGAACTATGGTCACATACATTTTTAGATGAAGTAGATTGTTAACTGCCCAGAATTACATACGGCTAAATAGACGCAGGACTGCAGCAGCAGGAAGTGCCACAAGGTTCAGTGTCACCTCTTCAAACTCCGTGCTGCAGTCAATTAGAGGGAAGCGGCGAGCACCTGTTTCTGCAGCAGTGAACTGTAAGACTGACTGGTGTAGGTGACCGTCTTACCAACGATCATTAATGGATGTGTTCCACAGAGAGCCTAGAAGACCCTTGGTGCAGATTTTAGTCCGAAGGCCAGGGCGGTGAACTGGTAGTGTGCTTTGTTGATGGCAAATCTCAGTAGATGTTTGTGCTGTCCATTTATGGGAATGTGTAGGTAGGCGTCCTTTAGGTCTATGGTTGACAAAGTCTCTGTCCCTTATCTGAGGAATGACTTCTTGAAGAGAAGTCATCTTGAATTTTTGTGTTCTTCTGTATTGGTTTAGGAACCGTAGGTCCAGGATGGGTCTTAGTGTTTAGTCTACCTTTGGTACGAGGAAGTAGATTGAGTACACTCCCTTGTTTCTTTCCTTTAATGGTACTGTTTCTGTGGCTTCTTTGTGGAGGAGTTCTTGAGCTTCCTCTGTGAGTAGCGCTAGTTCTTTTTCTGAGTGCATTTTTCTTTTCGGTTTCCTGTTTGGTGGGTTTTTTCCAGTTCTATGCAGTATCCGAACTGTATGATGTTCAGTATCCATTTGTCTGTTAAATTCTTCCATTCCTGGAAGAAATGTTTTAGTCTGCCTCCTACTGGTGTTGCATGTTTGAAGATCTTTTGTCCGTGTGACCTTTTTTTGCTGACTTTGTTGTGCCCCTCCCTTAGAGGTGTTGTGTGGGTGGGCACGGTTGGTGGTGCGGAGTCACTTTGAAGTAGGTTGCTGGCCCCCCTTCTTGTTTGCCCTCTTCCATTCGCCCTCCCGCGAAAGGACTGGCCCGGAGGCTGGTATTGCCAGGTTTGTTTACAGGCCCTGCTGTGCTTTGTTGCCGCCCTGGTAGCCCTGATGGGATGTCTGATGTGACGTTCCTAGCTGGTTTCCGCCTCTTGCGTTTGGCCTTGTTGTCGGTGTGCCTCTCCTCATTCCTCTGAATTGCAAGGCCCCCATGGACCTTGCAGTTTCATTTTCCTTTTTGAGTTGGGTGAATTGCTCATCCACTGGTGCTCCGAACAGGATTTTACCATTGAAGGGGGTATTCAGGATGTTATTCTGTACTTCCGGCTTGAAGCCTGATATCAGCCAGGCATGCCTTCTCTCTGTGACCCCGATCATCATGAGCCTGCTGGACGGGTCTGCCGCATCAGGGCTGATTTTAGGCATGAGTGGGCTATATTCTTGCCTTCCTCCACCAGGTGTGTTGCCCTCTGTTGGTATTGCTCAGGGAGGTGTTTGAGCAGTTGTCTGACCTCGTCCCAATGCTGGTACGTATGCCTGTTGAGTAGGGCATTTGAGTTGGCAATGCGCCAGTGTACTGCTGCATTCCTCTATCTTCCTTACAGTGAGATATATCCTCTTACTCTCCTTGTCAGGTGGTGGGCCTGAGATGGTGGGAACGTTGGCCCTTTTTCTGGCTGTTCCTGCAATGATGGAGTCAGCTGTGATGGATGCCTGGTTGTAGGGAGGATCCTTTTTTCTCTGTCCTGGGTGTGACAGACCTGCAGCTTGCTGGTTCTTTGAATGCCACTCTCCCCTGGTCCAGGACACTTGGTAGCATAGGTAGGAATTGGACTCCTTGTTTTAGTGGGGAGCAGGGTCTCTAGGAGGAAGCATGCCTTTTGTTTTTTCTTCCTCCACTTTCACTCCATAAGCTGTTGCCGTGTTTCTGATGACCATGTTGTAGATCCCAATGTCATCTGGCGGCAAAGGCCTTGAAGGGTACTTCTCCACGTCCTCTTCCGGGCTTTCGGCGTAGATGTCCTGCCAATCTAGGTCCTGCGCTACTAAGGATGCGGAGTCCAAACTTGTGCGCTGTCTTCTTCGCCTTCCTCGAAATAGTATAGTCCCTCTTCCTGTTCCTGATGCTCAGGAGTTTGACGTCTCTTCGGCGTCTAACTCCTCCTCGACTTCGCCGATAGTCGTCGGCTTTGACGGGATGGTGAACCTCTTCATCCGCTAGTCGAATTCCCTTTTCCTTTGCAGGATGCTATCCATTTCGGCCTCGAGCCTTCGTAGAAGTCTACTTCAAAGAAGCCTTCGGATCCTTTTCCTTCGGTGTCGAGTGTTCCTTTTCAGTGCGTGCTTCGAAGACCCATGCTTTTCGTGTGTTTTCGCCACCTGGGAGTCCTTTTCAAAGGATCCGCTGGGCTGTTTGCCCCTGGATGCAGCTGCGGCCGTGGAAATTTTTGGCGCCAGTGCTCCTTTCGTGAACTTAAGACTCTGTTTTTCAAGAGTCTGACTCAGGCTTTCGATAGTAGGTCGGGGCTTTAGGGGTCGATGTCTCTCCTACCTCTTTTGCAGTTTACTTATCGGTCTCAATGGCCGTGAAATCATCTTGTCCCTCTGCGATGCTGTCCTCTTCGTCAGTGGAGAGGCCCATGTACCGAAGCGATGGAGGTTGACCTTTTCCTTGAATGCTGTGGTTGGCTATCCTCTGCCTCTCTCTAATCCTTAGAGTCTTCGGCGAGAAGACTGAGCAGGCATTGCAATCCTTGCTTCAGTGGTTGACCGGCAGGCAGAGGTTGCAAACCAGGTGCTGGTCCTTCTGCGCTTACTTGTGGTGGCAATTGCGGCAGAATTTGAATGGTGGCTTGTCCATTCCTGTGCTCAGGGGGGCCCCTGTGTGTGCATTCTCCGTTGGACGTCAAAGTATTCGAAGTTCACCTCCTTCTTAGTCGTCCCGGTTCGGTAGTCTTGTTCCTGGATGGATATATTCTCCAAACTTTTTCAGTAGATTTCAGCTTTTTCCTTCTTTTCTCCAAAAACTCTGAAACCTCTCAGTGACGATCGAGACCAAACGGCGGAAAAAAGAATCTGAAGATGGCGGCCAAAAGGTGGGAGCTCCGCAGGAAGCATGCCGACGTCACAGGAAATACACCAGAAGGTGGGACGTCGACACCCACCTGGGCTACGGAAAAAAAAAATAGAAGACTCCGATTCCGGACCCAACCACTAGACCAAGGAATAATGCACAGCATAGTGAATCCAGAAAGATTCACGCTGCAAAACTTTGTAAACACAACAGGTACAGGGGTTGCAGTAAGCAACACAATTCTAAACAATCCAACATTGAGCTCAATGGGTTTTTCTACAAAAATGCAGTTGATTACTTTGTAAATTACTTTTGTAATTCCAGGACTGGATCCTAGATTCAGTCCTGGAGTCTAAGCTGAAAACAGTTTAGTAAAAAAGTTTTGGTTATTGCAATGATTTTTAAGAAATATAAAGGCATTACAAAAGTTTACACTTAGAAACTTTTCAGTGAAAATCCAGCAATGTTATCCAAAGGGAGAAAATTCAGGTTACAGATAAAGTAGTTTTTCTTGTTACTTTTGTAATCCAGTACTGGGCTCCTAGATCTAGCACTGGGATCTCTACTTAAAAATCGTACCAACTATTGAAACGTAATTCCTTACCTGTTTTAAGTAATATTTCAAGTTTTCAAAAGTAGACACTTGGAAGAAATTTCATAGAAAAGCAGACAATGGATTCCTTTGGAGAAAGTTCAAGTTACTAGTAAACCCAGTTAGGATTACTTTTGCGGTTCAGTAATGGGCTACAAGGTACAGTACTGGCTTCTCTCCTGATCACGTGAGGAATTCGGTATTCGGTTGATTTTATAGGATTCTTTTAGAGTTTCAAAACTTCACACTTAAAGATTTTTCGAGTCAAACCAGTCAATTTTATCCTATGGCAGGAAAGTGGGACTGGTGTAGTGGACCTGTGTGAGTGTGCTGCTGCGCCTCGCTGCTGGTCGCGCGCGCTCTTAGCGCTATTAGCTGCATTTTAATCGCCGGTTTTTCTATTTCTTTTAATTTTCTTTTGATTGTCCCCTGTTTTTAGCCACATTGTTTCCTGCCTCTTACCTGCACATTAATTCTGGAAACCCCACCGCTGCTTAGCGGGTCCGGTTCCGGGGAGGCTGTGGGCGGGGAGCGCCATCTTAGAGCAGGAAGGGAACTGTGGCCGCCATCTTTGAGCGTTCCTGCGTTCGTGGACAGTGTGAGCTGCCTATTTAAGACGGGGTCAGTACGGGGGCAGCCTGGTGAAGTGGACCCGTGTTTGAGTGTGCTGCTGCGCCTCGCTGCTGGTCGCGCGCGCTCTTAGCTGCATTTTAATCTCCCGTTTTTCTATTTATTTTAATTTTCTTTTGATTGTCCCCTGTTATTAGCCACATTGTTTCCTGACTCTTACCTGCACATTAATTCTGGAAACCCCACCGCTGCTTAGCAGGTCCGGTTCCGGGGAGGCTGTGGGCGGGGAGCGCCACTTTAGAGCAGGAAGGGAACTGTGGCCGCCATCTTTGAGCGTTCCTGCGCTCGTGGACAGT
The DNA here is from genome assembly GCF_964263255.1 of Lissotriton vulgaris. Lineage (NCBI taxonomy): Eukaryota > Metazoa > Chordata > Amphibia > Caudata > Salamandridae > Lissotriton > Lissotriton vulgaris. The sequence continues at coordinate 674,356,059 of NC_141687.1, read as the reverse complement.
GTGAGCTGCCTATTTAAAGGACTCCTCATGGCGCGCAGCGGTGACGCGCAGCGGGAGCGCTTTCCCTGCGCCTGAGTCGTGCCAGAGCCCTGCCAGTCTGCGCTCGTCAGCGCCTCGGAGGTCGGCGAGGTAGGCCCGCTGGTCTTCTCCAACGTCTTGCTCTTTTCCCAGGTCGTGGGTGTCCACCTCTAGTTTTCATGCTCTCCTATTTCTTCATTGAGCTATTAGCTCTACGAGGACATATTTCCACCTGCCACCATGTCTTTCCAGGTGGCCGTTCTCTTCGGAAGGGCTGTTCTGGCTGTGGTTGGCACATGCCTAGGCAGGAGGGCTTTCTGTCTGAATCCACACCCCTATACTTTCAGTGTCATCTCCTTAACACCAGATCTCTCAGTAGACACTCCACTGACATCTGGAACTTGCTATCAGACCTTAAAACATTGTGTCTGTTTCTTACTGAGACATGGCTGAGTGAGTGCTCCGGCCCTGATCTTGCCGCAGCTATCCCCCCGATTACACTATCTATAGGAGGGATAGAGTGGAAGGCAGGGGTGGAGGTGTGGCACTAATTGTTGACAAGAGTTTTCCTATTTCAACTTTTCCCGTTGATAATATCACGGGCTGTGAAGCCTTAGGTTTCACTCTTAGGCTATCTCCCCGTCAAACTTGCGCTGGGATTCTTATTTACAGGGCATCGGGACCTGTTGGCTCCTTCTTTGATTAACTACAGGCGGCACTTTCGGTGCCCTGCCTGAGATCGGAGCATTGTATCCTATTGGGAGATCTTAATCTTCACATGGACAATATAGTGGACCCGGATACTATTAAGCTGCAGGACATTGCCTCTTCTTTTGGGTTGATTCCCTATATTTCCAGCCCTACTCATATCAAAGGCCATACTATTGACCAGATTTTTTTAACTAGTCTAATCGAGGTCTCCCCGCCGCTTCCAGTTCTGTGGTCAGACCACTTTTTAATTAAATTCTGCATTCCTTTTTCTGCTACGCCTGTTACAAGACTGGCGAAAGATACCAGAAGGGTGGTTCGGCCTTTCCATCTAGTTACGGCGGAAATGCTCTCTGATGCTCTCTGCCAACATCCCTGCCTGTTATCTGGTAACCTGGAACAAGATCTTGACTTGGTTCAAAAGTAGCTTACAATTAGATTTGAGGAGCTAGTCCCCGGTAAGCCAGCCAAATCTGCGGGCAGGCACGCCTCGGCCCCTTGGTTCACTCCTCTTCTAGGTAAGATGCGCCAAGATTGCAAGAGGGCTGAAAGAGCTTGGCGGCGCATGTATGACCCGGAAGACAAAATAAAATAGGGATGCCATACGACTGTATCACAAACATATTGTGGATGAAAAAAAAAAAGTCTACCTTGAGCGCAGAATCGAGGCAGCGGAAAACACTAGCAAAGAAATTTTTAGAATTATAAAAGTTTCTCCCCTTCCTCGAGTACGCCCATCCATTCTCATACTGAAGTTTGGATTAGCCAGCTTAGTGAGTTCTTTATTAATAAAATCAAATCCATTCAGGACTCTTTTCCTGATGCTGGCCTTATTCCAGCTGCCTGCCATCCGATCACTGTGCTACCTTCCTTGAAGGAGAAAGGCCCTTTTCTTTCGGTTTTCCCTTCCATCCCTCTTGCTTCCTCCCTTGACCTCCTGTCTCGGCTTCAATCGGGTTCGCCACTTGACCCTTGCCCAGCGAAATGCCTAGGGAGAGTGGCACCTGGAGTTAACATCTTGCTCAATCCACTGCTTAATTCTTCCCTGACAACGGGAGAGGTTCCTATGGCTTGGAAGCACGCCTTGATTCTGCCGCTGCTTAAAAAAACCATCTCTAGATCCCCTTGTTCACGCCAATTAAGACCAATCTCCCTCCTTCCCTCTCTGGCTAAGGATATTGAGAAGCATGTGCATCTCTCCATTTCCAGCTTTATTGAGAGCAATAATATCTTGCATGACTCTCAATCGGGTTTACGTGCGAATTTCAGCACGGAGACAGCTCTTCTTGAGATCACCGATGCCATAAGAGATTTTGGATGGTGGGGGCAAAGCCATCTTGGTCATGTTGGATTTGTCGGCGGCTTTCGACACCGTTCCCCACGACGGCCTCCTTTTAAGACTCTGGGAGATCGGCTTTCGTGGGACGGTGTGGAAGTGGTTTAAGTCTTTTCTGACCAACTGCCGACAATTGGTCTGGGCACCCCCGTTTTCCGCCGAAATGCCGCCGCTGGAGGTTGGGGTTCCTCAAGGGTCAATCCTGAGCCCCACCCTTTTTAACATCTATATGGCCCCTCTAGCGGCGGTGGCGGAATCTTTCAGTGCCCAGATCATATCCTATGCTGACGACCCCCAGCTCCTTGTCACGTGTAACAAGGGTGAGGATTTTGACGGTGGCCGGATTAAGGAATGCCTGGACGCTGTATTTGACTGGTTTCAGAGGCACAGTCGGAAGTGCAACTCCGATACATCGGAGCTGCTCTTTTTCGGATGTCCGCCAGATCCCTGTTGGAAGACATGGTGGCCCCGCGATATGTTCCCGCCTGATGCTGCCTCGTCAAAAGCCAAAAATCTGGGTATCCTGTGTGATGATGATCTCTCCTTCAGACCCCAGATCATAGGGCTGACAGGGAAATGTTTTGGCATCTTGAAAATGCTGCGGAAGTTTCTTCCACTACTGTCTCTGCAACATAAAAAAATTAATGTCCAGGCCTTGATAGGCTCGCGTCTTGATTACGCGAACGCTCTCTACCTTGGCCAAATATCTGATGGCACGCCTGCAAGTCGTGCAGAATTCGGCGGCCAGAGCCATCTTTGGATTACAGCGAAGGGCAAGAGCTTCGGAGCTACTCAAGAGACTGCATTGGCTCCCAGTCTCTAAGAGAATTACTTTCAAGGTCCTGACCCTTGCCTTTAAGGCCCTCCCTTCGATTGGCCCAAAATACATCGGGAAGCGTATGGCCTTCTATGACCCCAGGAGGACTTTAAGGTCCGCTTTTCTGGCTAAAGCCGTTGTCCCTACCATCAGACGTGCTCGCATTGGAGATCGTTCCTTTCGGTACTTGGCACCTCGATGCTGGAATGAGCTTCCCTTTTCCTTAAGAAAAGCCACCAGTTGGCTCTCCTTCAGAAAGGAACTGAAGACCTGGCTTTTCTCCCAGTAATTCTTTGTCGGCCCGCGGTTAGTGTTATGTTGTGCACTCTCTCTTTCAGTTCTGTTTGCCAAAGCGCCGGGACACTCCACGGAGTAGCTGTGCGCTACAGAAGAGACCTTTATAACATAACATAACATATCTGTTTCCAGGTGAGGACTCGACCAGTGAAGTTAAGGTTCTGGGCATAGACTCAGGGGTCCCCCAGGGTCCAGTACGTACAGTTGGTACACCCGAAGCAGCACAGGGGCAGCCGGGTGCAGAAGTAGTTAGGCTTAAAGTTATCCAATGCAGGGGAGGGGAACTTCGGTTGGTGGCTGCAAGCATGCCACGCAGCTGTGGGAGCTGAGCTCCTGGTCACTTACTCAAGGCAAGTGGGAAGTACAGTAGGGTAGTAGCTGCACTTCCAGCAGCACTCAGGCAGCTGGGTGCAGGGTGCTTTTGAGCTGTTGGGCGCCCAATGTTATTCAATGGAAAAGCTAAAAAGGGAACAAAAGCTGCAGACTCTGTGACGGAGATTCTTCAGGTGCCACCACCCCTTCGAGAGGTAAATTGGCATCTTGGAGAAGAGGTAGGTACCCCAAAGGAGGGCACAGGGGGCCGCAGGGCGCCGGGTGCAGGAGTGTCTTTGGGTGTTGGGAATCTTACCCTCGGCTGGTCGCGGTTGGTGGGGTCCCTGGTTCTGAAGCTGTAGGTGTGGTCTGGTTTGTTGAGGAGGGTCTTTGGACACTGGACTCAGGGTCCCAGTTGCCTGGGGGGACGTCCTTGTGGTCTCGGATCACTAAGGCACGGGCCGGGCTCGGCGGGTGCAGAGTGGGTTGGTCTTGTGCTTCCTGGCTGGCACCAGGGGTATGGTTGTTGAAGCAGAGCCTCTGTTTACGGGAGTCCCAGTCTTTATCAGGGTCAAGGCAGGCAGGTCCTCCAGAGTCCCAAGGTTGCTGTCCGCAGGTTTCGCCGGGATTAAGCAGGAGCAGGTTCCAGGCTCGACAGGCCGGTAGGGCTGGGGCCAATTCAGTTGGGGTCATCCTGTTAGCAGCTGCACGGCGGGTCTTTATCTTGATCTTCTTTCTTCTTTTCTTATCGGGATCTCAGGAAGGACGGTTCAGGGAGTCCCTAAATACTGAATTTAGGGGCGTTACAGGTAGGGCAAGGCAGGGACCAATAGGTCCCTGTCCTGGGGTGGGTACACCCCCTAGTCAGCTCTTCTCCTGTGGGAGGGGGGGGCATGAGCCGAGCTGTGATTGGACAGGGCTCCCCATCTTCAAGATAGCCGGAGCTCGGGCCGTGCTTCACCTCGCCTCTCCCACCTGAGTGGGGTTGGCACAGGCTGGCACACCCCCCTACCTGACGTAGGGTCTCCCGCCAGTCTTCCTGCCAGAATGGGGGTCAGAACCGGTGGGGGCCAGTTGCTGGGTACAGCAAATGGTCTGGAGAAGCTCACAGAGGGGGCAATCCTCGCCCAGGATGTGCATGGTTGTAGGCCCAGGAGAGCGGGGGTTCTCCACCCAGGGGTCCAGCTACATGTCTGCTGTGGGGAAGCCTGGGCAGCCTCTCAGTCCAGACGTGGATTGTAGGTTAGGTTTCAGGAGGCATCTCTAAGATGCCCTCTGGTGCATTTTACATTAAATCTCACACCGGCATCAGTGCAGGTTTAATGTGCTGAGAAGTTTGATACCAAACTTCTCAGTCTTCAGTGGGGCCATCATGGTGCTTGGGAGTTCGTAATGTCGACCTCCCAGCACCATATGCTCTTAATGGCAGCACTGAACTTAGAGTGCCCAGGAATGGCCCTGGGTACTGTAGGGGCACCGGGCTCATGCACCTGTGCCTATACAACTGGCATAGGGCACCCAGGTAGAGGGGTGACTGAGGTATGCCAGGGCAGTGGGTCTTGTGGGCATGGCACACAGGGAAGTGTGCCATGTCGACTCTTTGTTTAGTTCTGTACTTAGACACTCAGCCTGCAAAGGCAGGGTGTGGGTGTCCGGGTACAGGGCCTATAAGGGTGGCACAATAAGTGCTGCAGCCCTTAGGGGACTCCTCTGGTCACCATGCCCTGGGTACCATTTACTAGGGACAGACAGCTGGGCCAGAGATGCCAATTGGATTTTAGGTTCAACACAGTTTTAGGGAAGGGACACAGGCCCTGGGTACCTGGTTGGCAGGAGCCCAGGGCACACTCCGTCAAAGCACATCAGCAGTTCAGTAAAAAGTGGGGGCATACCAATGCAAGAAAGATGGCACTTTCTCACATTTACTCCAAGAGTACCTTCATATTTTGATCATCTATTTTAGAGATATGATAAAGATGTGTTATATAATCTTTCCTGGATCTTCGAAAGATGAAGGAAAATGGAGTACTCACAATCATCATTTAGCCATTTCTACCTGAAAAAGAAGTCTTTGCAAGAAGAACATGTTACTTACCTTCGGTAATGCTTTTTCTGGTGGATACAATATCTGCCTGGAGATTCCTCACCTTGTGAATATCCCCTCCGCCAGCAGCATTCAGAAATTTTTTGTAGCTCTCAATGCAGACGCGGACGACGTCGTAGAACCATGGATCCGCTCACGACCCCGCTGACGTCACTGGAGCCATAAAGGAGCCTCGTCGGCGTGATGACATCAGTTCCGCCCTTTCTTCCGTACCTTTTAGGCACACGGACGGACCGACAAATATATACATTATACATAGTACACAGAATTCAACCAACACACACAGTGTGAAAACATTGCTATAAAGCTCTTCCATTGAAAATAAATTAGACAATATAAACATTGTAGGTATACAAGGGTGTACAACGGGGAGGCGGAGGGTCAGTGAGGAATCCACAGGCAGATATTGTATCCATCAGAAAAAGCGTTACCGAAGGTAAGTAATTTGTTCTTCTGAGGGATACATCTGCCGTCCCTCCTCATTTTGGAGTCTAAGCAGTAATGCTTCGCGAAAGTGTGGAGGAAGGCCCAAGTTGCCGCTCTACAAATATCCTCAACGGGAACACCTCTAGATAAGGCAGATGTAGAGTATTTTGCTCTAGTAGAATGAGCTCTTTATCCCTCTGGAGGTTCCTTACCAGCCGAAGAGCAAAAAATCTTGATGCACAAGACAATCCATCTGGAAAGTGTGTGCTTGTGCACAGCTCTGCCTTACCTACAGCAAGCAAAATCCTAAAATATCTGGTCATTCACACAATAGTCTTTAGTTCCATCAAGGTAAAAACTCACCGCCCTCTTAGGGTCCAAGCGATGAAGCTGCTCCTCCTTGGAAGGGTGAGGGGGAGGATAGAAGGAAGGTAGGGTAATGGACTGCCCAGATGGAAGGGAGTTACCACCTTAGAATGGTTCTCAGGACCAGGACTGCTTTTCTGCCTATCAGCATGAATAGTCAAGAATGGGGGTTTTGAACTCAGAGCTTGAAGCTCACTTACCCTCCTTGCCGAGGTAATGGCAACAATAAGTAAAAAATTTTAAGGCAATAACCTCAAGGGACACTTGTGTAAGGGCTCAAAGGGAGAACCCATCAAATAGGTTAAGACAAGATTTAAGTCCCATTGAGGCACAATAAATGGAGGGGCGGATATTTGTTGGTAAGGCCCTTAATAAATCGTAACACAATGGGTGATTTAAACAAAGACGGCTGGTCCGGCAAGTAAAGGAACGCCGACAAAGCCGCTAAATAGCCTTTCACAGTAGCCACAGCAAAATCCTGCTGGGCTAATGAGAGAGCAAACTGAAGGATGTTAGATAAACTAGCCCTCAAAGGGTCAGTAGAATTCTCCCCACATTTTTGGACCACCTGTAGGAATAAATAGACTTGGTGGACGGACTTCTGGCGGACAAAATAACGTCAACCACGTCAGGCGGGAGAGAGAAAGAAATTCAGGTTGCCCGTTCAATCTCCAGGCATGAAGGTGTAAGCTCTGGAGGTGGGGGTGTAGAACCTGCCCCTGCGAGAGGAGGTCTGCCCTTAGAGGGAGACGGAGCGGAGGGCACGAGGTAAGGTGGAGAAGATCTGTGTACCACATCCTTCTTGGCCAATCCGGGGCGATCAATATGACTTGAGTTCGGTCTTGGCGAATCGTCCTCAGAACCAGAGGAATCAAGGCAATGAGAGGAAACTAGTAAAGGAGACGTGAGCCCAAACTCAACTGATCTATGGGAAGGGAAAATTGGCAAAAGGAGGACAAATTTCCGCAATAGATGACAACAAATTCTTCTATTGGTCTTGTGGCAAAAGTCCACTGAGAAGTTAATCAAATATTTTCAATATCATCGCACCCACAGGAGGATAAGATTACACATTTCTATTTATTGTAATCTATTCAAGATATACTTAACTCATTTCTTTTATATATATATATATATATATGTCACAAAACAAGCGCTAAATCCTCTCAAAACAAATATATGAACTATACACAGCATATTAACATACCTATGTACATACCTATATACAACAAATATACACAAAGAAAACATACACTTTATACAGCAAAAAAGGTAACAAAAAAGGGGGGGGGGATATAATTTATATATATATCTTTGTTCAGTACTTCCTATCTTTCACCCTATGGATTAGTACTACGAAAGTGTCCTCCTATAAGATCTAGGTGGTACACTAGGAGGTAGTCAGACACAAAGGTTCCAAACCAAAAACCTTGTGGAACCTCAATCTTCACATGTGTCCAGTGATGTATCTTTCACAAATGAATTGAAAACAATTGAACTCCTCCAATTGAAAGGTGTCGACGCGGTCGCGTTTCGGCCTTCCAACAAATCAGGCCTCCTCAGGACAGGGCGACAAAAGAAGAGGGGAACCAAACTTCAACTCCACGGTGGCAGAGCCACCCGCTATGTCAACAAACGCCAACTGTTTCTTATGTATGTCCGCTCTTTTACTCACGGGGGCAAATCTCAGGGTCTTGAATAATCCTATGTTCTCCAAAATTCAAGTGTCGGCAGTCCAAAATTCTGCAACAACCGGTCGCCATCAAGTTCAAACTCAACTGAAGAGCATCCCCCAAAGCCCCCTGCATCGGATACTGGAGACTGCAGAATGACGGGCAGTGAGCGTTCTCATGAGTGGCAAACCGGTCCACCGAGGAGTTCCCCATGTCCGAAAGACGTGACGAACCACCTCCGGATGAAACCTCCACTCGTGGTCAGCAGACAAACTGTCCGCACGCACGTTCAGAACTCCGGACAGATGATTTGCCATCAGACAAATCTGATGGTCCTAAACCCAGGACCAGAGACGCAGCGCCTCTCTGCAGAGACAATGCGACCCCACTTCTCTCTGCTTGTTGACATACCACATTTCGGTACTGTTGTCCGTCAGGTCTTGAATCGACTGACCGCGAAGGGTGGGGAGGAAGGCCTTGAGCGTCAAACGCATCGCCCGCAACTCTAGAAGGTGGATGTGCAGCAACCTTTCCTCTGGAGACCAAAAACCCTTGATCTCCAGGTCCCCCAGATGAGCACCCCACCCTAAGGTGGATGCATCAGTTATCACTGTGGCCACCGACGGAGGCAGATGGAAAAGCTTTCCTTGAGACAGATTGCCCTCCACACTCCACCAAGACAGATCCTCTGCAGCTTCTCTGGAGATCCGCACAAACTCCCTGAGATCTCCGTTGGTCTGATACCACTGCCTGCGGAGGCACCAGTGGAGCGCCCTCACGTGCCAGCGTACATGGTTGACCAACAGAATGCAGGAAGCAAACCGATCGAGCAGGCGAAGGACCTTCAGGACTGGAACGACTGCTCCATTGTAAAACAAAGGAATAATATCCTGAATGTCGAGAATCCTTTGTGGAGGTGGGAATGCCAGACACACTGTAGAGTCTAGTACCGCCCCTATGAACAGGTTGCGCTAAGATGGCACCAAGTGAGATTTGGGCACGTTTATCGAGAAACCTAATCTGTACAACAACTGAATTGTAATCTGCAGATCATGAAGCACCTTCTCCGGTGGCTCTGCTATCAGTAGCCAGTCATCCAGATAGGGGAAAACTGGAATCCCCGACCTAAGATGGGCTGCCACCACTGTCATCACCTTGGTGAAGACTCGAGGTGCAGTAGTAAGTCCAAACGGGAGAACCGCAAACTGATAATGTAGCGACCCTACCATAAAACGGAGATACTTCCTGTGTGACTTCAGGACCGGGATATGTAAGTGCGCGTCCTGCAAGTCGATTGACGCCATCCAATCTTCCTGTTGCAGCGCCTGACCTGTGCTAGGGTGAGCAGCTTGAACTTTTCCTGCTTGAGAAAAAGATTCAAGATCCTGAGGTCCAGGATTGGCCGTAACCTGCCATCCTTCTTGGAAATCAGGAAATACTGGGAGTAGTAACCCTGACCCCTAGCCTGCTCCTGAACCACCTCTATCGCACCCTTTTTTTTTTAGCACTGAAAAGGACTTCCTACTGCAGAAGAAGAAGGTGGCCCTCCGAACATGCCCCTTGGCAAGGAGAGTAATTTGGAGGAAATACCAGAAATGGAAGAGCATACCCATTTTCCACAAGATTTAGAACCCAAAGGTCCTTAGTGACCGATTCCCAATCTTGTAGAAAATGGGTAAGCCGACCCCCTTACCCCCACAGGACCAACATGATATCCAGAATGGTGGATCTAGGGCTGCTTTGCTGTGGCAAGGAAGTGGGGGGTGGGGGGAGGGGAGGTAGGAGGAGGGCTGATGACCTCGTGGACGACCCCTGTAGGTCATATACAGGGTATTTTGTTGTTGCTGAGGCTGCCTGTAGGTCCGAAAGGATGACCTTAAAAAACCTCCGTACTTTCTGTAACAGGAACCTCTAGACTGCGCCTGCAATCCCAGAGACTTGGCTGTAGCCTTGCTGTCCTTGAATATTTCTAAGGCTGTGTCTGCCTTTTTACCAAACAGCCCAGAACCATCAAAAGGGAGGTCAAGAAGTGTTGCCTGAATATCTGCAGAGAACTCAGACTTGAGCCAAGCACTTCTTGTGGCCACCGAAGACCCCATAATCCTGGCAACAGTTCGCAGTGTCCAAGCCACTCTGAATGACCTGGCGTGTAGCAGCTTGTGTGTCCGATAACACCTCATTAAAATGTTGTCTGTCCTCCTCAGACAATTTAGGAGCAAGCTGTTTTGCAGATTCCATAAGAGCGTGGATGTAACGGCAAAGACATGTGACATTTGTGGACTTCAAGGCCATACTTGTTGAGGAGAATACTTTTTTGGCCGACTGGTCAAGCATTTTCAAGTCTTTATCACTAGGGAATTGAGGAAAGGCCCCAGAAGATTTTTGAACAGGCAGCCTGAACCACCAAGCTCTCAGGAGAAGGATGAGATGTCAGGAAGTCCGGATCTCCTGGAGCCGCCCTGTACCTCCTAGCTTGTTACAAAAATAGGGTCAACCCAAGAAGTCTCTTGGACCCGGGTATTAAAGTGTTATAGGAAAAGGGGGGTCCCAGAACATAAGAAGAACTTCAAGAAAATGTGTAGAAACTCTATTTTTCTTATTTGAAAACAATGTTGTTCTCAACACAATGTAAATAAACAGCTTAATGTACATTTGCATTCATTATAGTACTTTACAAAAACTAGGTGCCCAAATAGGAAGGAAAAGGGGTGGGTGTGAAGTGGCTGGGATTGGTGCAGTTTGGGAATGTGACAAAGTCAAGCATACATCCTTTTTATGCAAAACAGTTATTAGTGGCTTCACAGGGGAGCCATACAAGAAAACATAATTTTTCATTTTTCTGATACCATCCTTCAGTAGTCAGTGTTATAAATCACACTTTTGTTAGGAGGTGGCAGAGAGGTAGTGGTCTACGTTTCAACCCCAACGCTGTTGATTTCCGGGGGATCGGACCGCTTTCTTCCTCCCTAGTAACAGGTCGCTCGCTACAGCGGCATACGACCGGCAGTTTGGAGCGCTGAGAGAGGTCCCGATCCCATGCTCCGACAATGTGGTACGCCTGACCGCTTCCGAAACTAGCTTGAACCGTTTGAAGACAGAAAGTGGCCCAATCCCCCGGAAATCAACAGCGTTAGAGTCCACTCAGCAACAGCGCTTCGCGCATATGAAAACTGCCCACCATTCCCCCCCTGTCCTGAAGAAGACCCGCTCTGTAAGGGATAACAACCCTACCACCCCAGTGTCGAAAAGTAGACAACTACCCCTCTGCCACCTTCTAACACAAGTGTGATTTATTACACTGACTACTGAAGGATGGCATCAGAAAAATGAAAAAGATTGTGTATTTTTGTATGGCTCCCCGGTGAAGCCACTAATAACATAGGAAAAACAAGTGTGTCCTTCATCCCCGGTATTCCAGTCTAAGGCGGAGGCTTCCAGTTCAGAAATGTTTATGTAGAAGGACGTGCCCAGTATTTATACATAAAGTTATCATTCAATGTGCACTATAATCAAATGTGGGCTACAGTGACTTCTTTGTGGATACTATTGACTCCATTGGTCCAAATCACTGTGCTAACAGCACAGGGGACCTGCATATCCGTTTATGGCCGCAAGCTGTGTGCGCGTTAAAATAAAAGGATCTTGTTTTAATGTAGGTTTGCTTTCCGAGTCTAAGCGCTGTACAGTCGGCGTGCATGACTATTTTATATATGGTTGTCCAAGCGCACCCAATGTGTATGCTGCATGTTGTGTGGGAATGCTGTGTGTTTGTGTACCCCGCTCGTTAAACACATCATATGCAGGGTTTGCTTTTAAAGGATGTTTTCCAGGGTAGATATTAAAACAGTTCTATTTATGTTCCGAATTTTCGGGGGTCTTTGTGTGTTTATGTATAGTGGTGTGTTTATCTTTGTGTGTGGGCCAATGGGTTTGTGTGTTTGCCTGATTGTGTGTGTTTGTTTTCGTGTACCTGTGTGTTTCACTGTGTGCTTTCACTGTGGTCCAAATCAGTGTGCAAGACAGAAGAAAAGGATAGTGGGAAATGTTTATCAAAGTGAAAAAAAATGTGAAAAGGAGGGCGGACAGACAGAGGACCAGCTCATGAGAGATTAAAAAGATAGAAAGGAATGCAAAAACAGGAGAAAAGTCGGGACAGCAGAAAAGTGTGAAATGTGTAAAATAGAGGGAGCAGAGTGTAGACCGGAAGGAAGCAGAACCGTGAAAAAATGAAACAGGCGGCATATATTGGGAGATGTGTAAAGGGGCTGGAGAGTAAATAAGATTACTGCGCTCATTCTGCGTGTGCATTTGCCCAGATTTTAATTGCCTGTGACTTCCTCTGGTATAGTAGTAAGTGCGGCTCCCCTCTGCGAAGCAGCGCACTACTGCTGTGAGCTTTTGAATAATGCAGTTCTATTTTTGTTTACACGTTTTAAAATGGTTAAATTCCTAAATATTAATATTCCCATCCTTCCCGCGCAGTGGGATGTCACAACTATTTCCATGGGTTGAGGTTATTTTTAACGTTATTAAGATTTGAGGGTTTGGAAGGAGGGAGCCCTCCTGCTGAGACATGGTTATGTAATCATGGAGCCTACTGATGCTAATGCTGCTGCCTTTGCCACAATGTTCAAGACTCCTGGATGTTCTACTCTGAAGTTCCTAAATTACACACGTAGTAATTTTTTTCGATTTATTGTGCAAACTACTCCTGTCTCAGTCTGACTTCTGCACAGATCCAATGAATTTTGGAATGGGTTTTGACCTACTAGATGTGCTCTATCAGAAAGACAGCTAGCGCGAAGGAAACTCAGTGAGCTGAACACTTGCGGCCTTCAAATGTTAGGTTCTTGATCTCATCTCAAGCCTACACCCTTAAACAAGCATTTGCAATGCAATAGGTCTCGCATTAGGAAAGTTTGAGGTATTTGTATTGTAAATGACACATTTTTAGGGCGCGCCTGCTGATGCGCTTGCGCATACCTGGCGAGCTATATTATGGCTTAAACAGAGCTTAACCATCGTGGCAAAAAGCGCGTGCACATCAAAGCCACCAGCACATCAAAGCCTCCCTCCCACAGGCATCTCAGCTTCCCCCAGCCGGCATTTCTCCTCCCCTAATTAATCACTGCACGGCCGGCGGCAACATCAAAGGCTGCTGCTGCCGTGACTCGCATTTCTCCTCCCTCCTCCCCTACATGTCAGCTTTTATGTTTGTATAGTCAGAAATGTTTGTCATTTATTTCCATCAAAATCTAAACAAGAATACTGAACTTAAAAGTTGGCTTTAATTGGTGCATTAGCTAGTATCTAGTCTCTCTGAAATCATTTAATGGCAGGAAAGACCTCTAGTAACTAACTCTGTAGTCAGATACCAGGACACCGAGGCACCCACCGCACAGCTCCACCGAGGCACCCGCCGCACAGCTCCACCGAGGCACCCGCCGCACAGCTCCACCGAGGCACCCGCCGCACAGCTCCACCGAGGCACCCGCCGCACAGCTCCACCGAGGCACCCGCCGCACAGCTCCACCGAGGCACCCGCCGCACAGCTCCACCGAGGGACCCGCCGCACAGCTCCACCGAGGCAGCCGCCGCACAGCTCCACCGAGGCAGCCGCCGCACAGCTCCACCGAGGCAGCCGCCGCACAGCTCCACCGAGGCAGCTGCCGCACAGCTCCACCGAGGCAGCCGCCGCACAGCTCCACCGAGGCAGCCGCCGCACAGCTCCACCGAGGCAGCCGCCGCACAGCTCCACCGAGGCAGCCGCCACACAGCTCCACCGAGGCAGCCGCCACACAGCTCCACCGAACGACCCACCACACAGCTCCACCGAGGCACCCACCACACAGCTCCACCGAGGCACCCACCACACAGCTCCACCGAGGCACCCACCACACAGCTCCACCGAGGCACCCACCACACAGCTCCACCGAGGCACCCACCACACAGCTCCACCGAGGCACCCACCACACAGCTCCACCGAGGCACCCACCACACAGCTCCACCGAGGCACCCACCGCAACCACCGCATCCCTCAGCGCAACCACCGCATCCCTCAGCGCAACCACCGCATCCCTCAGCGCAACCACCGCATCCCTCAGCGCAACCACCGCATCCCTCAGCGCAACCACCGCATCCCTCAGCGCAACCACCGCATCCCTCAGCGCAACCACCGCATCCCTCAGCGCAACCACAGCATCCCTCAGCGCAACCACAGCATCCCTCAGCGCAACCACAGCATCCCTCAGCGCAACCACAGCATCCCTCAGCGCAACCACAGCATCCCTCAGCGCAACCACAGCATCCCTCAGCGCAACCACAGCATCCCTCAGCGCAACCACAGCATCCCTCAGCGCAACCACAGCATCCCTCAGCGCAACCACAGCATCCCTCAGCGCAACCACAGCATCACTCAGCGCAACCACAGCATCACTCAGCGCAACCACAGCAATCACAGCATCACTAAGCGCAACCACATCATTGGTTCAAATATGTTCTTTCAATGTTTCAAGCTGTTTTCAAGCTTTCATGCTTTATTACAAATCACAAAAAGATGTTAATATTTCACTTCTGTTCTTCAATTTGTCACAATAAAAAACACTGAACATAATCTTCACAAGTTATTTACAAAAGTTTAAGTCATTGCCATTACAAATTAAATAAATTATTTAAGTATTAATTATTTTAAAATATTAAAAGCCATTGTTATTTGTAATATCAATACATCCAAGTCTTGTAAATACAAAACATGTTGCATTACAAATGCTGTAGGCGTTTGCGAAAGTTATAACTATTGGCATTTTAAATGACACAGCTATTAATTTAGCTATTTTAAAAAATAACACATAAATAAAAAAAAAATCATTTATAAGACCAATAGCTCAAACTTTCCTAATGCGAGCCCTATTGCATTTCCAATGCTTGTTTATTTATGTTGGTTTTGAAAATAGCGAAATTAATAGCTTTGTCATTTACAATGCCAATAGTTTTAACCTTCGCAAACGTGACCCCTATAGCATTTGTAATGCAATATGTGTTGTATTTACATGACTTAGATGTATTAATATTACAAATAAAAATGGCTTTTATTTTTTTTAATAATTAATACTTAAATAAAAGTTATTGTAATTTATAATGGCAATAGCTTAAACTTTTGTAAACAACTTTTGGGAAGATTATGTTCAGTGTATTTCATTGTGATGAAAATCCAAGAACAGAAGTGAAATATTAACATCTTTTTGTGACATTTGTAATAAAGCTTGAAACTTTGAGAGAACATATTAGAACCAGTTGTTGTTGAATGGTTGCACAGAGTGATGCTGTGGTGTTCAGTGGTGCCGAGTGATGCTGTGTCCTTCAGTGGTGCTGTGGCGTTGAGTGGTGCTGAGTGATGCTGTGTCCTTCAGTGGTGCTGAGTGATGCTGTGTCCTTCAATGGTGCTGTGGCGTTGAGTGGTGCTGAGTGATGCTGAGTAATGCTGTGTCCTTCAGTGGTGCTCCACCCTACAGCTCCACCCTCCAAATCCTACCTCCCCCCTCCAACCTCCAAACCAAAACACACTTGACAAATAAGAGTAAGCCAGGGCCAGTCATCTCTCATAAAGAGGGAGAGAGAGTATCAGTTGTGCTGTACAACTGGCTGCAATCGTCCACAAAATAAATGCAAGGGCTTTCTTGGCATGATCGTTAAGACTTGCTTGCTTCAGGTTTTGGAGCGAATGTTGAAGGCGCTTACTGACCACTCGTACATACGGCCGCCATTGTCCCGCCTGCACTTCGAAAGTAGAAGTGGGCATGGCGTGCTGATTGTAAGCGAAGCACGTCTTTGTGCCAGTAAAGAAAGCAAGTGCGCGCCTCCATGACTGCCACAAGCTGCGAGACAGCAGGAGGGGGGTGGGAACAAAGGGAACAGGAACACGGCCAATGTGAGGGGGTGATATTGCCAGGGGATGAAGCCATTCGCTTTGTAAATTTGACACCAACTGGAACTCCCAAAAGAAACTCGCAAGGGGATAGTTAAAGGAGGGAATATTTATTGTACCCACAAAAGAAATGTCTATAGGTTTGTTGTGGAGTCTATTGACTGCGGATTAGGGGTAGATGGGGAAAGAAGAAATCCGGCTGGGCGTTGGGGACAGGGAATGATAATAAAAACAAGCAATTTGAACAAACAAAAAATGAAACTTGTATGAGGCACAAACTGCTCAATTCTACAGAACCGTCAGTCCTTGGGAATGAAATAACTTCCGAGTCTGTTCAGACAAATTTTTCGTTGGATTCATTTCTGCACCAATCTGCGTTTGCATTGAATGTTTAGTTAAGATACAGAGTGCCGATTGATCAAACAGTGCACAACAGGAAGATCGCCCGAAGCGCACAGAAGCATGAAGGGACTCAACAAATTATTTATTTATTTGTAATCACAAAGAAGTAAAAGCCAGCTCGGTGTGAGGAGAAGTGAGGCCCAGCGCGCGCTGGGGAAGCTTCGTACTTCAATGCCTGAGGCCGAGTGCGCGCTGGGGAAGCCACTGCTGCTCTTCCTTCTAACTTCAGAAACAGAGTATATTATTGCCATTCACAAACGTAAAATAGCTTTGTCCTAGTAAACTTACTGGAAGGTGTTCTAATCCAACTTCTGACTAAGTACTAGAAACTGCTTGCCTACAGAAACATTTTGGATTTCTCACATGCTACAAATGATGAATGCAATGCGGAATGGAAAAAACCCTTAAAAACTGTACTACTTGGCCACAACATAAATATGCTACTCGCCACAGATTAATTATTCTGTTTCTTGTAATCTAGTTTTAAAACGGACTCCAAACACACAATATAGATGCAGAAGCCGAACTTTAAAGTTGCGATGCACCACCTGGCAAATGTCAGCCATCAGCGATTTTCTGAACCTTTGATTTAAGATCGCTGTCCTCAAACAACAAAAACTAACCATGGGGTTAAGCACAAAAGAAGAGACTGGCATTCTGCTGAGCTGAATCTATCTTATTAGCATTCGAAAGTGTCACCTGGATGTTATATAACCCTTCAGCAGACATTCAAATTAAGATTAACTACGATCTCTGGCTACGCCCCTGAAAATACCTTTATTTGAAGGATATGCACCACAAACATGTAGTAGGGGTGGGAAAATGACCAGAGAGGGGTAGGAGGATGCTATGCGAAAAACAGTTCGTTATGACATCTTTGTGTTTGTCACTCGTATTGTCGTATGGCATGAAAATCTAAACCTGGGATGATTCTGCAACAGAAAATAGTGACAGCACAAGACTCGGAGTAATGATCAGATGCAGTTTGCGAGGCTGCGTAGATGTTAAACTTACTAGCTTTAAACAAATAACCACTGCTAAGGAATCGCTCTTTAAAGGTATGCTACTAATCTGAACTGTTATTTGAGAGCCTGATAGAAGCTGGATCTGAACAGGTGTGCCGACTGCATGCTTGTTGATGGCTCTGGTCTTCTTCCTCCTATTCCAAGCAAGATAGTACACGAGTGGACAGCGCGCTCAAGGCTAATTCTGCGTCCTTGTCAAGTTGCTCTGCGACGATTCATGTGATTTAATGGTACCAGCTCAAAACTCATTCAAACACACAAGGCCACCGGTCTGATGAAACACGATGAGCAGCTGCCAAGGAAGCGCTGGCTGAGCGAGGCTGGGCATACCAGTCTTGTCGTTATGTTGCCATGTCATACGTCATCAGATTCACAAAGCATGCCTGTGAATGCTTTCCAGCACCACTTTAAGGAGTTTACCAAGAACCACAGCAGATGAGTACTAAATGTAAAGTAGAGCAAGCATCTAAACGGTGGATGTATGGCACAAATCAAAAATAATTTGTCTGTTAAAAACAGTGTTTCACACTCGGGGGTGGCATTTTGCCTGCAACGAGATTTGTGTGCTAAAGTGCAAGTTTGGTGTTAGAATTTCTACCGGAACACGTTACAGGATTATTTGGAGATGCCAGACTGAAACATAACGTCCACTACAATCGCAGGGGCTTAGGTGAAACAGGACATTACAAAAAAAAAAAAAAGCATTGGCCATGAAAGCGCCACGGCCTCGCAGTCGTGAAAGTGAAAGCACGGCCGTGGGCAGCAACGGCAGAGGTGAATTAGGGGGGGCGGGGAGCAGGGGAGCGGCGTTCCTTTGAAGTCGGTGGGAGGGAATGAGCATATGGGGTGTGAGGAGAAGTGAGGCCCAGCGCTCGCTGGGGAAGCTTCACGCTTGAATGCCGGAGGCCAAACACGCGCTGGGGAAGCTTCAGATGCTGTGGCAGGTCTGATGCGATGATGCGGGAGCAAATGGCAAGCACGTGCACGGGCACATGCACTCTGCGCAATCCGCCTGGTTTCGCTTTTGTGGATCCAACTCTATAAGTCTTGACATCTGTAATGCGCAAGCGCATTGGCAGAGGTCGAGACCTAAAAACGAGAAACAAGTGGCATATATTGGGAGACGCGTAGAGGGGCTGGAGAGGAATTAAGATTACCGCGCTCATTTTGCGTGTGCACTTGCATAGTAATTTCACTGAATGTCTTTGTTGCACGTACACTAGGCTACAAAGGGAAGAGAACCTTCAGAGCCACACACAGGAAAAACAGTAGGTGAGAGGGAGAAGCAGTAGGGGGAAGAAATGCAAGAGAAGCCGGAGAGTTGTGTGTGCGAAAGTTAAAGCGATTGTGATGCACTTAATGAGGCAAGCAGTGTAACGAGATCTGTGGTGGGGGAGGGAATTGAAGCAGAGAGAGGCACGCAAAGCGCGCGCACATGCACTCAAGCTCTAGGCCAGCCATGTCAGCACTTTATTTTACCCCTTTACTAAAGACGAGCAAGTAGCGCATGTGCTGCTCTAGGCTCGACCTAAAAAGTCTTTTGTTGAAAGGATTGTGGTCTTCTGATCCTTGCAGGCCACTATTCCCATGATATTGACCAATCTGAGTGAGTCACAATTTGAAACTGAAAAATAATATTAATTAGGTACATTGAACTGCGACCCACTCTTGATTCCTTAATTTTTCCAATCGACCTATTAGTAAATAGGATGGTTTGCAAAATAAAATTCTGGTAGCAAATTGCGGCTGCTTTTTGTGACCAGAATATTAGTGCCTGGCACTTAGGGTCTGATTTAGATCTTGGCGGGCTCCTACTCCGTCACAACGGTGACGGATATCCCATCACCAAAATATAAATCCCACAGGATATAATGGGATCTATATTTTGGGGAAAGGATATCTGTCAAAGTTGTGACGAGTAACCAGTCTGATGAGATCTAAATTAGACCCTTAGTTCCCTACCTTTGGTGAAACCAGCAGGGGAGGTAACTTGCACATATATCTCACCACAATGCAGTTAATCTGTGGCGTTGTCCAGCCTATGAATATGTATGTGTACCCCTGCCAGGTTTGCAGAACTTCTCTTTCCTTTTTTACAGCTCCTCCCTGCATGCTGACACCCTTTAGCGCCGCATCCTTGCCCAACCCTTCATTTAAATAAAAATCTGAAAGACAAAGTAATAGGGACAAATGTGCATTTATATATGTGTGCCGGTTGTGAAATCTAAATCTATTAAAAGTATTGTATAATGAGAGAAAACATGACCATAATTCTTCAAAGTGGATTAGCAGCGCCCTCTTATTGACCCACAAGGTGGGGTACATAGTGAGGCTTTGAATCAAAGAAGTATTTGTGCGCGAGATGCCCCTCTATCGTGCTCCCCCCCAAGCATACATGGGTAGATCTTGACTAACAGATCTTTTTTATTAGTGGTAAAGCAGTATCGGTTAAAAAGATTGGTTTAGAAAAGTGACCCGAACGAAAAGATGGTGCCAGCACTAGCAATTCAATGTATTGTATTTGTCATTATATGTGATTAAATGTAATTTAATAATTTCTATGTCATTGTATTTGCACGTCAAAAAAGCTGCACTTTCAAGTCCAGAGTGAACAGGAAGGAGTTTATTACAGTCGTTTTAATAGGCTGGCTAGTGATGGGTGCTTCTCGGACATCACGCGTTGACCAATCACATGGCCTCTTAGCCCTATGGTGCAGAGCTCGTCTGCGGTTGGGGCCATGTCAGGGTCTAGAGTTCTGTACGGGGATGCCCGTAGCCATGCCCTGGTAGAGTGTATACTGTAGTGTGAATGCCTGGAGTTTGTCCTGCACCATGAGTAGTTAGAATGAGTAAGTGCAGTTAATGCCTGTAGGGGTTTCCCATCGGATGGGGTCTTGCGCGACTAATTTTACGTCAGACAGTCACAGCCCGCCTTCTGAACCTTCCTTAAGAGCCTTACATTGAATCCGCATCAGAAAGAACTGTTATTTTTCGTGTTGGGTTTTATGACTTAGTTTGTCTTTGACGTGTTGTATTAAAATGGTTTCTTCACTTGTACTCTTTTTATGCAGCACTGCATAGATTTACAGTTTATGTGAGGGATTTCTTTTGTTTGCATCTTTTTTTATTTGTATTTAACAACTTAACCTCTTGCATTGGAATTTGGAAGCCTAAACAGGAGTGCACGCGAGGAAGAGGGGGGGGGGTGGAGGAGTGGCACAGCCCTAAAAAGTGACGCGGGAAATTGAAAGTGTTCTGCTGTGGTGGGCGCGAGGAAGAGGGGAGAGGGGGCGGGTTGTGCGGCCCTTAAAGTGACGCGGGAAAGCGAAGGGAAAACAATGTAACAAGAAAACCACGGAGAGCCCCCAAAAACCGTTCGCGTCGACGGCGCAGAAAAAAGGGAACAGACGTCATCACACAGAAGAGGCACTCTTATGGCTCCGGTATCGTCAGCGGAGGAGCGGCGGAGCCAGGCTTCTGTGACGTCGTCCTAGTCGGCGTGGAGAGCTACGGAAAATTTCCAAATGCTGCTGGCGCAGGGGATATTCACAAGGTGAGGAATCCACTGGCAGATGTATCCATCAGAAGGGAGTGCTGAGATTCCCTTGCGGGCTGCAGTCTTTAGGTTGCCGGCTGGGCCACGTCACGCTCAATGCGGTTGGGCCATGTTTCCACCTTCTACCTGCTTTGTGCGGCAGGCCAGGGCCTACTACACCCCTGGCTGCGTATGGGCCGGTTTGGAGGCCTTGTGACGGGTGGACAAGCGGATAGCCGCATTTCCTGCCTCGAGTGCGGCAGGCCAGGGCGTCCTACACCCCTGACTGAGTATGGGCAGGTTTGGAGGCCTTGTGCCGAAGGGACAAGCGGATAGCGTCATTTCCTGCCTCGAGTTTCATTTACCATCTACGCCGGTAAGGGCAGCGCAAGGGCGCCTTATGCAGTTAATACCTACATAACCAAGTGGAGCTATGGGTCATTACTAATGTATGTAGTGGTATGTCCTGTGTGGAAATAGCCAGTGCCATAGTAGGACACTGCATACCGACTCCGGATTGCGTATGATGGTCAGCTGTGATGATTCATGGGCCACATCTTGCAGTCTATGCCCTGATGAGAAATGTTTTGTTACATTGCCAGGGTGTGCACCACAGGCGGGTACAGTGATTTGATGGTGGTGTGCCTAATAGGGGCATGACGTTACTATAATGTGTATGCATAATGTGTTATGTTAAGTGCAGGAGTCACCTGTTGCCCTAACTAATGTTTAGGACAGTGGCCCAATCGGCCAAGAGGTTTCTGCAAATACCTGTAAAGTCATGACAAGTGCCTAGTGGCACAGTAAAATATGTGATTGTGTTCTAATGTATTTTTTATGGCTAATACAAAGGCTATATTAATAGAACCTTGTGTGGAGTTTCTTTTGTGGTGTGCCTAGTGCGTCGCTGCTGTGTGAGTGTGTTGCGCAAACGCTTTACACATTATCCCAGAGGCAATCCTGAATGCTCTGCCATGCTACCTAGGGGTTGAGCAGGGGTTATCTTCAGCGTATAAGAACAATTGTTACTTACCTGTAAACAGGTGGTTCTCCAGTATTGGTGTCTTTCATAGATTCACATGCTTGAATATTCCCCGTCGTCGAAGTGGGAGTCCCACGGTAAATAAAATAGCAATAATGCTAATAATATATATATATATATATAATATATAAAAATATATAAAGTATTATATAGGTAGCAAAACTGAAAAATATGCACTTAAAACCTTTACAAAGGTTACTACATAGGAATGCATTAGAGAGAAAAAATTCCTTTGTAACATATCAGTGTCATTATGTTAGTCCAAACTGCAGCCAATCAGGCTCAAGCACCCTCTAGAACCTTCTCCTCAGAAGCTCAAGCCCTCAGATTTTCGTAGCACTAGTAATAATAGCGCATGAGGAGAAAAGAGCCTCTGAGGGGAGGATGGGTGGGTCGCATGTGAATCTATGAAAGACACCAATACTGGAGAACCACCTGTTTACAGGTAAGTAACAATTGTTCTTCTCCAGTATTAGGGGTGTCTTTCATAGATTCACATGCTTGAATAGAATAGATAGCAGTATCCTCCTGGAGATGAGATTGCAATATCTCCACACAATAGAAGAACAATATATATAGCATAAAAGCAAAGCAATCTCAATAATGGAGGAGGGAAAGAGGCTCACCTTATTTGAAAAGATGACGAAGCACTGCTTGCCCCACTGCGGTGTCCGCCTCGTTGACAGCATCCAAACAATAATGTCTGGTAAAGGTGTGTCTGCTGGACCATGTCGCTGCACGACAAATCTGGTGTAGAGGCACTCCGGCAAACAATGCGATGGACGACGCCATCGCTCTCGTAGAATGTGCTCTCACTGGAGTAGGTAAAGGCCTGCCAGCCTGCTGATGGCAAAACGATATGGCTGATGAGAGCCATCGTGTTATGGTCTGTTTAGTCACTGAGTGTCCTTTGCGCAGTAGTCCATATGCTAAGAGTAGCTGATTGGATTTACGAAAAGGGGCTGTCCTAGAAATGTAGAATTTCAGACACCGTTTGATGTCTAAGGAATGTAGACGTTGTTCCGCAGGGGATTTAGGATCCGGGAAAAAAGTCTTTAAGAAAACTGGCTCGTTCAAATGGAAGTCAGAAGGCACTTTTGGAAGAAAAGAAGGATTGGTACGAAGGGACACTCCATCAGGTTTGAACTGCAAATATGGAGGTTTGATGGTGAAAGCGTGTAAGTCACTGACTCGACGAGACGAAGTTAAGGCTAAAAGCAAAGCCACTTTCCAGGTCAGAAATTTGAGATTTGAACGATGAATTGGCTCAAATGGAGGTTTCATAAGTTGTGATAACACCACGTTGAGGTGCCAAGCTGGAGGAGGGCGCCTCAACGGAGGGAACTTCCTGAAAAGTCCCTTAAAGAACTGTCTGATGATCCTGGATGAACAGAGAGACGCAGAGCCGTCATGACGGTAGCGTGAGATGGCCGCCAAAAAGACTCTCAATGTGGCATGTGAAAGACCAGACTGAGCAAGACTTAAGAAGAACGGTAACAGTTGTTCTGGAGTAGAACTGATAGGATGTACGTTGGATGCTGCGCACCAATGACAGAAGCGCTTCCACTTTAGCCTATAGGTTTTGATTGTTGATGGGGCTCTAGCCGACGCTAGAATGTCTCTACAGTCCTGAGGTATACTTAAAGAGGCAAACTCCATGAATTCAGGTTCCAAGCCCATAATTGAAGCGTTGACGGATCTGGATGACACACTTGTCCGCCGTCCATGGTTAGAAGATCCGGACGTGGATGGAGGCGAATTGGTTTGCATTGGGACATCAGAAGGAGTTCTGAAAACCACGCCTGTCTGGGCCAACGTGGGGCGATTAAGATCAAGCGGCATGGTTGCCTGCGCATCTTCCATAACGTCCTTGGTACCAGTGGGAGTGGTGGAAACGCATATGCAAATAGGCCGGTCCAATCCATGAGTAGGGCATTGCCGCTGGACTCCGGATGTGGATGCCAACTGGCAAAAGCCTGGCATTTTCGATTCACTGGCGTTGCAAATAGGTCGATCTTGGGATGACCCCATTGGTGGAACACGAGGTCCAGAGTCGGCTGGTGTAACTCCCATTCGTGAGTGGATGACGCAGACCTGCTTAGTGAATCTGCTAGTATGTTTGACGCTCCCGGCAAATGGACCGCTGTCAAGGAAATGTGGTGACGAATTGCCCATTCCCAAATCTTCTGGGCAAGACAAGACAGGGGCTGAGATTTCGTGCCTCCCTGCTTGTTCATGTAGTGCATGCTGGTGGTGTTGTCCGTTTGAACCAGCACCGATTCTCCGTGCACCACCGGTAAGAAGGCCTTCAGCGCTAGAAAGATCGCCAGCAATTCCAGCCTGTTGATATGCCAGGATTTCTGAGTCGCCGTCCACTTTCCTTTGATGGAGAGATCCAGGAGATGGGCTCCCCATCCGTCCATGGACGCATCCGTTGTCAATGTCAGATCTGGAGCCTGGATAAGGAAAGAGACCCCTTGGTCCAGATTGGTCCGTCGCTCCCACCAGAGTAGACTGTCCCTCATGCCAGCTGTGACTGTCACCTGGTCGTTGAACGACCCCGACACCTGTCGCCATTGTAGGTCCAATTCCTCCTGAATAGGACGGGTACGTAATCTGCAATTCGGGATCAGTGCGATACAAGATGACGCCATCCCCAGAAATGATTTCAACATTCGCACTGAAACTGACTTTCTTGTTCTGATGGTGGAGACCAGATGAATTATCTTCAGTCTCCGTTCGGGAGAGATGAACGCTTTTGACACGTCCGTGTCTATAACAGCTCCGAGGAATGTCCTGCTTCGTTGAGGAGTGAAATGTGACTTCTTTACATTGATGGTCAACCCTAGGGAATTGAAGAGGGTGAGACACAAGCGTGTGTCGTGATGCAACTGACTTGCGGATTGGGATTTCAACAGGCAATCGTCCAAGTAAGGAAATATTTGGACCCCTTGAAGACGCAGGTAAGCCATAACCGGAGCCAGAACCTTCGTGAACACACGGGGAGCTGATCTGAGGCCAAACGGCAGGACCTTGAATTGATAGTGGTTGCGTCCCACTTTGAATCTCAAGTACTTTCGATGTTGAGGAATGATTGGTACATGAAAATAGGCGTCTTGCAGGTCTATTGTAGTCAAAAAATCGCCGCTGCAGAGAAACCGCAAGACTTCTGACAATGTTAGCATGCGGAAGGACTGCTGTTTCAGGAAGAGGTTGAGGTACCTCAAATCCATAATGGGACGCCACTCCCCCGTCTTCTTTAGAATGAGGAAGAACCTCGAATAGAAGCCTTTCTCCCGCTGTGATAGAGGAACCACTTCGACTGCTCCCTTTGTTAGTAATATTTGAACTTGATGTTGTAGTTCTTCGAGATGGGGAGGTGGCGGACCCGAAGGCGGAGATGGAGGAGGAAACTCTGTGAATTCCAAGGCGTGACCCTTGCGCACAATGTCCAACACCCATTGGTCCGATGTTATTTGAGACCACTGGGAGTAGAACTGCGAGATTCGACCTCCAACATCCTGTTGAACTGGCAAGTCATTGTCGTTTGCTGGTGTTGTTGGCCCCTCTATAATTGGACTTCCCTCTATAGGGTCTGGATTGTTGTTGGCGAGCAGATTGAGGGTTCGAGTACCGTTGGTTTCCTTGACTGTACTGGCGGTACTGAGACTGTCCTCCTCTGTTAAAATTGGACGAGGTGCCCCGCCCCCGTGCAGCACGAAAGGGCTGTTTCTTAAATTGTAATGACCCAAGCGACTTCGCTGTGTCTGTATCCTTTTTTATGGCTTCCAAAGAAGCATCAATTTGGGAACCGAACAAAGATTCGCCATCATACGGCATGTCTATAATCAGTGACTGGACCTCTTGCCTGAAAGAAGTAGACTTTAACCATCCCTGGCGTCGGAGCGCCGCCGCACTGGCCAGGATACGGAATGCAGTATTCGCCACATCTACAGCACAGTCTATAATTTCTTCCGAAGCCCTTTGACCATCTTGAAGGACCTGGAGCGCTTCCACTTTCGATGACTCAGGAAGTTGCGCAAGAAAACTGGACATGTCTGACCACATTTGTCGGTCGAAACGACCCAAAATTGCGAGAGCATTCGCAGCACGGGCCGAAGTTGAAGCCATGGATGAAAATTTCTTTCCGATTGCATCCAATCGGCGTCCCTCTCTATCGGGAGGGGAAGTGACAGGCGCTGTAGGATTACGTGCACGACGTTGTGCTGCTTGAGTTACAACTGAATCTGGCTTTGGGTGAGAAAGCAGACAAGCAGGTGAGCCAGTTGGAGCCTTGTACTTCTTCTCCAATCTAGGTATCTGGGCCGGCAAGGAGTTAGGAGCCTTCATAATCTTCTGCCCTTCCTTCCAAATAAATTCAATAATCGGAATTGTATGCACCTGTTTATACGGTTGATTTTTGAAATCATACAGAAAACAGTCTTCATCACGTTGAACTCTTGTCAATTTGAAGCGGTCCGCCGCCTTGTCCATAAGTTTATGAAAACTAGCAATGTCCACAGGAGGTGAATCACTTGAAGGGACCTGTTGCGGAGAAGGTGTTTGCACTCGATAATCATCAAACTCCTCCAAATGAGGATCCTGTTCACCTTCCGAGTCCTGACACACCTCTCCCTCCTCTCTCTCTGGCTCTGAGTCAGTGTCAGTAAGTGGATTAGTAGCCAGGGGAGCACTCAAATGTACTGACTGAGCCGACTGTCTTGGAGGAGTAGGTCGTGGT
This sequence comes from Lissotriton vulgaris, assembly GCF_964263255.1. Taxonomy (NCBI): domain Eukaryota; kingdom Metazoa; phylum Chordata; class Amphibia; order Caudata; family Salamandridae; genus Lissotriton; species Lissotriton vulgaris. The sequence goes on along the minus strand of NC_141687.1, from coordinate 674,329,333 downwards.
TGATGTGACAGTGGTACATCAATAGACTCATGAACCGGAGTACCTTGAGGAGTAGGTGGAAAACGTCTATTATAATCGTCCAACATATGTTGGAGGTTAGAGAAAAGTGTCATTGGAATAGACGTCATAGGGATTTGCACGCATTGATCTTCGTGCTCGTCTACCTGCTCAACTTCTTCTTCCGCTTCTTCTTCAGAAGAAGTGTCTTGGCATTTAATGATTAACTCTGAAGGACTCCGTGCATCCCCATATACAGTGTCATCTGGAACTGACTCAGTCTCATGGTCAGAAACGAACAACTGAAGTGGTGGTTGTAGAGCAGGGGATTGAAAGTGGAATGCGGAATCTTCCTCTTTACTGAATGAGGACTGTACAGTAGAAACTGAAGTGTCCATGGCCACCAAAGGCATGTTGGCAAAGGAAGAAGAACTGGAAGTTGCCGTCTCCGGTAAATCTTTAGGCGCCTCCGTGGACGTAGAAGGCTTAGGTCCTACTGTCGCTGGTTTGCTCATTGACGAGGCCGTCGATGACGCTATCGTCGACGATGCGGTAAACGTCGCCTGGTCCGCCGACGGTGACTGTATTGCAGACGGCATCCTAGACATCGAAGGTGTCTTCGTCGACGGTGTCTTCGTCGACGGTGTCTTCGTCGACGGTGCCTTCGTCGACGGGAGCCTTCGTCGACGGGAGCCTTCGTCGACGGGAGCCTTCGTCGACGGGAGCTTCGTCGACGGGAGCTTCGTCGACGGGAGCTTCGTCGACGGGAGCTTCGTCGACGGGAGCTTCGTCGACGGGAGCTTCGTCGACGGGAGCTTCGTCGTTGCCGTCGACGGGAACCTCGTCGACGAGGCCTTCGTCGACGCTGGAATTGACGACGATGGGTTCTTCATCGACGATGGCTTCTTCGTCGACGATATAATAGGGATCGTCGACGAGATGGAAGAGACAGAGGCTCTCGTCGACGAGAGAGCCGTCGTCGAAATTCTCGTCGACGATGACGACGCCGAAGTCGTCGTGACTGTAGTCGTAGACGAGGCCACAGCAGCCAATCTCGTCGTCGGAGTGGTCGTCGACGAGCCCGTCGACGACCGCGCTGTGAGAAGTGTAACCACTTTAATAGAAGCTGGAAACGACGCCTCAGAGTCAGATCTCGTGGGCGTAGTAACAAGAGGCACAGAAGCAGCAGGTGGAACTGTAGCCACAGTCAAAGCCAGCTTTCTTTTCTTCAGGAAAGGAGATGGCAACTCCTGAACACTGCCACGCTTAGAAGCCACAGAAGAAGTTGCTGACTGAAGGCTTTCTGCGTCAGAAATAACAGCGTCCTTATCTTGAAGGCGCTTAAGCCATAATAGGAGGCGACCCTCCCTGTCCTTAAGGGTTTTAGGATTGAAAGTTCTACATAACCTACAATCAACCACTTTGTGATCAGGATACAAGCAATAAATGCACTTGTCATGTGGGTCCTTCTCAAATAAGCGTAATTTCCCACAGGAGGAACAAGGTCTAAATAAAGACTTCTTACTTGACATCTTTGAACAAACTGAGAAGAGTAGATAAGTTGAAAGAACTGAGCAGAGCTCAGGGAGACTCCCTTCACACGACGTGCGGTAGAAAATCTGAGGGCTTGAGCTTCTGAGGAGAAGGTTCTAGAGGGTGCTTGAGCCTGATTGGCTGCAGTTTGGACTAACATAATGACACTGATATGTTACAAAGGAATTTTTTCTCTCTAATGCATTCCTATGTAGTAACCTTTGTAAAGGTTTTAAGTGCATATTTTTCAGTTTTGCTACCTATATAATACTTTATATATTTTTATATATTATATATATATATATATATATTATTAGCATTATTGCTATTTTATTTACCGTGGGACTCCCACTTCGACGACGGGGAATATTCAAGCATGTGAATCTATGAAAGACACCCCTAATACTGGAGAACTCCCTTGCTTAGACTAGAGCGGTGGTTTCTGCCTGGCTTAGGTTCATGTCCTAGTCAATCAGACACTCCATTTTGAACATTATCAAACTAAACATGGGTCAAATCAGCTTTATTGGCCTTGGATGTGACTAAAGACTCTTCAAAGAGTGAGGTGGTTCTTACATGAGAAGTTATGACGAGATTTGGAGTAATGGAAGGTTTAATATCTATAGTTATGGAGGGATATCATGAACCCCAAGCTTTGGTGATAGTTAGCAGGGTTCTCAGTCAACCTTTAAGCCTTAAGTGGGGAACCAGAATCTAGGCTGCGGTGCCTTTTTTCCCCCTTCTGACCACACTCCTTGTTCTTGCCCCTAAACCAGCAGCCATGAAAATACAGCCATATCAAGAGATTAAGGCATTATCTTTGGTAATTCATAACACAAAGTATAACTTGTTGCAGATGGTGTGATGTTTTACCAGTCAAAGACAAATACCTCATCTGAAACTCAGAGGGCACTTCTACATATCGTTATTAAAGTGTCATGAAACATGATGAACTTTGAGCAGTTGCTTCTCATGTCCATTAACCTGATTAGAGAGGAGTTGGATAATATGGGGTATTAGAACTCCCACTCACTTTAGTGATAGCTTGGCTAATATTGGGGGATCTCAAGAGCCCAGCTGGCAAGCAAGTTAAAAGCTCTGTGTCAGGAAACTAAATGCACTTACACAAAGGGGGGAATATATCGATCTCTTGGGTAGGCAGGATTCCAACAATCAAATTAACATAATTGAGCAGCAATTATACACGTTTCAAGCCATACCTATCTGACTGAAGGGTATTCAAGGATATGCAGAGGGATTTTGTGTGGGAAGATCTTTCACAGTGCCCAATGTGAATGAGAGGCAGTGCTGTATGGATTGTTCAATGTCAAAAACCCCATGTAGTGTTTGTGGTATTTAAAAAAGGCAATCTAACAACTCTATTGATCTTCTTTGGTGCAAACGTTGTTGGACTTTAAATAGATGCCATTTGATTGCTAAATTTAACAAGACCCTTTACCTCTTTAGACAACTGTTATAAACGCTTTTATAATGTGAATGTAAAATATTTGCAAACAAACCCCATAAGTATATACAATATGTTTAGCACATCTTTCTAACAGAAGCGTTGTTGAAAAAAGTCAGAAGGACTCTACCTGGTCATACTCCAATGCTCCTGGGTAAAGCGGCCATCCAAGAAAGAGTTCAGCGATCACACACCCAAGCGACCACATGTCAATGGCTTCACAAAACGGCAAACCCAAAATAATCTCAGGGGCTCTGGAAAAAATAAATGATATGTTACAAGCTAGAAAAACACAGGATTAAATATGGCAATAGCATTTGACAAACTTTTTCATGGTTAAATATCTGAAATAAGGGTGCAATTTACCATTAGAAAATAAAATGCAGATTAGTGTCTGAAAATTGATTTATAAGCTAGTTTGCCAATAAAAGCAAAGGTTTTGCTGACTACGGTCTATGTTTTCCCCATGTACAGCACATCCTCATTTATTATTTTTTTGCTTGATTAATTTTGCTTGATTAATGCTTGATTTTTAAGATCACGGACCATCTCAAACATTTGATAATTTGATAACTAGAGCACAGGCAATGGAAAGGATGCTATGCTTATCCAATAGTGATTAATAGTTGGCTTTACAATTCAGTGACTTTCTTTATTTAAATAAAGTACACCAAATCCCACTCAAATTAACTACCAAAACATTAATTTGCATGCTTGTTAGTGTACAGATTCAAACATCTTAATCACTTTATTAAGTCTGGAGTAAAAAAGTATACATTTCATAGTCCGATCTATATTACTAGTGACATACCTGCGCATTCATCACTATGTCTCCATGGCCAGAACTTTGGTCATATGTTGACTGCCGTCATTTCTTTAGCTTAGAAATGACGGCTGTCAATATATGGCTAAAGTTCTCAATGAAGCTCGTGTAACTGAGAACAATGGTATACTATGAAAGATCTCACGTTGTGTTGTCTGAAACAGGAAGATTTCAACCCATTACCAACCACTGGAAATGTCTAATGTGGAGTGCTTTCCAACCGAGGTGTGTCGAAGATCATAAAATATTTACTTACCGGGGATTCTAGAATCTTCAGAAATCTAGGTCTATAAGAAAAAAATCCACTTGTGCCAGTTTACACCACGTAGTAAAGTGAAAAATGAGGGCAGTGTTCTCAAATCACAGCTGTACTAATATCCTCTGTGATTATGCCAATGCTCCTTTAAGGTCCGATACTGGATTCTAGCAAGTCTCATACACCTTTTAGCTTCCAACGGTGTTACAAGGGGTCCCTCATTTTCCACCACTGATGTTGCTGATAGAACTGTACACCGGCCCTACCACAGACCTTGGCACTGCACCGCCCTACCAAACATCATCTGCCACCGCATTCTGTGCTAATCCTTACGCGGGGAACGGACTACATTCCCCAGCGTTCCCTCGTGGCGCCAGCTAACTACGTCACGCCAAAGCGCCAGGAGGCGCGTTATAAGTCCAGAAGGGCTCCCATAGCGCGGGACGTGCTGCCCGGCCAAGGGCGGGCCCGTCCCGCGCCCGTCAGTGAAAGGATGAGGCTGGGTTGGGGCACCCCTCTGAGCGGTTGTATTCTCCCACACTTTATCATCAAATGAAGGGGGTAAGACTCATTCGAACTTATATGCCCCAAAAAAATTTATGACTTCCACTTTTTCTTAGATTGAAAAAGACTAGCATTTGCTAGAGGGACCATTACAGTACAATGGTTTAACGTACTCCTTTGGAGGGAAGGTAGTTTTCATAAGTTTTTGACAGCTGAACAGGGGGTTCCTCTGTAACTGGGTTGACTGGTGGTTTATAATCCTGAGCACATATGGTTAATTAGAAACATCTGCACGGTGGGGATAAGAGGCTTGGTGTGAATTTGTGGGGTTAACACCATCTGCTGTTAAAATGGGTAAATAACCAGCCGCTAGCAAAAATCAGACATCAATAAGTGAGCCTCCAACAACAACTGTGATAGATAAAATACTTCTAAGGGCCATTGGGGTAGTGTCCACAGAAATAAAGCGAACAGAAAGGATGTTCTCCCTTTCCCTGGATATTTGCGCACTAGACTGAGGTGACAAGGGCACCAACCACCTCATATACATCGCACTCCACTCCACTATCCACTTCTGGTCAATCCCCTATTCTGATATCAGTGGCCCAAGAAACACAATCTCAAACATCTAATAGGGGATCCTCATTGCGGATCACTCGAACCCGTAAGCAATTAGATAGAGCCAGTAGTCTCACCAACACTACAAGCAAAGGGAATCGCAAAGCAACCCCAGGTCTAGGGCCAAAAAACAAAAAACAATGTGCAAATAATCAGGCAGTCACATTTGATCTAGATGACAAAACAAGTTACTTACCTGTAACTTTAGTTCCCCAGTATTGGTAACTTTCATAGATTCCCATTGCTTGTATCATTCCCCGTCGTCGGAATGGGAGCCTCGGTAATTATATATATATATATATATATATATATATATATATATATATATATATATATATATATATACATATACATACACACACACACACACACACACACACACACACACACACACACACACCTAGGCAAATACACCCTAATAGGTGTAAAAAAGTAAAAAATTAGGCCTAGGCCTCATATTTTGTAGCCTATTGGTGTCATTATGTAAAAAGACCCAAAAGTCACCTTAGCAACCAATCAGATCAGCCTCACCCTGTGGAACCTTCCTGAGAAAGCTCAGAGCCTCAGATTTTCGTAGCCGTTGCTTTGCCACCTAATCACCTAGCCCTAAAGTGAGCTTTCCCAGGGGAGGCGGGTGGGCGCATGGGAATCTATGAAAGTTACCAATACTGGAGAACTAAAGTTACAGGTAAGTAACTTGTTTCTTACTCCAGTATTGGAACTTTCATAGATTCCCATTGCTTGTATCAGAGTAGATAGCAGTTAGCATACCTCAAACATTTCGTGCATAGTTACAGAACCATTATAAACCAATGATATCACAAATTATAACAACCATAAATCAGTAACCATAGCATAATAAACGAAATGTTTGAAAAAACAGGAGGAGGGAAGAGAGGAAAGCTCACCTCTTATTGGAAGAGATTTCTCAGGACTGCCTGTCCAACCGCCGAATCCTCCTTTGCAGCCGCCTCCAGGCAGTAGTGCCTCGTGAATGAGTGAGTACTGCTCCAGGTGGCCGCTCTGCTAATATCCTTTATCGATACTCCAGCAAATAGCGCTGTTGACGCTGAGCTGGATCTTGTGGAATGTGCCTTCACCTGTCCTTGCAAAGGCTTGCCTGCCGCCTGGTGGCAGAAACGATCGCACTTGATATCCATTTACAAATCCCTTGCTTTGACAATGGAAATCCTTTCCTTGGGGCTCCGAAAGCCACAAACAGCTGGGGTGTCTTCCGAAATCCAGCTGTGCGTTGTAGATAGAATTTCAAACATCTCTGAACGTCCAGAGAATGAAGTGTCCTCTCAGCCTGGGTTGAAGGCCGAGGAAAAAAGGAATTCAGAACCACCGGTTCATTAAGATGAAAGTCTGTTGGTACCTTCGGAATGAACTTGGGGTTCATACATTGGATCAATGTATCATTCTTGAACTGCAAGAAAGGTTCTTTGATAGTTAAAGCCTGAAGTTCTCCTACTCTCCTTGCAGAGGTGAGTGCCAGAAGAAGCGCCACTTTCCATGATAGGAACTTCAGGTCCGCCCTATGTATTGGCTCAAATGGCGATCTCATCAGTTGAGCCAGGACCACATTTAAGTGCCACACCGGAGGTGGGGGCCGAACTGGCGGAAAGACTCTAAACAGTCCTTTCAGGAATTGTTTTATTACTCTTGCTGATAATAGAGAAGGGCCCGATCTTGTTCTTCTATACCTGGAAATAGCTGCCAAGTGGACCTTGATGGAAGCATGAGCCAGACCTGCCTGTGCCAAAGATAGAATGTATGTGCAAACAAAACAGGTGATGGATCGAATGTGGATCAATGTCACACATTCACCCCAGTCCAAAGATCTGGGCCCAAATCCATTGTTTTTTTGCACTCCACACCACCCTGGGTTAGACAATGGCGATATGCAAATCAGCTCTGACCCTGTGCCCTATGGGAACAGTCCAGTCCGAATTAGAAAAGCCATGTCCTTCCCAGAACGGAATCAAGCATCCGAGGACCGGACCGGTTTCGAGGTAACACCTCTCATCATCCAGTGGTGTGGAGTGCCTGGGACCCACGTAAGACATTGATCTACATTCTGTCCATCAAATTGCTTTTTGTAATTTTCTCCCTGAGTGTACTGGGGTAGCTCAGACGTGGGTCCCAGAGCCTCCACACCACTGGAGTCAAGCTAGCCGGGATGATGAGGTGTTACCTCGAAACCGGTCCGGTCCTCGGATGCTTGATTCCGGTCTGGGAAAGATATGGCTGTTGTAGTTCGGACTGGACTGTTCCCATGGGGCACAGGGTCAGAGCTGATTTGCATAAAGCCATTATCTGACCCAGGGTGGTGTGGAGTGCAAAAAACGATGGATTTAGGCCCAGATCCTTGTACTGGGGTGAATGTAAGACATTGATCTACATTCTGTCCATCAAATTGTTTTTTGTAAAGATAGAATGTATGGCAAGAGTTGATGCGGAGCTGAAGAGAATGGATGCACTCCTCTCTGGCACCATAAGTAGAACCTCTTCCATTTCGCTCTATATGTCTTATTAGTGCTAGGAGCTCGTGCCTGCGCCAAGATGTTCCTGCATTCTTCTGAAATGTCTAAATCCTTAAACTCTCTGTATTTAGGAGCCAAGCTGTTAAATGAAGCGAGCTCGGGTGGAGAACCTGGCCGTTGTACATTGACAGAAGTGTCTGGTTAGGGTGCAGATGAATGGGCTGCTTCTCCGATAGAAGAAGCAACTCCGTGTACCAGAACTGGCGAGCCCAGGCAGGCGCTATCAGTATCATCCTGCACTTGTCCATCTTGAGCTTCTTGAGGACTCGAGGAATCAGGGGAAATGGCGGAAAGGCGGAAACAAACGCGCCTGACCAAGACATCGAAAAGGCATTCCCCAGTGACCCACGATGGTGTTCCCTGCTTGCATAACTCCGGCATTTCTTGTTCATTGGTGTTGCAAACAGGTCGATCGCTGGGGTCCCCCAACAGGAGAAGATGTTCTTGACCACTGTGTTGTCCAATTCCCACTCGTATGAGACTGCCCTCAGGCGGCTTAGCGTATCCACCTTCGTGTTGCATACTCCTGGAAGGTGTTTTGCCACGAGCGTGATGTTCTGTGAGATTGCCCATTCCCACAGCATCTGGGCTTCCTGAGAAAGCAGTGGCGAACTTGTGCCTCCCTGCTTGTTGACGTAATGCATTGCGGTGGTGTTGTCCGTCCGCACTAGGATTGCCGAATTTGAAATCCTTGGAAGGAAAGCCAACATTGCCAACCGAATAGCCCTTAGCTCCAGAACGTTGATATGTAAGCGACGTTCTCCCGGAGTCCAGTGACCACTGACTTGGAGGTCTTGCATGACCGCTCCCCAACCCTGAAGGGAAGCGTCCGTGGTAATGACGCGAGGAGCCGGTGCCGCCTTGAAACTGAGACCCACTGTGAGGTGAGATCTTTTCATCCACCATGAAACCGTCCGTTTCATCTGCTGGGTAACCGTTACTCTGTCGTCGAACGACCCTTCCACCTCTCTCCACTGAAGGTCCAGTTCCTCCTGCAAGAGGCGCATTCGCAGCCTGCAGTGCGGAATCAATTGACGAGCTCCGAAATAGGGCAGATAAGAGGATACCCGGCGCCCTGGTGCTGTTAGACCTCTCCGCGGCGTTTGACACCGTCAGTCACAAACAACTGTTGACGCGGATGAGAGACTTCGGCATCCGGGGCACAGCCCACGCCTGGTTTGCTTCTTTCTTACAAGGGAGGACACAAAGAGTTCAGTTGGGAGAATTGCTCTCCACTGCATCACCAATCTCTTGTGGAGTGCCACAGGGGTCGGCTCTGTCGCCCCTGCTATTCAACATATACCTTCAACCACTGATTGGACTTCTGAATCAGATGGATTGTCAGGTATATAACTACGCTGATGACACCCAAATCATTATCCAAATGGATGATGGGGCGCCAGCAAATCTGCAAACCATCTTGAAGCAGACAGCTAACTGGATGTCACTGAATTCTTTAAAAATCAATCCGGAGAAGACGGAAGTTCTACCTGTTACCATCGCCGGCAATCCATGGCATGATGGATTCTGGCCGAGGGAACTTGGACCGCCCCCGGAGCCGGCAGTGGCTGTAAAAAGCATTTCCATTTATGTGGATGACAAGCTTTCCATGCGGAAACAGGTCACCACGGTGGTAGGAACTTGTGTTGGCATGTTGCGTCAACTTAGGAAGATCGCGCAATTATTGTCCCATTCTACCCTGCGAAGGGCGGTCTCTGCTATGATCCTTGCAAGACTGGATTATGGTAACTCGCTCTATTTGGGCTTACCTCAAAAACTCCTGGATAAACTTCAGATGGTGATGAACGATGCCGCTAGGCTCATTCACAAGAAACCCAGGAGCACGCATGTGTCCCCACTCATGCGTGAGCTACATTGGCTCCCAATAAGGCAGAGGGTGCTCTTTAAAGGGTTATGCATTGCACATGAATCCCTTTATGGTAAGGCACCAAGCTACATCAAGACCCGCCTGACCCCATACATACCGGCCAGGGTGTTAAGATCTGCTGAAGCAACTTTGCTCATGCAACCTCGGTTTAGATTGGCGACAGTGGGCGGTCGTGCCATTTCCAACACCCTCCCAGGGGTCTGGAACAGTCTACCGGTGGACTTGCGCAAAGAACCCAATTTGCTGACTTTTCGGAAGAGGCTGAAGACTGTTCTTTTCCAGAAAGCTTGGGGAGGGATATAAATTTCCTGTAGTGTTTCTTTTGGTTCATGTGGTGTTTACTGGACAAGCGCTTAGAGACCCCGGGGTTATATAGCGCTATATAAATCGAAAGAAATAAATAAATAAAATACAGGATGAAATCGACTCTAGAAGAGATTTGTACATCCTGACTGTTATCCAACTTTTCTTCTGCAATCGAGCGGCTGAAGACATGAGTTTCATCTGTCTCTCTTCCGATGGGAAGGCTTTGCACACCTGAGTATAGAGTATTGCTCCCAAAGAACTTCACCGTACCTGCCGGCTGAAGAACCGATTTTTCCTTGTTGAGTTGCAAACCCAGATGAATAAAGAGGTTTAAGCATGTGTTCACTGCTTCTGATGCCTCTTGTAAGCTTGGAGCCTTCAGCAGCCAGTCGTCTAAGTACGGGAATACTTCCAGCGACTGTCTTCTCCGAAATGCTGCTACCGCGGCCAGCACCTTTGTGAATATCCGAGGAGCGGATTTTAATCCAAATGGAAGCACCATGAACTGGAAGTGACTCTTGCCTACTGTAAAGCGAAGGAAACGTCAGTGAGCTGGATGGATCGGCATATGAAAATAGGCATCTTCCAGGTCTAATGTAGCCATGAAGTCGCCTGGATTCAAGAGGCGCAATATGTCCTGGAGTGAAATCATCCGAAACAACAGCTTCACGAGATAGGTGTTGAGCTCCCTTAAGTCCAGGATCGGACGCCACTTTTGTTTCGTTTTGCGGATCAGAAAAAATCTTGAATAGAAACCTTCTCCTCTTTGTGATAGGGGAACACGTTGGATCGCCCCCTTCTGAAGCATTTGTTGAACCTCCAATTGCAGAAGGTTTAGATGTTTTGAAGTAGTGGCGTGGGGAGCTCTTGTAGGTGGAAATTCCTGGAATTCTAGCGTATGCCCATGTCGGATGATTTTCAATACCCACTGATCCGATGTTATTTCTTCCCAGCTGCTCAGATGTTGTGATATCCTGCCGCCCACTGGAGATCCCAGAAGCGGAGGACAGTTGGCAGAGTCAGGAGGCCGCTATTGACGCTTGCCAGCGTCCTTGCCCCGACGCCCTTGTCGTCCACGAGCGTTCTGACGAGAGAACGATTGAGATTGTGACTGTCGCTGATAATACTGATTGCCGTACTGAGGTCTGTACGACTGCGACTGCTGCGAGTAACGTTGCTGCTGATAGCCTCCTCTTGGTGAAGTGAAGCCTCTTCCTCTTGCTCGACGGAACGGTGTCTTTCTATATTGTAGGTTTCCCAGAGCCCTTGCTGTCTCTGTGTCCTTTATTCCCTGTAGGGTCTCATCGACATCTTCCCAAATAACATCTCCCCATCAAAGGGCAAGTCCAGAATCCCATTCTTGACCTCTGGTCGGAAGTAAGTCGCTCGTAGCCACCCCTGTCGCCGAAGAACCGCCACGCTGCCCAGAGCACGGAAAGAAATGGTGGCGATGTCCATCGCGCAGTCAATCATTTCCGAAGAAGAACGTTGTCCTTCTAGAAGTTTCTGTGCTTCAGCTTTAGGGTCATCCGCTAAAAGGTCCACATAGTGTGCCACATCACTCGACATTTGGCGGTCGTATCTTGCTAGAATCGCCAAGGCATTTGCCGCTCTGACCAACAAGCTAGCCATAGACGAAAAACGCTTCCCCGCGTTGTCTAACCTTCTACCCTCCTTGTCTGGTGGAGTTGCGAGGGTGGCTGAAGGATTCCGTGATTTCTTCTGCGCCGCCTGCGATATGACCGAGTCTGGTCTAGGTTGTCCAATCAAGCAGGCGGGACTGTCATCAGGAGCTTTATACATTTCTCCAAGCGTGGGAGACCGTCGCATGGGGACTGCATCACCTTCTTTCCTTCCTCCCATATGTGCTCTACAATGGGAATCGAACGCACTGCCTTACGGTATGCCTCTTTAAAATCATACAAGAAACAATCCGTAGATGTTGCAGGCATGGTTAGCTTAAAGCGTGCCGTGGCTCTTTCCATCAAACTGAAGAAACCTCCCACATCAGCCGGAGGCGAATCGACCGGGTCTGGCACTGGTGAAGCCGGATCCGGAGCTATATACTGGTTCCATTCGTTATCAGGATCCTGATCCTGGTTGTCCCCTGCTTCATCCTCATCCGAGGAATCTACTTGGACTTGTGTGTGCCGACGATGGAGCTGCCACCACCTGTGGTTGAACCTGCGCCTGACCTTCCACTGGTCGCGACCCTTGTCTGCTCCTATACTCCTCCAGCATTGCTCTTAAGTCTGTCAAAAGACTCATAGGCATCGTCACCATGCCCTGCTGTGCCTGGGTTTCCTGGTATGCGACCTGTTTTTGTGGACGCTGCTCCTGCCGATAATAATACTACTCATCTTGGTCAGAATCATGGTATTTTAGATTCAACTGAGATGGACTGTATGCATCCCCATACATCTCATTCTCCTCCTCCGAGTAATCCTCTTCATCCAACAACAGGGCTGGAGGTAATGATGGCACCTTTCTAGGTGAAGTCATATCCGGAGTTATCCTCCTCTTCCTGGTGCCTTCTGTAGCACCTGCCGTCGACGGCGTCATAAACGAATCCACCATCTCCATATTTTGAATCGTCGACGGGACCGTCGACGAGAGTACCTTCACCGTCGACGGGATCGTCATCGCCGTCGAGATTGTCACCGTTGACGGAATAGTCATCGTCGACGGAATGGTCTTCGTCGGCGAGGTGGAAACAGTCGACGTAGTTATCGTCGTCGACGCTGTCGTCGACCCAGTCTTCGTCGACGGCATCGACGTCGAAGTCCTCGTTGACGCTTTCGTCGTTGTCGTCCTAGTAGTCGCTGGATGGCTCGTCGACGACTGAGGAGACAAATTCCCCACAGATGCTTTAGAGCCTCTTTTGACCACTGTAGAGGCTTCTACAGTTGGTTTTTTGAAGGACTTAGATACTTTCTCCTGATGTGAAGGCCCAGCCGAGCTCTCATCCAGTTTAGCCTTCTGCACCTGAGGTGCTTGCCTTTCCCTCTCCTTTACACTCTCGTGAGGAGATTTGCTAGGCCCGGGCTTGCCAGACCTATCAGAGGTCCCACGCATAGTCTTTGAGGGGGGTTCAGATGAAACCTCCACAGATGATCCACCCTTCTTCAAAGTTGTCTTAGAAGAGGATGATCTGGCATCTTCCTCGTCACTAGATACCACTCTCTCCTTTTCCAATTTCCTGAGCCAAATAAGTAGCCTTCCTTCACGATCACGGAGGGTCTTCACAGACATCATCCTGCATATTCTACAACCCTCTGCCTTATGGTCGGGGTATAAACAGTATATACAGTCATTATGTTTATCCTCAGTATAAAGTCGTTTTTTGCCACAAGTGGCACAAGGCCTGAAAAGGCTCTTCTTTTCCTTATCAGCCATAGTAAAGCTGAAAGAAATCCTGTCAAAAAACTGCTTAAATAGTACCTCAAGTAGAAGTTAGAGCAGAGCTCTAAGGAGACTCCCTGTCACCAACGATGCGGTAGAAAATCTGAGGCTCTGAGTTTTCTCAGGAAGGTTCCACAGGGTGAGGCTGATCTGATTGGTTGCTAAGGTGACTTGAGTCTTTTGGGTCTTTTTACATAATGACACCAATAGGCTACAAAATATAATGAGGCCTAGGCCTAATTTTTTACTTTTTTGGCATGCAGTGTATTCATGACGGTCATAGACGTAATAATAACTAGCGAAATGAAAATGTTGCCTGTCATGCGTATCTCTCTGTGACTGATGGTGCTTATGTGTTTAAGAATCAATTGAAGAGGACAATTGTTCAGATGAGTATTGCACAAAGTATATATTTTTCTTTTGGTATTTTCAGGATTATTGTTAAGTATTTTGCAACTTTTTAATATTTTTGAATTGATCATACAGCATAGATGTGTAAAACTGAGATACGGGGGTCTCGGAGACTCAAATGGCAACCTCTGGGTTGCCACAAGCCGATATATATATATCTATCTCTCTATATCTATATATCTATATATATATATATATTTTTTTACTGAGGCTCCCATTCCGACGACGGGGAATGATACAAGCAATGGGAATCTATGAAAGTTCCAATACTGGAGAAACCAGTAATATCAAAGGGTAAAAGTCAACTAGACAATTTAGTTATAGATCATCCGACGTAGGTAGACAATCTGATGGCTGATCTTGTAATTAAATTAAGAGTACCAGTATTGGCCCTTTTAGACAGAATGGAGAGAGCTTGGGAGGGTTTGGGCACTCAAGTGCAATAAAACTCTGGGCCTAGCCAAGTGGGGGGAGAGCCGGAAACTGGTGGACATGATGTCTTTCTGTGCCCAACCAATGTCCAAGGCGGGGGGGAACCCACACTATCAAGTTATGTACAACCAGTGGTCCACAGAGGGAAACAAACAAAAAATAAATGCAATAGCCATCCAAGAGATTAGTCACAAAAGTAGGTGGCGGGGCTAAGGATAAGTCGGTGAGTAAGGCTACCAGCATGCAAACTGCACCACTGCCTGAGGCCTTTGCTGGTGAGACCAAGGAAACTTCCCTTCCGAGCATAAATCTTCCCCCGGCTTACATACCAAATGTCGCAGTTATGACCGGCATCCCTTCAAAGGCACACAACTCCAAGGAAACTCAACTTGAGCTAAGGAACAAATGCTTATTCTGGCTTGCACGGTTTAAGCATTTTGACTATGCTAGAACGGGGGAGATAATCATGTTCTGTAGAGTATGCTGGCTGGGAGAAGCCCGATAGACTGAAGTAGGGGAGTGTGTGGTCATCAACTTTAATAACCCAAACACGGCTAGCATTTTGTTATCTACTCCTAATGCAGCCTACCACACACCCACAGGAATAAGCCTTTGATCGCTGGATTATTTTTATCCCCAACCTAGCACTGATCAGAGAGGTTTGGCCTTTTCGTTACCCCCCACTGTGGGCCCTGGTTCCCTCATGGAAGGTAGGTGGAGTAACCCCTGCAACCGTCCTCAGTATAATATCCCAACAAGTAACGGATATGGATACCTTGAGGAGGTTGACTGACTAGGGACTAGACATCGAATTAGTGACATTCAAAAGGAGCAATCACTTAGTTTCTCGAGTGAAGATCGCTCTGATAGTAACATGAATGAGACTAGCGATAGGGAATTGGACCATGGGCATGATACTCTAATAGTAGATAGCCATCCAAGTGGGAGGACATACTTATCTCTTGATCTCCGGTTGGGTCATATTGACAGGGGTGGATGTAGTGTAGCATTGGCAAGTACAGATAGTATCTACTAGGTGGCACATCCCCTTTCCCCTTTGGCAAATAGGATGGCTCCAACAGGGGCAGGACTGGGGAGCTACGAATTCTTTCTTGGAATTTAGCAGGATTGAAAAACAAAATATGTCCAGAATGGGTACACTTTGTGGACAGCCAAGATATCTGCTTATTCCAAGAAACCTAGGCATGTGAAGATCATCATAGGATAGGATTTGCCTCATATAACATCCTGGCCACAAAAAATGGGAGAGGGCGCCCGTAGGGTGGTCATACAATTTGGGTGAGCACAATCTTGGCTGTAAAGCAGAACACATGACAACCTCCAACAACAACATCCAATGCGTTCTGTTGTCATTTCTTGACAAGACGAAAATTGTTCTAATCAATGTCTACTCTAGACCGGTAGTTAACAGACTAGAATCGGCCACTATAGACCACATAAGTTGTTATTTCTCTACCTTGGATCCGGAAATTTTATTAATTATGGGAGGTGACTTAAATTGTCAATTCGAACCCCTAACTGACAACTCACAGGAAGCCCTCCCAGAAGATCTTTATTGGTCAATTACTAAACCACAGATTACACCAATCAAAGTCTGTTCACCCCTAGCCATACAAATGTATTCATTCACGCGGTCTAACTCACTGAGGGCATGCAATGGGAGAACCCACATTTAATCGTGATGGTCATACATCATTAATTGATTACATCATGGTGCAGACAAGAACATGAGAGAAAGTCCTAGACTTCAAGGTACAACAGAGGCAGGACAGTGACCATAATGCCCCGATTGTAACATTGAGGCCGGGGAACTTGGGTGTTGCCGCCAGGGGTCCAAATCCGGTGACCACTGGGGATGGTCTAATTGCCATAAACAA
The DNA here is from genome assembly GCF_964263255.1 of Lissotriton vulgaris. Taxonomy (NCBI): domain Eukaryota; kingdom Metazoa; phylum Chordata; class Amphibia; order Caudata; family Salamandridae; genus Lissotriton; species Lissotriton vulgaris. The sequence goes on along the minus strand of NC_141687.1, from coordinate 674,313,254 downwards.
CCGGAGGAAAATTAGATGGATTCACGTCCAGCAATCCCCTCCCAAATTAGGAAAGATGTACAAGCTTGCTCTACCCCTAATAGACAGAATGAGTGCGCTGGGACAGGTGGAACCAGTCGAAGAAGATAGACATGGCAAGAAAAATCCATGAAGATCTGGTAGCAACTTTAACAGACATATTCTATCCGGAAATTTCCAGAAGGGAAATAGATCGACCCAAATGTTCGTGGTACAATAGCAACTGCCACAAAGCAAAATATTGCGGGGACATTACGTTGATGGAGATGCGAAATGCCCTAACCTGCTTCCTCCCCAACAAAGCCCCTGGTCTCGACAAAGTTCCGGGGGACCTTTTTCGGGATGAATCCATTATCAGGGCACCATATTGGAGGGCCCTATTCAATGCAATTTTGAAGGGCATGAATCTTCCAGATACTTGGAACGCCGCGGAAATAGTTTCCATCCTGAACAAGCATTTGCAATGCAATAGGTCTCACATTAATTAAGTTTGAGCTACTGGCATTGCTAAATATTGCAACACCAATTGCAACAAAAGTCTATAAATTGTAGGCCAAAAAAATGAATATTTATTTTTGTAGCAATGGTGGCATGCTGCGCTTTAGATGAATAGGTTTAAAATTAAAGTGTGCCATACTGTGATTGCTACAATAGTTAATTGTGGATGCGTTAACAATTGATGTGTGCACTGATGGCTGGTTGTGTGTGACTGGTGAAAGCCTGCACCGTTGGCTGGTGGTGTATGTGCCTGGTGAAAGCGTGCACTGACGGCTGGTGGTGTGTGTGCCTGGTGAAAGTGTGCACTGACGGCTGATGGTGTGCGAGTGCCTAGTGGAAGCGTGCACCGATGTCTGGTGGTGTGTGCCCAGTGAAAGCGTGCACTTACGGTGGGGTTGTGTGTGTGTGTGTGTGTGTGTGTGTGGGGGGGGGGGGGGGGGGTTGTGTGTGTGTGTGTGTGTGTGTGTGGGGGGGGGGGGGGGGGGGGTGTGTGTGTGTTTAAGGTTGTGTGTGTGTGGGGTTGTGTGTGTGTGGGGTTGTGTGTGTGTGTGGGGTTGTGTGTGTGTGTGGGGTTGTGTGTGTGTGTGGGGTTGTGTGTGTGTGTGGGGTTGTGTGTGGGGTTGTGTGTGTGTGTGTGTGGGGTTGTGTGTGTGGGGTTGTGTGTGTGGGGTTGTGTGTGTGTGTGGGGTTGTGTGTGTGTGTGTGGGGTTGTGTGTGTGGGGTTGTGTGTGTGGGGTTGTGTGTGTGGGGCTGTGTGTGTGTGGGGGGGGGGGGTGTGTGTGTGTGTGTGTGTGTGGGGTTGTGTGTGTGTGGGGTTGTGTGTGTGTGGGGGGGGTTGTGTGTGTGTGTGTGGGGGGGGTTGTGTGTGTGTGTGTGTGGGGTTGTGTGTGTGTGTGTGTGTGGGGTTGTGTGTGTGTGTGTGGGGTTGTGTGTGTGTGTGTGGGGTTGTGTGTGTGTGTGTGGGGTTGTGTGTGTGTGTGTGGGGTTGTGTGTGTGTGTGGGGTTGTGTGTGTGTGTGTGGGGTTGTGTGTGTGTGGGGTTGTGTGTGTGTGTGTGTGGGGTTGTGTGTGTGTGTGTGTGTGTGGGGTTGTGTGTGTGTGTGTGGGGTTGTGTGTGTGTGTGTGGGGTTGTGTGTGTGTGTGGGGTTGTGTGTGTGTGGGGGGATGTGTGTGTGGGGGGGGTTGTGTGTGGGGGGTTGTGTGTGTGTGTGTGTGGGGTTGTGTGTGTGTGTGGGGTTGTGTGTGTGTGTGGGGGGTTGTGTGTGGGGCTGTGTGTGTGTGTGGGGTTGTGTGTGTGTGTGTGGGGTTGTGTGTGTGTGGGGTTGTGTGTGTGTGTGGTTGTGTGTGTGTGGGGTTGTGTGTGGGGTTGTGTGTGTGTGTAGGGTTGTGTGTGTGTGTGGGGTTGTGTGTGTGTGTGGGGTTGTGTGTGTGTGTGTGGGGTTGTGTGTGTGTGTGGGGTTGTGTGTGTGTGTGGGGTTGTGTGTGTGTGGGGGGTTGTGTGTGTGGGGGGGGTTGTGTGTGTGGGGTTGTGTGTGTGGGGTTGTGTGTGTGTGGGGTTGTGTGTGTGTGGGGTTGTGTGTGTGTGGGGTTGTGTGTGTGTGTGTGGGGTTGTGTGTGTGGGGTTGTGTGTGTGGGGTTGTGTGTGTGGGGTTGTGTGTGGGGGGGGGGTTGTGTGTGTGTGTGTGTGTGTGTGGGGGGGGGGGTTGTGTGTGTGTGTGTGTGTGGTTGTGTGTGTGTGGGGTTGTGTGTGTGTGGTTGTGTGTGTGTGGTTGTGTGTGTGTGGTTGTGTGTGTGTGGTTGTGTGTGTGTGGTTGTGTGTGTGTGGTTGTGTGTGTGGTTGTGTGTGGGGTGGTGTGTGTGGTTGTGTGTGTGGGGTTGTGTGTGTGGTTGTGTGTGTGTGTGGGGTTGTGTGTGTGTGGTTGTGTGTGTGTGGTTGTGTGTGTGGGGTTGTGTGTGTGTGGTTGTGTGTGTGTGGTTGTGTGTGTGGTTGTGTGTGTGTGGTTGTGTGTGTGTGTGTGTGGGGGGGGTTGTGTGTGTGTGTGGGGGGGTTGTGTGTTTGTGGGGGGGGGTTGTGTGTGTGTGGGGGGTTGTGTGTGTGTGGGGGGATGTGTGTGTGGGGGGGTTGTGTGTGGGGGGGGTTGTGTGTGGGGGGTTGTGTGTGTGTGTGTGGGGTTGTGTGTGTGTGTGTGGGGTTGTGTGTGTGTGTGTGGGGTTATGTGTGTGTGTGTGGGGTTATGTGTGTGTGTGTGTGAGGGGTGTGTGTGTGTGTGGGGTTGTGTGTGTGGGGTTGTGTGTGTGTGGTTGTGTGTGTGTGTGTGTGTGTGTGTGTGTGTGTGTGGGGTTGTGTGTGTGTGTGTGGGGTTGTGTGTGTGTGTGTGTGGGGTTGTGTGTGTGTGTGGGGTTGTGTGTGTGTGTGGGGTTGTGTGTGTGTGTGGGGTTGTGTGTGTGTGTGGGGTTGTGTGTGTGTGTGGGGTTGTGTGTGTGTGTGGGGTTGTGTGTGTGTGTGGGGTTGTGTGTGTGTGTGGGGTTGTGTGTGTGTGTGGGGTTGTGTGTGTGTGGGGGGTTGTGTGTGTGGGGTTGTGTGTGTGTGGGGTTGTGTGTGTGGGGTTGTGTGTGTGTGGGGTTGTGTGTGTGTGGGGTTGTGTGTGTGTGGGGTTGTGTGTGTGTGGGGTTGTGTGTGTGTGTGTGTGGGGTTGTGTGTGTGGGGTTGTGTGTGTGGGGTTGTGTGTGTGGGGTTGTGTGTGTGGGGTTGTGTGTGTGGGGGGGGGTGTGTGTGTGTGTGAGGGGTTGTGTGTGTGTGTGGGGGGGGTTGTGTGTGTGTGGGGGGGGTTGTGTGTGTGTGGGGTTGTGTGTGTGGGTGGGGTTGTGTGTGGGTGGGGTTGTGTGTGGGTGGGGTTGTGTGTGTGGGGTTGTGTGGGTGGGGTTGTGTGGGTGGGGTTGTGTGGGTGGGGTTGTGTGTGTGTGTGGTTGTGTGTGTGTGTGGTTGTGTGTGTGTGTGGTTGTGTGTGTGATTGTAGTTGTGTTGTGCGAAGTTAAAACTGATGCTTAGCCGAGGCTAGCCGAAGCGAAGCCACATTACTGAAAATGTTTCAGACTCTTTGCTACTGCTGACCATGTCTGCGTGGAAAACACAAGCACGCCCACCTCATACCCAAGACTGAAGGAGGGCTGGCTGCAGAAGAACAACAATTATTTGCATCTACTTGCAACATTCAGAATGCATATTGAAGTTTAACACTATTAAATAATACAGTTGCTCAAAGGGATCCAAATGCAACAAAATCCCCATAATAAAATAAACAGGAAGTACAATGTTGAAGCAACTTTTCACAACAAGGTTACTGTTTTCCATAATGATGGGACATAGGCAAGTTAACTAGATATGGAATGCTATTAACATGAATGAAGTATGATGTCAAACATAACCATTTGTAAAAACATTAAAGCCTGAAGCACTGTGAAAATGTGATGGAAGTTTTCTGTCTGTACAAATATGCACAATGGCCACATAATCCACCCTTTTCGGAGTAATTTTAAACAAAAGAACAAGTTACATAATTATTGGTGACATTATTTCTGAAGGATACTCTAACTGCAGATTACTTATCTTTAGAATATCCCTAGGCAGCAGCATGGATCGACCACTGAGGGCCTACGGACTCCTAGAAGGTACAGATGGGGTCGTTTTGGCAGACTGTAAAGTCATCACGCACAGGCGAGGCTCGTCTTCGTTATTGTTTGATGCGCTTCGCCTGCTGTCAGTTCTAACAAGCCATACAATAATCCAATGATAAGGATTACAATGGAAGTGTTTGGGTGCCCTCCGGTGGTTGTCTGAAGAACTTTTACCACAAGAATAAATCAAAGCCCGTATGTTTCAATGACAGAGAAGGTAATTAGGCCAGCGATGCGAGGCAGGCCAGCGATGCGAGGAAGAGATAATAAACAAGCTCTCTGCATTGCTGTGGTGGGAGAGCGCATTCCTTTGAAGTCTGAAGCAAGGGGGCAGGGAGCACATTGCTTTGATGTCTGATGCAGAGGCCGATGGTGTTTGATGTGCACGCGCCTGGCTCACATGAACTGTACCGAATCCGCAGTTTAGGGAGACTTTTCGGAAACCTGCTATAATTTCACCGAACAATGCTTACGCATTGATTCAGCGAGACCTAAAATGGGTTCCCCTCTCCTACCCACTAATTATAGACCCATCAGCTTAATTGATAACACCAAAAAGCTGATGGGCAGGGTCCTGCTTTGCCGCATACAGGGGTGGATGGAGGAGCAGGGAATTTTGAGCCCATACCTGGCGGGCTTCAGTTCAAACAGGTCCACCGTGGACCAGATATTAAGGCTACAGCTAATTTTCTGGAAAACTGTGAAGATGGAGGGTGGCAGCCTCTATCTTATATTTGTTGATCTGAAGTCCGCCTTCGATCTCGTCCCTAGAAAGAAGCTGAGGGAGGTCCTTTACGAGCTGGGGTGTCCGCCTTACCTTCTAAATGTCCTAGTGAGGCTACACTCAGAAAACTATGCCCATGTGAGATGCGGTAAGTTTAGGGAACTTTCCTCACGCTTCCCTGTCAGAAAAGGGGTCAGACAGGGCTGTGTTCTGGCCCCTACATTATTCTGCCTTCATATCAATGGGCTTATTGCTTTTTTAAATAACATTAAAGATACGAATGCACCTTAACTGGCTACAGGGAGAATACCTGAGTTAATGTTCGCGGACGATACTGTTATTGTCCAAATCATCAGTCGGCATACAACAAACTCTGGATGGGTTTGACCAATTTTGCAACATGAGAGGCTTGGAGATAAATCTATCCAAGACCAAATTAATGGTCTTTAACCCTCCAAAGACCACACGGCCCCAACCCCTCCCTGAATGGTATTCTCCTTCAGAAAGTAAGGACATTTGATTATTTGGGGATAACATTGTTCGAACAGTTTGGGTGGGGTTCAGAGATTATTAAGGCACGGTTCAGGCTCACACAAACAGGGGGGGTAATGAAAATGCTCAAATCAATCACGTTTAAGCCAGCTGCCTTTGTGGTGGAGATATACAAGGCGCAAGCGAGAGGGGCCACCATGTATGGGGCGGAACTCTGGGGGCATAGCTCCACAACAGATCATGAAGTTAGAAAATAACTTCATGCGACAGCTCATAGGTTTACCACGTAGTACCCCACTTGTTTCCCTCCGCATGGACTTGGGCATGAGGCCAATCGACCAATAGATTGCCCTCAGACCCTTGACATTCTGGAGGAGGTTATGGGTAACTCCTGAGCTGAATGCTTTTAAAAAAGTTAAAAGAGCTCCCCCCCCAGACTCATTCCGAGCAAAACGCCATGGTTGGCCCACATCAGAATCCTTGCCAATCAGATTGGGAGACCAGATCTTTGGCTATCTCCTGAGCTATTGTGTCCCACTATATTAAGGGCGGATCTTGTAAACCATCTCAGGCAATCCAATTTGTTCCTATTACAGGAGAGTACCAAAGAGGACAGGTTGACTAGGGAGTTCCTCAAATAAAGGAGATGTACACAAAAGAACCTTTTCTGGATGTAATCCAGCCACCTTTGGCAAGGAAATTGTATGCACAATTTAGGTGGGGGACCCCACCTTTGGCAGTGTACACTAGCTCATGGGCTCCTGAGAACTCAAGTTCCTGCCCTGGTTGTAAACAAAAGGCAGAAACTGAGCTACAGGTTTTATTTTTTGCCCAGCATATGCGTTACCACGCAAACGCTGGGTTATTCAGTTATGTAAAAATGTAGGTTTTACCCGTTGTACCGAGGCATTTAGAGTTTTAAAATAAGATATAGAACCTTTAATTGTATTCGCGTTATCACGGTTTTTAAATGCCATTTGGCATATTAGGAGACGTTTTTTAAAATCTGTGTAAGGGAGGATAAACTGGAAACACTGCGCTCTCCATAGGTCATACTGTATTTTTATTGATTGTCTAAATTATTTCTTGTTTTTTGTTTTTTAACCATGCATATATTATGGAAATGTAACTAATGCATAAACTGTGTGTACATGTGGGAACTGTTTAATTATGCACTTTTATGGCCACATTGGCCGAAATATAGTTTTTACAACAACATTTATTTCAACTTTTTAAATAATCTCAGGATCTGCATATGCCGAAAATCTGTTTACGAATGGGATCGGTTACAGCTAGCTTTTTAATAGAATCTCGGGCCGGAAGCTATGGAGAGGGGTTCACCCCGGTAGAGCGCTGCCCGGACTGCTCCGGAAGCCTCATGCTTTCACTCATGTCTCAAGAAGGCCAGCTCTGCTCTTCTCCATCTGAACTCCTGCATAGCATGACTACCTTTTACACCCGCCTCTATTTTGCCACCCCCATGGCAAGCCCTGAGGACCTCCAAGTTTATTTGGACACAATACAGTTGGTCTGGATATCGAACGCCCAACGGGAATTACTGAACTCTCCCATCACCGTGGAAGAAATAACCCAGGTGACTGCAAGTCTGCCTGTGTACAAGGCTCCTGGTCTTGATGGACTAACCACAACCTTCTACAAAGAATATTCCCAGATCCTAGCCCTCAGGCTTCTTGATATTTATCAGGTTGCCATAGAAGCAGGGTCCCTTCCTCCATCTTTGAGAGAAGCTGTTCCAGTTACACTGCTTAAACCGGACAAACCGGCAGACCAATGAGACTCCTATAAGCCCCATCCCTCTTCAATACAGACAATAAAATCTTAACAAAAGGTTTTGGCAAACCGGCTGCTGTTGTTGCTTCCGGTGATGTTGTGACAGGACTGGTCTGTTTTTTTTCTGAGGAGGCCAACCTCCCATAATCTTAGAACTCTTTTTACAGTAATGCATCACCTACACCCACAGGTCACTGCTGCTTCCATATTACTGGACACCACTAAATTGTTCAATTCATTACAATGGACATACCTTTTCTCACTGTTGCGGAGGCTAAGACTAAGTGCCAGATTCATTGCACAGGTTCAATTTCCATACACCCTTCCCACAGCCCGCACACGGCTCAATGGCCTCATCTCGGACCCATTCCCGGTCATGCCCTGAACAAGGCAGGGGTGTCCACCCCCCCTACTGTTTGCTATGGCAACAGAGCACCTCTCCATGTGTCTCCACATGGTGAGGGGTCACCATGCTATTAGCGCATTGGCCATGCATCCAGAGATCTGGTTGCATCACTCTATGTGGATAACATTACCCTTTATCTGCAGGACCCACAAAACAACCTGATCCAATTAGCACAGAAGGTGGTGAAGTTCGGAAGCTATTCCGCCATACAAGTGAATTGGGCCAAATCTATTCGCTTTCCCTTGTCAAAGAAGACCAAGGCCTTTCCCACAAAATATCTGTTGAAATAGGGTCCGCCTCAACCAAATATATGGGCATATGGATCAGCATGGACCCTGACCTACAGCGAACTACGGGCAGGCGATGGACTGGTTAAAAGACCGCATTCTTGGATTGTCCAGGTTACAATTTTCAATGGCTGGCCATATCACCCTGGCCAAAATAGTGATCCTACCCAAATTCCTCTATTTATTAGTCAACATTCCCATGTCCCTCACAGCTAACTTTTTCAAAAGCCATCGGTCAAACTTAATTACATTGTTTTGGGCTGGACAGCAACCGCGGGCTGAGTACTAGCTACTTTAAACTACCACAGGTCGAGGGGAACATAGGTGTCCTGGATATGCAACTCCACGTCCTGAGCACTCTGGGCCAATATTTGCACTATTGGTTCACCCCACACAGTTTCAACTATGTGGCAATTGAAGTAGATAGGACTTCCCCCTGGCCACTCACTACCATGGCACTATTCCTACCGTAAGGCCCCTAGGTCCGAGAAGGACACTACACAGTGCTTGCGTTGGGCATGGAACGGGCTCTGAAGGTGTGCCAGTACCCCAATGTTGTTCGGTCCTGTTGACCCTGTAGCCAATCGCCCTTTTCTTCTGCAGCTGCACAACAAAGGGGCGATAGGTCACGCAGACAAAGTATCCATACTTTTGCAGATGATCACTTCCTTCCTCCCCCTGTGGCCACATCTTTGCCTGCCCCCGCGCTGATTGACACTACTCTTTCAGCTGAGAGCCAACTGTTGTGCGATACACAAGACTTTCCCCGTTCCATCACAGAAGCTTACTGCTCTAAAATAGGTCTATACCAACACATCACAGCATAAACTAATAATACGCCTCTATCTCCACATGCTGCACTCTGCTCCAACATTGGTCCCAAAAGTTCATGAAGCTTGGAACTTGGATCTTGATACTGCTTTGACTGATACACAGAGGACTTTCTGCTGCAGTCAACTTGAAATGGTATGCCCCAACTATTGGCTCACCCTCATAAATTTCAAATTCCTGCAACGTATATACCGCACACCCACACAATCTGTGGATGGGCTTATCCTGGACTCTCTGTGTAGACGCTGCTGCACGCCCCACTCTGACTTCATACATCTAGCTTGGAACAGCCCTGAGGTCGCTATCTTCTGGACCAGGGTCTTCCACACATTGGGAGAAGTCACGGATACACCAATACCTTTAATCACCAGATACTGGGCGGCTTCTCGCAGGCTAGCAGCTATGATGCTCCTACTAGCTAAACGCAAGGTTACAATGCAATGGGGCAGGTCGAGCGCCCCAGCAATCCAAGCGGGCTCACGGACACTGCATATGGTCATGAACAACTCTCTGCGTTCTGGGCACTTATGCCGCTTAGACCCCCGACCTAGAGATACATGGGAGTCTTTCACCCATTATCTTTTGAAACATGATCTGGTTTCTTCCACTAAGGCGCAACACCTTTCTCCATTTGTCCATACGGCTTTGTGAGCCATATCCTTTTAACTAATAGAGATGTATGTCGGGCCAGCAGCCCTCTGAACATTACCACATAGGAAGACGCCGGCCATGACTGCTAACATTAGCCCGCAACACACTGTATAGGTTATAAGAATGTAATAAGCTTAGCCCATTGCACTGGACCGCACCGTATATACCGGCTATGTACATTTGATTGCAACATGTGAATGTCTCACTTTGATGTCATGCTGTTGCTCTGACCACAAGATAAGGGAACATTCATATCGCTATTTTCACTACGCTTTTAATTCCTATCCATTGGGGCATTTACATTAAGTTCGTCCGCAACCAAAGAGATAGTTTTAATCACCTTTTTCTTTGGCACTCTGCCCCCTCACTCTGCCCACATAGGTAATAGTACTACATGTGCTATAGAACATCCCTGCTCCTTTCCTACAGGAAAGTCGTAGCCCACACTGGGTACCTTGCGGTCCCAGTATGCGGAGGGGACGCTATGATGAAGATTGGCATACTAGGGCAGAGGTCTTCAAACTTTAGTCGGCCGAGCCCCCCATCTAAACCTTTTTACCCGTCGAGCCCCCCCCACTGCCACTACCACCTGACAAAAAAGGTTTGGAAGCTGGTACTCTGCATCATTGATGGCAATTCCCTCCTGCAGAGCCCAGGTTGTTCAGGGCAAATAATATTAAATAAAGTAAGTGTTTAGTAAACAAACGTTTTTGTAGTGCATGTGCTAATTCTAAAGTTCAAATGAAGTCTCCAAGAAAAAAATTAGCACAAAAAGTTACATTGGTGCTTTATTTTTCACATAAAACACAAAATTTAGGATAGATTAGCAAAAACACTCCCAAAACATAGGTGTGGGAGTGCGTGTTTTTCTCCACAGAGACAATGTGTGGATGGATTCTTGCTTCTGCCATCCTTAAGTTGTGCTCTACTTCCAGTCTTGAGCAGTGCCTGGAAACGGAAGTGCTCACAACATTTTGCAATATATTTTTTGTAGTTTTAAATAGGGCTAACATTACCTAAAGGTATTGGAGCGTTTTACAGGAGCATCTTTTACATTACACAAGCACACATTCATTTTTTGTAAGCACATGGAGATAACGTTGTTTGCCCAGAATCACAAGATGTTGAGCAGACATCAAGAATTGTACCTAGTTTCCCAGCTCTTCAGTCATCAACTCCGGCTGTTGTGCCACATCCTTGCCCCTAAACAAGATATCAGAAAAAGAAGTTCCAAAAAACATGCTTTCTGACAATTGAAAAATTCAGGATTATGTGGAGTACGGCCAGGTGTTGCCTTATCAGTAGGAGGCCAGGCGCAGTTTTCCAAAAAGGCCTAGGGGACATTAACATCATACACATGTGATATGAGTGATTCAAGAGGATATATACATCTTTATTCTCTAGCAGCATCAAGAGTCAATTTGTTAGCGTAGTTGGCTTATAAAGAAGATCGCCTTCCAAAGCTTCAGAAATAGCTGCACAAGAAAACATTTAAATTTGGTCTACGTAAGAAGCGAGGACAGATGGTAGGAACACTTCAGAATATTTGTTATATTTGACTTGTGAACTCAGCTCTAGAGATTGGAAAATGTTAAACAAGCACCAGCGACTTTAATCAAGGTCAAATTCATTTTTCGTAAGTCACTGGTAAATTAAGTGATTTACCCAGGATCACACAATGTTGAGCCGACCCCAGGACTCGAACCTGGGTCCCCATATCCAAAGGCAGCACCTATGGCATTAATGCCAAATCCACTCCTTCTTGAACTATCCAACGTTCCCACTAGTATTGGGACTAAGGGGAAAGGAGTGAGGCTTTAAACAAATACAAAAAGCTCTTCACTCTTACCTGCCAGAGAATGGAATCTTCAGGAAGGATGTAACCGTTGTAAACACCTTGCAGTGAAACGTACCTCAGACGTGGAAAGCAACATGGGGCGCCACTAGACAGAACTTCGGGGTGGGGACTTCGATTCCCAGCCAGGGCTGGCCCTAACACTGATCGCACACGTGAAAGGAACAGGTGAGTGAAGTGTCGCATGAGCAGGGTGAGTAGTGTGCTTGTGTGACTGCAGGGTGAGGTACAGGGTAAACAGCGCAAGAGTATTGTGAGTGCAGTGGTCAGTGAGTGCAGTGTGCGGTGTGCTCATGTGACCGCAGGGTAAGTGGAGGGAGAACTGTAAGTTCATGGTGAGTGGCATAAGTGCAGTGTGGTCACTGAGGACAGGATGAGAGGGTGGGTTGAGTGCATAGTGATCAGTGTGAGTATATTGTGATCCCTGTGAGCGCAGGGTGAGTGGGAAAGTGAAGGACGAGAATGAGGAGTGAGTTGTCTGAATGCAGGGTGCATTCCCAGACACAGTTTAAGTTACTCAGCATGTTACTGAGGCTTGGCATAGGGTTTCAGATATAAGTTAAACTATTACTTTTATGACATTATTCCAGGTCTAGGGATCGGAGGGTGGAGGAAATAAATATTGTGCTCATCCTGCAATAAAATTCCAGTCTAGCGATTAGAGTTGCCAGCTCATTATATTGATGTCCCAGAAGGTACAAAAGTAAGCAGTTCCCTAAAGCCTATTTTCAGCACTGGTCTGTGCACAGTTGGAACAGCAAAACTACATAGAAATCATTTTTAATTGTGTTCTAAGGCTGCCTGAATGATCTATGACTTCTAATTAAAGTGAACAAAGATTGAAAAGTCACATTACAAAGGAATACATACTATTTCATTTATAACCCTATTTAGTGTCAAGCCCAGGCCTTTGCAGGCTCTTTAAACAGCATATGGCTGGCATTTTTTTTTAACCCTGCTTTATATTCAGTTTCATGAAATGCATTCTCACATTAAGGCAGTAAAAAGTAAAATTTAGGAATAGGCAAGAGTGGGGGCACAGGGGGTACTGGATCCAGAAAACAAACAGCCTCTTTAATCAGTTTACAAAGGTATGTAAATATGCACATGGGGCAGATTTACAAGCTCCTTACGCCACTTTTGCGTCACTTTTTCCAAGTTAAAAGTGACACAAAAGTGGTGCAAGGGGCTTGTAAATAAGCCCCATGGTTTTTAACAGGTGCACACTGCCCATGGGCTCAAAAGGCTTCAGCATGCCTCCCCCACCCGTCGTGTGTCGGCCTGAGACAGCTTACCGGGCGCGCACACACACACAGACAGTTTTGGGGCTGCCAGTCGCACTAGAGTATGTCGCAGGTCTTTAAAAGAACATTTACGTGTTAATGAGGCTTTGTTTTCCACCCTTTCTTAGAGCCCCTGAATCTCCATAAGAATTTGCCCCCCCTCCACCCGAAATAGTCGTGCCTCTGGCCTTTAAAGACCTCACCCTGGTGTGTGTCACTGAAGTGCCACACTAGTGTCCATGGCTCAGCCCAAGCAGTCTATTGTGTCCAAGGCACAAGATATTATAAATTTAGCTCCATTATGACCATTCTGGGTAGCTTGATTAAAGGACGCCAGAAGGTCAATTTGGAACAGCCGGTAAAAATTGTCTAACTGTGTTCCAAAGGGAATTGGAGAAGGAGTTTACTTACACGCAGAGCAAGGCTTGTAGAAAAGAAAATCTACTTGCCAAATGTCTATTTGTTTAAACACCGGATCAGGCGACGTGGTAGGAAAGGCATTCAGATTTAGTTTGCACGTACACTCCCAAATTATCTTTTGTTGGAGGTTGTGTAAAAAAAGACGGAATTACCTGGTGCAGGACAATGACCACAATCAAACTGCCGGTTAACGAGTGGACCTTAACACGGCTTACCCAAAAGCCCGAAACGGAGCTGGTAAGGGCCTCGTTAAATGGCAGTAGAGGTTTGATGGTGGTCTGACCTGACCGAAGTACCTTAGTGAAAACATTAATCTTGACCTCGATGGTGCACAGCCGTAGGTCTAAAACTCCTGCTGCCCTTCAAATAACGTAACAGGACCAAGGGAGATTAAAGGCTGGTAGCAGGAGAGGTAAATATCTTGGAGGTCATCAGGTTCTCAGTTACCCTCATAATGTGGGATATATTCATCCCCTTCATCATAATGGTTATTGTCTGGGTGAGTGTTGAAAAGAATGAGTAAAGTTTAAGCATGTGGTAAGGGCAAAGTGTCAATCTGAGGGATTGCCCATTAGATGCCTACCAATCGGGGTAGGGGACGACCTCTGCCAAGGTCATGGCAGATTCTGCTCTAATCCAGACAACCAATGATTGAGGATGTGCAGCAAATTGTGCTGTGTTGATACGAATTAGCACAGCACAGGGGAAGACACCAGAAATTCAATCGGCCCCTTAGCCGGTACTGAACCCAATGCATGATCAAGAGGCCCAGACTGCACCAAAGGTAGACCCCGCCATTGGAAGTATGACTGGAGACTTCTGCAGTTCCTTAGAGCCCGAAGGCACACCAGAGGGAGCATCTAAGCTGCTGAAAATGCGCCACATTGGCCTCTCTAAAGTCAATGCCTCTACCTGCTACGATGTCGCAGACAGATCTGGAAATCTTGGATGCACAAAAACTAGTCTCTGAATTGGCTCAGATGATGCGGAGAAAGACAGGGCGGCACATTAACATCCTATAGCTATCTCTGCAATCAGAAAGTGGAGTGACCGGCCGGTTCCCGCTTTAACTCCCTATACTTTTTCTTGGACTTACCAGAAGACTTCCACCGCAATGATGATCTACTGAGGTAACGGCTTTAAGAACAGAAACAGGACTTTCCTTTTGTCTTTGAATGGTCACGCCATGTGTTTGGCAACGTAAATTCTGGGCTTGTGGTCCCATATGCTTTTGGGTTCATCTGGGCACAGCCAAAGGACCTGGAGTAGTGCTCCAACTCCAGGCACCAAAGAAGCTTTGTGAGGGTCTGTCACAGACATCTGCTTGTGACAGTCATTACACTGTTTGAACCTGGTGGCCTTAGGGGGTGACATTTTCCCTTGTACTATGGTGAATTGAGAAAAATGTGGTAGAGACCAAGGAGTAGCCCCGGACCAGCGCCTGATGGCTCCGAAAGAAAGGAACTGACATCAGCACGTATAAGTAGCAAGTGTATGTGGCTCCTCCTGTTACTTTTGGAGGGGAACAACGGCAGTGGGGAGCCACACAACACCCACCATCTGTCGGCACACAAGAGTACTACTTCTAAGTTTCTGGATTCAGTCAGACACCTGGGCAATACTCACAAGGTGTAGAATCTTCAATTAGAAGTGTCCATTATAAATAGGACGTAGCATGTGTGATACCATGGCTATTTTACCAGACTGCTCCTCAAATGTTAGCACACCTGCACTGGAGATTTTGCGATGTATATAACTTTGCAATGTGTGTTAGTTTTACTTTTTGCTCCATGTTTTACAATTCTTAAGACTGCGTTATATGAATATGATGGTCCCCATTTGTCTACACTACTTACTGGGAGAAGCAATATTGTTCCAAACTACACTTTAAGTCTCTGGTTCTAGGGTGTCTGGAAGACTCCCAGAACACATGGGAGGTCGATACTTTGGGTCATTGGAGTTCTTGCTGTCAAGCACTCTGACGTACATGGATGCTCCCTTTAAAAGAGGTGACTGGAACTGATGTGCAGTGGGAGCACCATGGGAGCACCAAAGGCACGACAGTCTGCGCACAACACCATCCGTCCAGCAGGCGTTAGCCAGTCCGCCAATTTTGCGAGAAATTCCCCTGCAACAATGGTCTACACTTCTGGAGAACTGATGAAATGGGGAACCCGGGTAATTGCAAGGCAGAAAGGCAGGTACATTTACTTGGCCCCATTTCTTGCATTAAATATAACCAAACCACCTAATTTGTGACTCACTAACAGTAAAAAAAACTTTTATTAACACTCAGGGAGAACACTAAGCAATACAACTGCTTCACAGGGCGCCCTGTTAACTCAAGACCCCCCTTGTTAAACATGGCTTAGACATAGAGGACGTTTTCACAGACAAAAGAGTGGATATTCTCTTTCTAACAGATTTTTTTGATTAGCTCACCTTCATATGCCCATTATAGTTAAAGCAGTTCCACTGGGGTACACCATAACGCAGGTAGGTCAGGAAAAAGGTAGGAGGGCTCGATATTATTTTTCCAGATACTTTTCAGTGCACCATCTTCACCCTCCCCGAACTAATACACAGAAGATTTTGGCTTCTGTTTCTTGACACAATAGCTCATTCGCAGGTGGCTTGATTGACACCCCCCTACTTTATGAACTCCTTTAGCAATGTCATACCACATCATACCACATCATTGTACTCACTACACCAACTTCATCGTTTTGGGGGATTTAAACTTTAATGACAATAAGGATGATCTTAATGCACTGGTGCTTTTAGATAGAATTTCAGCAGTGAATCTGAAACAAGCCTGCGATAGCAAGCATGTTGCAGGCCATACGCTCGACTTTGTTGCGTAAGATTCCCTGGTTTGCAATTTATTTTTGATGGACTCCAAAAATCATTTACAGCCTACCTGATTGAATATCGTACCATCAATAAGTGGTGCGTGATTAAGGAACACAAATTTGAATCTACCCTACCTAATTCAGTCACCCTTTTAACAGTTGATATAGTTAGATTAGGACTTGGAAAATCAGTGGCTCCAGCAGGCAATAGACATTCTAGCTCCAATAGGTAGCACCCCAGGCGCCCTGTATGTTAAGGATCACTCCCCCTAGTTCTCATCGCACGTAACAGCAGAAACAAGACCTGTACAAATCTGGAGCATAAATGGCACAAAATTATTTACCCGAAGACAAAGAAAAATATAAGGGAGGTTTAAAAGGCTATTGGAAATCCATTAAATCTGCTCAATCTGAATTCTTTACCCCACAAATTGATTCAACAGGCAATAAACCTCAGAAAAATTTCAAAATCGCCAGATCATTCCTAAAGCCCAAAGCCTGTAATACAGGGATTAAATCCTCAGGTGAGTTTTGTAATGATCCCAAATATTGAGGAAAAAAATTGAACATTCAAACTGAATTTAACATTCGGGACAGCCTCCCATGGGATGCTTCCCTGGACTACAGTGCCCACCTACAACTCCTCACTACACAAATTTGAACAAATTACCCTTCTACAATCTTAACTTTCTATCGCCAGCTGTAATTCAGGCTCTCCTAAAGACCCCTGCCCTACAAGAGCGTAAGCAGACGAGATCAAAGTTGTTAATCGGGTTAAATACCTTGTTTAATGCTTCACTGGAGTCAATCTCTGTTCTAGTTATCTGGAAACAGGCTAAGGAAACATTGCTGCTGGAAAAGCCCTTGGTTAATCCAGAATTCTAAAGAACTAATGCCCAATCTCCCTTCTTCTAGCTCTTCCCAAGATGTTAGAAAGGAAAATGCTACTTACCAGTATGCATCTGTTCTTGCATGTACAGCTACAAGGTTACACAATGTGCATAGATCGCCACAAAGTTCTTTGGAAGTAACAAATAGGTCCTCAGATTGTTTTTCGCCATTAGGGAAATGATGGAGCTTTGCAAGAAAAGGAAGTATGTCCATGTAAGCTGTATCTAATTAAGATAATACTGGAACAGACAAGGATAGCCGGGGAGGGGGGTGGGCGGGTGTAACTGCAGCTCTACATGCCAAGAATAGATGCATACTGGTAAGTAGCATTTTCCGTTCGAGGCATATGAGCTGCAGAATACACACTGTGCATAGATTATATAGCAGTACCCACTCATAGCGGCGACCACCCCTATCTGTTGCAGTAGTTTGAAATAATGTTTTGAGAACAGCCTGGCCCACATTAGCTTGTTGTTTGGTTTGCACATCTACACAATAGTGTTTTGGGAATGTGTGCGGTGTAGACCATGTAGCTGCTCTGCAGATGTCATCTAGGGGAATGTTCCCTAAAAATGCCATTGAAGCCCCTATTTTCCTTGTAGAGTGGTCTTTAGGGGAACAGATAACGTATGTTTAGCTTTATGGTAACAAATCTGTATGCATTTGACAATCCATCTAGCTATCCCAGATTTTGAAATGGGATTACCCTTATGTGGTGGTGAGAAAATCACGAGAAGTTGCCTGGTCTTACGAAAGGGTTGTGTTCTCTCGATGTAGTATAGCAATGCTCTTTTGACATCTAGGGTAGGAAGAGCTCTTTCTGCTACAATATGTGGCTGCAAGAACAAAACGGGCAGTTCTAAAGATTGGTTGAGGTGGAAGGGAGAAATGACTTTGGGCAGGAATTTTGGATTAGTACAAAGAAAGACCTTATTATGATGCATTTGCAAGAAGGGTTCTTGAATGGTTAGTGCTTGCAGTTCACTAACTCTCCGCAGTAATGGCTACTAGGAACGTAAATTTCTGTGTTAAAAAACGCAGTTCACATTTATGTAGGGGTTTGAAGGGAGGTCCCAATTGCCGTGTCAGAACAATATTGAAATTCCACACAGCTGAAGGTGGTACTCTGGGAAGAATTATTCTCTTAAGGCCGGGTGCCTGATCTCTCCACTGTTCTGGGTTAAAAGGCGTGGAGACGGGTATCGTTTTTGGTGCGGTACTACAGACAGTTGTAGCAGAGTGGTGTACCACGGTTGTCTGGCCCACGTTGAAGAAACTAGGATGAGGGTCAGAGAATGCTGCTGTAGTTTGCATACTACTAGTGGCACGAGTGGTGGAGGTGGAAATGCGTACGCAAATTTGTTTGACCAGTTCATCCATATTGCATTGCCTTTGGACAGTGGGTGTGGATATCTGGCGGCCAAGCTTGGGCATTTGGCGTTTTTGTGGGTGGATAAGAGGTCTATCTAAGGTTGTCCCCCATCTGAAAGAATGGTTGAAAGTACTTGCGGATAAGGTTCAGACTCGTGGATCTGTAGTGTCTGCCGACTTAACAGATCTGCTATGGTATTTTGTACCCCTGGGACATGCTGGTCTAAGAGTAATATGTTTTGAGGTATAGCCCACCGCCATATGTTTTGTGCTAGATTAGAGTTGCAGGGAGTGTGTTCCGCTCTGTTTCTGTATGTAATACATGGCTGCCATGTTGTCCGTGCAGACTAACACAGCTTTGTTTGATACTTGCTGTTAGAAAGCTTTCAGTGCTAGGAATATAGCTAGTAACTCCAGATGATTGATGTGGAGTAACTTTTGTTGCGGTGTCCACCTGCCTTCCATGGTGTGTTGCAGTAGGTGGGCCCGCCAGCTGGAGAGCGATGCGTCCGTTGACAAGATTATCTGAGGACCTGGCTCTAGGAACGGTCGCCCCTTGGAAAGGTTTTTTGTGTCCCACCACTGCAAAGAGCGATGCGTCCAACCGTCTACCAAAACTAGGTCTGTTAAGTGACCTTGAGCCTGGTTCCATTAACGTGATAGGCACTCTTGTAGAAAACACATTTGAAGTCTTGCATGGGGGGACTATGAAAATGCAAGAAGCCATCATCCCTATGAGCTGCATGAACACTCATGCTGGAAGGGAGTGTTGCGGCTGAAACTTTGTGAGAAGAGTTTGCATGCTGGCTATCCTTGCTGGAGTGGGATAAGCTAGCGCTGTTGAGGTGATTATTGTGGCGCTGAGGTACTGTTGTACTTTGGATGGTTGCAGATGAGACTTGGTGTGGTTTATTGTGAACCCCAAGTTGTGAAGCAGTTGGATCGTGGTAGGAGTGTGTTCCACACAATGGTTGAATGAACTGGCTTTTATGAGCCAGTCGTTAAGGTACGGGAAGACTTAGATGTGCGGTCTTCGTAAATGTGCTGCCACTACTACTAGGCACTTGGTGAATACTCTTGGTGCTGTTGTGACTTCGAATGGGAGTACTTTGAATTGATAGTGCTGCCCGTCTATTACAAATATGAGATACTTCCTGTGAGCTTTGTGAATGGGAAAGTATGCGTCCTTGAGATCTAGAGTAGCAAGGAAGTCGTTTTGTAACAGAAGAGGAAGGACTTGTTGGAGTGTGACCATGTGAAAATGGTCTGACTGCATGTATATGTTTAGCGGTCTATAAAAGGCCTTAGAGAGCTGTCCTTCTTTGGGATAAGAAAGTATAGGGAGTAAACCCCCTTGTTTTGTTGGTGCAAAGGAACTGGTTCTATTGCACTTTTTTCTAGCAAAGATATTACTTTTTGCTTTAACCGCGATAGATGTTCTTGTGACATTGGGCGCTGTTTGGGTGGTATTTGAGGGGGGGGGGTAGATGTTAGTTCTAGACAGTAACCTGTCTGAATAAGTTGTCGCACCCACCTGTCTGATGTGATGTTTGTCCAGGCAGGAAGGAATTGTTGCAGTCTTCCCCCCACAGGAGTGGAATGTCAGGGGGGGGGGGGGGGGGGGGGGATGAGGGGAGGAGGTGGAGAAAGGCATTGGGTAGGGGTGGAGGCAGAGCGGGAGTGGTTGGTTTTGCCTAGGACTTTGTTGTTGTTACCCCTGTAACTCCCTCTCTGGTAGCCCCTAGTGAATGTGGATTGGCTAGGGGTCTTGTAGTAAGTGGAGGGGCTTTCAGAGGAGTAGCCTCTTGCGTTGCCTCTATATGATGAGCGACGAAAAGAACGTCTGGGAGCTTGCAGCTGCAAGGCTCCCATAGATTTTGTTGTGACGGTGTCTTTTTTCATTTTCTCTAAAGACACATCGACATTAGGGCCAAATAAATGTGTCTTATCAAATGGCTGATTGAGGATGGAATTTTGTACCTCCGATTTAAAACCTGAAATACGTAGCCATGCAAGCCTACACAAAAGGGTACTGGTATGGATTGCCCTTGAGGCAGTATCTGCAGCATCTAGGGCAACTACGAATGGAAGTATTAGTAATATTTTTACCTTCTTGTAGGAGTTCATTGGCCCTATTTTTATACTTGTCTGGTAGATGCTGCATTATGGACTCCAGTTCATCATAATGTGCCCCATCATATCTTGCCAACAACGCTTGAGTATTGGCAATGCGCCAAATGTTAGCTGCCTGTGACGCCGTGCGCTTACAAGCGGCATCAAGGAGTTTAGATTACTTATCTGGTGGTGAGGCCTCACCTGATGTCTGAATTAGCACATTTACGTGCATTAGATACTACTAAAGAATCTAATGGTGCTGGACCTCTAATGTAAGCTGGATTTGTATGGGCAGGTTAGTATTTTTTCTCAGTGCAAGGGTTGAGGACCCGAGCCCTAACAGGATCTTTAAATACCGATGTTGCATGCCTAATGACCCCTTTAAGCATTGACAAAATGGCAGTGGACCTTTGTGTATTATCAAAAGTGTCCAATAGGAAATCTTCCTCCACAGTGTCGGTGTGCAAGTCAACCCCATGGTACTGGGCAGCTCTCTGGACTAGTAGGTTAAAATCTATAGTGTCATCTGATGGGTAAGGCCTGGAAGGATATACATAGTCTTGGGGGACGTAAGGCACATCAGGGGTGTTATAATCATCCCATGGGTTAGGTGACTGAGTGAGACTATTAGTCCCTGATGGGTCATGTGCACCCCCACCTGTGTCAGAGTCTGCATCTACATCATAATCTGGATTAGTGGATGGTGTAGGCAAATGATGTGGTGAGGAAGTGTAGGAGGAGGAGGAACAGTATGGGAGGTGGTGGAGAAGGGACCCTTAATGGAGAGGTTGCAGTGTCTCTTTGGAGGAGGAGGAGCATGTAAAGGCGCCTCTAGTGGTTTCTTCTTGGAGCTAAGAGCTAGTTGACTAGTCTTAGGATTTTTTACAAGAGTCTGAGTAGGATCTGGTGTGAAAAGCTCTTCTGTGTAGGGCAGATCCTTCAGCGCCTAAGTTTTCGGTTCCAGAGGTTTTTACAGCACCGACTCGGTAGCTGGACTAAAGTCTTTTAGCTTAGAAGCATGACCTTTCGAAATGTCTTTTACTGAGACGTGTTTTTTCGGTTCCGGGTGTTTTTTCGTCTCCGAAGCGTGCGAGTCAGGACCTTTAGGCGTTTTTTTACTCTGCTCCAAGTGCGGTTTTGGCATCGATGAGCTGGTGCCAGTCTTCGGCGCCGAGTGCTTAGGTGTCGGAGCAGCAGTCGGCGTGGTTGAGGAAGATGGCTTCTTTTTCAGTGTCGGTATGGGATCGGCACCGGGAATAGGCCTACTCGAGCCCAAGCCGGCTTAATAGGCTTCTTTGCCGAGCCCGAAGACGGGGTGCTGGAAGCAGTCTCTAGGTGTGCACCCGGGCCCGAAGGCAAGCCTTTTTTAAGGGTGTCAAGGAAGGGTCGACTGTCTTACTTCTGACCCGTTGAGCTTGAGTGATGTCCTCGACGTCTGAGACTTCGTCATCAGAGGAGCTGGCACTTTCTTCGGCCCGCTGGTGTTCTGGCACGTTGACGCCTTCTTCAAAGATGTCGTCAGGAATAGACGCTGACGAGCGAGTCATTGTTCTTCGAGCTAGTCGGTCCCGAATCGTCTTTTCGGAGCGGAAAGAGGCACAATCGGAACAGTGTTTGGCCTCGTGCTACGGTGAGAGGCAAAGGTTGCACACCTCATGTGGATCTGTGTGGGGAAACTTCGACACACATTGAGTACACTTCTTGAATGGCGTCCTTTCCATGAGCCAGAGTAAGGCCTAGGTAGGCCAGAAGGACTTCGTCGATGACCGGAATCGAAGACTTCGGAGTGGTGAAGAATTGCATCGATGTGGAGTGCGATCGCAACAATACCGTCAAACTGGGTGAGGATTGCGCGCCGAAGGAAAATTGGTTCCAAACCGGAGCGCAGGAAACACATCCAAGCCTGATGGCGGGAAAAAACAATCTGAGGAAGGAGCCGATGCCCAATGTGGTCCAAAGGAGGAGTCACCTAGCTCGTGACTTCCAAAGAACTTTGTGGCGATCTATACACAGTGTGTAATCTGCAGCTCATATGCCTCTAACAATTAACCACCAACTCTAGGAGTACTTGTAAAAGACAGTTCTACAGCATCTATCAGAATATGGCTTTGAGCTGCAGCATAATACTGAATCGAAACTTGTGTACGTTTTTGACCAAATGAAAATTGCTTTGGATAAGGGTAAAACAGCCGCACTCGTTCTTGATTTGCCGGCAGCCTTCTACACCATTTCCTATTCATTATTTATCCAAAGCCTGGAAGAGATGAGCATTTGCAGTCTGCCACGTAGACGGCTTCAGTCCTTGCTGGACAGACATCAAGCAGTCATTCTGAATAAATTTTCTTCAGGAACCAAAAAACTTAAATATGGCGTTTCCCACTGGGAAGACAGAACAAAGACACAGACAGCGGGAGGGGGGACGGACAGCAGGATACAAACATGCGGGACCAGGACGATGGAACAAATGGCCATGTAAAAAAAAAAAAAAAAAAAGTGCACGCCCACAGTGGACATGTCTTCATGACGTTGCGAAAAGCCTAGAAATCGCCGGAACACCCACAAATCTGCTCCGGCTATGATGGACAGATCTCTGTTACAATGGCTAGCCTCCCATTTATGGAGCTAGCCAATGGAACAGAGAGGCGGTGACCAAGCCACATACTGTTCTCATTAGATTTCGCCTGCGCCGAAAAACTGCGCGGTGCTCAGCTTTCGACCAGGCGAAACCTAAAAATGTGTCATTTACAAGGCCAATAGCTCAAACTTTACTAATGCGAGACCTATTGCATTGCAAATGCTTGTTCTATTACCCACTACCGTATAGTCAGCACACTTCACCTATTGCCGAGCTTAAAACTTGTGGATGATGGCTCAAAAACTTCGAGGAGTTGAAACCAAAGACTGCTCAGATGCTGTCAGATTATTTCTGGAAGAAATAGCAATCCAATTCACAAGCCATAATGCGTTATTAGTTAAATAGCAGAATAGCTATTTTACAAAACACTGAAATATTAAACCTCCAAAGATCATATTTTGAAACTAGAGATGCTCAGTGCTCCACATATTGAGCTAAAACATTGAAATACGAATAAATATGTTAAGGAATTTGAAGTTAAATACTAAAGTTTGCAAAATGAACTTTAATGTAAGATTTTTCAGTTCTTTGCATTCCCCAGGGACTTCAGTTTAGTTTTTCAGTATTTTCGATTTCTTCATCTGAACATCTGATCTCGTTTTTATTCATCACGGAATGAGCGTTGACGCATACAGATTACACAACAAAAGGGCACATTTGCAAGACAAACTCGTAGGTAGGAGCATGTAGGCTGTAACTGTAACCATAACAAGCCGAAATGTTTGTGAAACTTAAACGTATAAATTATAAAACAGTTGTGTTTTGTTGGGTGGTTATTTGAGCAGGCACAATAAGTCACCTGTGCAGCGTATCATCTTGCGTGCATTGATGAAGCTCTTCCTTGCCTCAGCAATCCTTACTATTTAGTAAATTATTAACACAAAGACAGTATACCAGTGAGCATTATGAGGAAAAAGACAAAAACTAACAGCCATCATCTTCAATAAACTTCAAAAATGATGGTGGATCAATTACTTAAAAGGAAAGAATGCACTAAGATGGCAAGTATAAATAGTTACCACTTATCACCTACAAAACACGTAACCCCTAAACAGCAAGGACACAGTCCAAGCCATTAATTTCCCCTTTTTCTTTTTATACCAGGGGGGGGCGGGGGTCTATTGCTGGTTGCAGTTTGAAACCACGTACCCATGTTATGCTATTAACATTTTAAAAGCCAACAGAGTGAGATGGCAAGATTAGAGGTTGGCAGTGTAAGTAGCAGGGCTCAACTGTGTTTAGCCCCTCATCCTACTTCTAATAACTTATAAGAGGTTGCCCATTTTTAATTTTTAGGATGAACTTGTAAACTTGGGGATTTATAGAGCGCAGTTGTTGCCCGAAGGCGTCCAAGCGCTAGGATAACCGTGACCTACAGAGAGCAGGGAAGGGGAAAATAAAAAGGAAACGGTTTAGCAGGCAGATGTGAAACGGTGGGTCTTCAGTTGCTTACGAAACATAGTAAGGTTCTGGGTGGCTCTAAGATGAAGTGGAGGAGCATTCCAGGCCTTAGCTGCGTTGTACATGAACGTCCTTCCACCGGTTCTAGATCTTTTTATTCTTGGGACTGCTGCTAAGAGAGTCTGGCTGGAACGAAGACTGCGATTTGGGATATAATGAGTGATCAGATCACGGGTAATGATAGGTCCCATGTCCCAGAAGGCTTGATGGGCTATACATAGCGCCTTGAACAGAACTCTCTGCCGGACCGGTAACCAATGGAGGCTAGTCAGTCCGGTCCTCCCTGAGTGTCTGTGCGGGATTTTAAGTAGAAGGCGAGCTGCGCTGTTCTGTAAAGTTTGCAGCCTCCGAAGGGTGTATTCCGGTGCACCCAGATAAAGTGCGTTGTTAAAATCAAGACAGGAGTGAACGAGCCCTTGAATGGCAGCCTGTTTGGCTTCCAGGGTCCAGGGGGAGGAGGGGAAAGGTTTTATTTAGCACTCTCAGAATGCCAAAACATGTGGCTGACAGTTTTGTGGCTTGGACATTGAAAGATAGTGAGCTGTCCAGCCATACCCCAAGACTTTTGATGGTGTTTTTTGGGGTTGGAGGTGGTCCTAGGCATGGGGGCCATAGGGAAGGGGGAAGTGCCGGCTCTGAAGGTCCTAGGAGCATCAGCTCATTTTTTTCTCCGTTCAATTTCAGGGATGATGACGACATCCAGTTCCTCACTTCCTCCAGGCATTCTCTGAGCCCGCCTGGCGCAGTTCGAGATGCCTCCTGCGCCAGTGAGACCACCAGCTGCGTGTCGTCCGCATATGAGATGATTTTAACTCCAAATGGGCGGACGACACTGGCTAGTGGTCTCATATATAGGTTGAATAGAGCAGGACTCAGAGAGGAGCCCTGAGGAACTCCACAATTTAGCGGTCTACTGGAGGAAACTGAATCACCATCAAAAACCCTGAAAGATCTGTTCCCCAGAAAGGATTCAAACCATGCCCAAGCTTTATCCTTAATCCCCAGTCAGGACAGGCAGCTTAGTAGGGTGTCATTACACACTGTGTCGAAGGCCGCGCTTAGATCAAGGAGGATCACTGCCACTGATCCTCCCTGATTCAAGATTTTTCTTGCTTCCTCTACGACCATGAGGAGGGCGGTCTCTGTCCCGTGCTTAGGTCTGAAACCCGTCTGAGTGGGATCCAGTATGTGGTGGTCCTCTAGATAGTTCACTAACTGTTGGTTCACATTTCTCCAAAACCTTGCTCAACCAAGGGAGCAGAGAAATAGGGCGGTAGTTAGCCAGATCAGACGGGTCCAGATTGGGCTTCTTGATCAGTGACCTAACCATGGCCTGCTTCCATACGGGTGGGACGGTGCCAGAGGAGATGGAAGAGTTTAATACCTCTCTGATGACGGGCAGGATGGTATGGGATGCTGCCATTAGGATGTCAGGAGGTGCAGGGTCGGCCGGAAAACCTGATTTGACACTGAGGGCCAGTGATTCTAAAGTGGGGAGGTCTAGTGGGGGAAAGTGAGTTAAGCTGTAAGGGGTGGAGTAATGTGGCAGGCTAGGGAGGTTATTAGGTTGAGTAGACAGGTCGGTGTTTGGGGGAGAAAAAGTTGAATACATTTTGTTGATTTTCTGATAGAAAAATTCGGCAATGTCATTACATTCGGCGACAGATTTCTCGACATGCACCAATAGGGGATGGGTTTGTTAGCTTTTTAATTATCTGGAAGATCTCTTTGGGTTTAGATCTAGCATTCAGGATTTTTTCGGCGAAATACGTCGACTGAGCTGCTTTTATTTGAGTTTTGTACTCGTTGATGGTTTCACGGTACCGGGTTTTGTTGTCCGCCAATTTGTCTAAGCGCCAGCATCTTTCCGCCCTTCTACAGAGACGCTTTTTTTCTCTGAGAGACTGGGTGTACCAAGGGGCGGTTTTTTGAGGCCGCTTCAGTACAGTCTTGCTCATTGGGAGAGTAGAGTCAAGAGTGTGGGAGATCCAGTTGGTATATGCCTGGTTTGCTAGGGCGGGATCATCCTGAATTTCTGGTTGTGAGCTAGCCAGTTTAGTGCACCACTTATCAAGCTCAAGGCGCGTCCAGGCTCGCCCGAGTTTGGTGGTGGGAGCCGGAGGAGAGAATTTAGGTGTGGTCCATTTAAAGGGGATTAAAAAGTGGTCAGGGTAGGGTAATGCCTGGGTCCACTGTGATCTCAGAACAATTTGAAAAAATTGGATCCAGTAAATGGCCTTTTTCATGGGTGGGGGAGGAGACACGTTGAGTGAGTTGTAGAGCCGCTAGATCATCTGATAGGATAGCAGCTGAAAGGTCCGAGGGGGAGTCAAAATGTAGATTCAAGTCACCCAACATGGTAAAGCTAGAGGAGGTGCTCACTCTGCTGGCCACATTCCATGGCAGAGTTAGAAGAAACTGCTTCGGGAGGCCGGGCGGGCGATAAATAAGGGTGCCTGAGAAGCAGATGTTAGGAGAGAGGTTGATGTTAAAACCCATGCTCTCGCAGTCCAAGATGGTCTCAGGAGAGAGTCGACCATGATATTGCTCCTTATGGATGATAGCAAGGCCTCCTCCTCTCCCTTTGGCCGGTCTTGCCGTGTTATTTGATAGCCGGTGGGGAGGGCCTCTACTATCGCCGGGTTGGACTCACTGGTAAGCCAGGTTTCCGTAAGGAACAATATACCCGGGGTGTGCTCTTCTATCAATAAGGCCATTTTGGCGCTATGCTTAGGCAGCGAGCGACAGTTTAGTAGGAGCATTTGGAATTCCTGTGTGGCTGTTGTGCGCGAGTTAGGTTTGAGAGGCGCAGAACAGGTAGGACAGGTTGAAGGAAGGTCCATGGCATGGAGGGAGTGCCGAGGGCATGAGTTAACAGGAGGCCTTAACTTGTAGAGGGTTGCTAGCGTATAGCATCTTTGTGCTGACGGCTGGGGGGCAAGGTGGGTGGCCCAAGGCCCGGCGAGGACGAGCGCAGACGAGCTTGCCGTATGCGCGCCTTCGGCGCGCAATCGTCGCGCCCGCTGCGCTCGTCCGTTGCGCTTCCTATTCATGCACATTCTTGTAGTCTGAGATTCCTAGGGGGGGCGTGGCCTCAGAGTGGGCGTGTCCTGCTCCGGGCGGGGAGAATGGGGTTTCCAAAAGGTGTAATTGTAGCCTTCCCAGCGCTCGTTTTGCAGCAGGGACAGGTGCCTGCACACAGCAATCGTGTGTAGGAAACAGGGGGAAAGTGCAGATAAAAATAAAAAATTTTCAGTTTTAAAAGCAAAGGAGTGAATACAAATACAAGTCTCCCGGCTGTGCCTCAGGAGGAAATATGATTACCGGCGCACTATCGCCTCAGCGCGCTATATATACTTTCTGCTAGGGGGCGTGGCCTCGGAGTGGGCGTGTCCTGCTCCGGGCGGGGAGGATGGGGTTTCCAAAAGGTGTAATTGTAGCCTTCCCAGCGCTCGTTTTGCCGCAGGGACAGGTGCCTGCACACAGCAATCGTGTGTAGGAAGCAGGGGGAAAGTGCAGATAAAATTACAATTTTTTCAGTTTTAAAGCAAAGGAGTGAATACAAATACAAGTCTCCCGGCTGTGCCTCAGGAGGAAATACGAGGATGAAAAACATGATTTTAAATGAAACTGTCAGATTGCTGAAGGAAGATTACTGAAGGGAGAAGTGTGGCTCACTGGTTAGAGGAGGCAGACCTGGAAGCAGAGGTCAGCCCGGGACCAGGGTTCAATTCCCGGCTCGGCGGGGTTTTGAGTTTAAAATGTGCATGGACTCGACAATTCTCGCTCCGGTGCCTACTCGATTCACGGGTTCACACTCTGCAACTCTGGGCAATAGCTTGCTTAATCTCCACAACGGCCCCTCGCGGCGGGATGCCTGGCTTTCACCTTGCGGATACCCTGC
The DNA here is from genome assembly GCF_964263255.1 of Lissotriton vulgaris. NCBI lineage: Eukaryota > Metazoa > Chordata > Amphibia > Caudata > Salamandridae > Lissotriton > Lissotriton vulgaris. The sequence goes on along the minus strand of NC_141687.1, from coordinate 674,285,095 downwards.
CGGGGTTATCTCACAGGGGAATACCAGGACGGGTTCCCTAAGCAAGCGCTTAGAAACCGGTTGGTGATTTGCGCTATATAAATTCCTGTACATTTACATTTTACATCTAAGCAGAAACGTGATTAATTGCATTTCCTTACATTAGATAGAATCAGAGAAATCCGAGGCTAGCTTGTTCGCTTCTCTTAGCACAGCTCTTTCTATAAAATAATATCTCCTTAGGGTAGAATTTAGCAGGAGAAAGCATCACAATTTTATCAGCCATCTCCTTCAATATGAAAAATAAATTCAAGTCACTGTACCAGCAATTCTCATGAAGAGGCCTCGCTTCATCAGCAATAATGGCTAAGCTTCAGTTTACAAACTATTCTCATATATTCTGTTAAACGATATTTTAAGTGTTTTAAGAAGTTGGAAGCCCCTTCAAAAACTTTGATTAAAATATATATATACACACATATATATATATATATATATATATATATATATATATATATATATACACACATATATATATATACACACATATATATACACATACACACATATATATATATATATATACACATATATATACATATACACATATATATACACACATATATATACACACACATATATATATACACATATATATACACACATATATACAGTGGCGTCACTGGGGTTGGTGTCACCCGGTGCGGGTAACTCATGGTGTCACCCCCTCACGACTTACCGCATGGACTACCTCTGTCGGAAATGTACGGTGCTTGGTACTGTCTTACTCCCTCTAGCTCCCTCTCTCTGTCTAGCTCCCTCTAGCTCCCTCTCTCTGTCTTGCTCCCTCTAGCTCCCTCTCTCCCTCTCTTACTCCCTGTCTCCCTCTCTCTCTGTCTTACTCCCTCTAGCTCCCTCACTCTCTGCCTTACGCCCTCTAGCTCCCTCTCTCTCTGTCTTACTCCCTCTAGCTCCCTCTCTGTCTTGCTCCCTCTAGCTCCCTCTCTCCCTCTCTTACTCTCTCTTGCTCCCTCTCTCTCTGTCTTACTCCCTCTAGCTCCCTCTCTCTGTCTTACTCTCTCTAGCTCCCACTCTCTCTCTTACTCCCTCTAGCTCCCGCTCTCTCTTACTCCCTCTAGCTCCCCCTCTCTCTTACTCCCTCTAGCTCCCTCTCTCTGTCTTGCTCCCTCTAGCTCCCTCTCTCTGCCTTACTCCCTCTAGCTTCCTCTCTCTCTGTCCTACTCCTTCTAGCCCCCTCTTTCTTACTCCCTCTAGCTCCCTCTCTCTCTCTCTTACTCCCTCTAGCCCCCCTCTCTCTGTCTTGCTCCCTCTAGCTCCCTCTCTCTCCGTCTTATTCCCTCTCTCTTACTCCCTCTAGCTCCCTCTCGCTCTCTCTGTCTTACTCCCTCTAGCTCCCTCTCTCTTACTCCCTCTAGCCCCCTCTCTGTCTTGCTCCGCCTAGCTCCCTCTCTCTCTCTCTGTGTCTGTCTTACTCCCTCTAGCTCCCTCTCTCTCCGGTTTGGTCCCTCTAGCTCCCTCTCTCTGTCTTGCTCCCTCTAGCTCCCTCTCTCTCTCTTACTCCCTCTAGCTCCCTCTCTCTCGGTCTTGCTCGCTCTAGCTCCCTGTAGCTCCCTCTCTCTCTATCTTACTCCCTCTAGCTCCCTCTCTCTGTCTAGCTCCCTCTCTCGCTGTCTTATTCTCTCTAGCTCCCTCTCTCTCTGTCTTACTCCCTCTAGCTCCCTCTCTGTCTAGCTCCCTCTAGCTCCCTCTCTTGCTCCCTCTAGCTCCCTCTGTCTCCCTCTCTCTCGGTCTTACTCCCTCTAGCTCCCTCTCTCTCTGTCTTACTCCCTCTAGCTCCCTCTCTCTCTGTCGTACTCCCTCTAGCTCCTCGCTCGGTCTTCCACCCTCTAGCTCCCTCTCTCTCTCTTACTCCCTCTAGCTCCGTCTCTCTCTGTCTTACTCCCTTTCGCTCCCTCTCTCTCTCCTACTCCCTCTAGCTCCCTCTCTCTGTCTTGCTCCCTCTAGCCCCCTCTGACTCCCTCTCTCTCTGTCTTACTCCCTCTAGCTCCCTCTTTCTGTCTAGCTCCCTCTATCTCTGTCTTACTCCCTCTAGCTCTGCTCCCTCTCTGTCTAGCTCCCTCGAGCTCCCCCTCTCTCTGTCTTACTCCCTCTAGCTCCCTCTGTCTCTGTCTAGCTCCCTCTCTCTGTCTTACTCCCTCTGTCTCCCTCTCTCTCTGTCTTACTCCCTCTAGCTCCCTCTCTCCGTCTTACTCCCTCTAGCGCCCTCTCTCCGTCTTGCTCCCTCTACCTCCATCTCTCTTATTCCCTCTAGCTGCCTCTCTCTCTGTCTTGCTCCCTCTCTCTCGGTCTTGCTCCCTCTAGCTCCCTCTCTCTCTATCATACTCCCTCTAGCTCCCTCTCTCTGTCTAGCTCCCTCTCTCTCTCTCTCGGTCTTACTTCCTCTAGCTACCTCTGTCTCTCTCTCTGTCTTACTCCCTCTAGCGCCCTCTCTGTCTTGCTCCCTCTACCTCCATCTCTCTTATTCCCTCTAGCTGCCTCTCTCTCTGTCTTGCTCCCTCTCTCTCGGTCTTGCTCCCTCTAGCTCCCTCTCTCTCTATCATACTCCCTCTAGCTCCCTCTCTCTGTCTAGCTCCCTCTCTCCCTCTCTCTGTCTTACTCCCTCTAGCTCCCTCTCTCTCTGTCTTTCTCACTCTAACTCTCTCTCTCTGTCTTCTTACCCCCTCTAGCTCCCTCTCTCTCGCACATTAAACCCAGGGGGGGGGGGGGGGGGGTCGGGTGGGGGTGGGGGGGGGAGGAAGGGGCAGGACCCCCCCCTTTACACACTCTGCCGCTTTCATGTGGTTTCTCTTTTAAAGCTTTTCAAGATGCAAAAAGAAATCTGTGTACAAGGCACCAGCGAGTTTGTAGACGTGAGAATGTTACGATATGTAACAGCTAAAGTAAAAGCTAATTTCCAAGCGGTTAATACCCCCACCCCCTCCCCGGCCCCCCCTCTTTAGCACTGTGTCTTTTAGATCCGGTGCACAAAAATTTCCAACATGCTCTAACACCATCTTCATGTCTGATATATCTCCTATCTGAACCATTCTGAGATGATCATCCAAATGATCAAATGTTGTCTGGAACACAACTTCTTCGTCTTTAATGATGTCTATTATAGACAACGGCAAGGGGCGGAGATGGGAACTTGTTTTGCTCCCAGTTTTGCTAATCTCTTTATGGCGAGCTGGGAGCAGCAAGTAGTTTGGAGCTTGCCGTGCCCCCCGCGTATCCTGAATACCAAAATTACAACTAGCGCGACTGAGTTTCCTACCTGTGTGGAGCTGAGGTTATTGAGAGGTCGGCGGACTTTTTCGACATCCTGAAAGTAAAACCGGGTAGGGAGCCTGTCGCTCTTTTGTTGTTTTGAATAGAAACCTTTTGGTGAACTGAGGCGGGTTTGGGATTTCTCCTGTGATATTACATCTAACATTTTAAGCCATCATAGCAGTGCAACGGCATTAGTTTTAACAAGCCGTTTATTCGTGTAAAACATTGAATCTGCAAATATGCTATCCAGTGATGCTCTTAGGAGTAGGGAGACGGCGGCTGATGCCTTGTATGAAAATTTACCGGCAGGGAATGTCATCATACCTGCAGATATTCAAACCACACCCACCAACAGCAGCACGAGAGATTTATTAAAGACTCTGGAGAAACTTCTCCGAAGCGAACTTTCTAAGTGGTGGGAAAAGAAATCTTTGGAAAAGCACTTAGATGCCAACAGAGTTCCTAGGGGTTTACGCGTTCTTATTGTTCCCACCTATGAGAACCCTGATCCCAAAATGTTGCAGGAGTGGGCAGAAAACAGCCTGCAATCATCAAAAAACATGTTGCATATATTGATTAAATATGCTCACTCAGACCGCGAAACCTTGCTAGTTGAAATTGATCGTGTGAATGGGCTATTGGAGGCCACAGGGGAGACCGAAATGATCAACAAAGCAAGGAAAGACATTGATGTCAGAATGAATAAACTTGAACAAACTATTCAAACACGAAAACTTCACAAGTTTGCCAGAGACCAACAGGACTATGCGACTGGCCGAATCTTTACTTTCGCCAGAAAATATGATTCTTATAAACGCAAAGCTATGTCAGTGGTCCAAAAACCGGGCGTTTTAAGTGCTGCAGCAGCGCCAATTGGTTTGGCAACAACCAACGAGGACAATCTGTCAGTGTCTTCATATAGCGGTTCTGAGGATAATCTGGCAACTGCCACTCCAGCACAGTTGGATCTGACAAATTTCTCCATGGCTGATGAGCTGAATTTTGTCAGCGAGGACCGACGCTACTCCCTGCGCGCCAGGAACCCTCCTCAACCAGCAGGCAGAGCAGGAACAAAAAGCGTAGCGCCCGAAGGCGTGCCACCAAAGCAAGGTACAAGAAGAGGAAATCGGCGCAAGAACTGGAACAGCTAACCTCTACACAGGAAAATTCTGTGATTAACTTGACGAATGTAGTTTTAACCCGGGCGGAAGAACAACTACTCTCACTGGGTTCATCTTACTGTCCCCTCAATAATTTCTCTTATGTACAGGCGCGCATTGACATCTTTAAGTTTATTAGAAAAATTAAACTTATGAAATATTTTCAATTGCATCCTCAATTACGCAACAAAGATGTTGACTCTGATGCCCCTGTTGATATATCTACAACTGTGCTAGCCCAACCTCTGCAGGTTAAAAATCTTGGAGGCCTCCAAGTATTGTTTCAATTGGCACATGAGGACAGTTCCCAACAAGAACCTACGATCAGTCAAGTTATTGCGACTAACACAGCATCTCCTAGTCCTTTCCGAGGTAAATCTACCTTTTTACCATTGATGCCAAAGGATGCCCTAGATGTCTTCAGTGATAAAGTAATTTCTGAACTAAAGACCTTGACCAGAACTGAACTAAACAGAAGAAATCAAAAAATGGATTACAATAACCAACAGTATTCGAATTTGATAAAAAAAAATCCAGAGTAATGCAGATGTAGTTGTTAAAACTGCAGATAAAGGGGGTAATATTGTTTTGTGGGGCAAACCTGACTATCTTCTTGAGGCAGCCCGACAATTAAATGATCCGCTTTGTTACACAAAATCTACTAAATTTGCCATGTTAAAAACCTTTGAAAAAAACTAGGAAAAACATTTCAGTGGCAGAGGCAGGGTCTTTTGACTAAAGATGAGGTGAAGTTTTTGAATGTCACACACCCTATTACCCCTTTATTTTATTTACTGCCTAAAATTCACAAGTGCACTACTCCTATTCCGGGCCGTCCTATAATTTCTGCATTAGGTAGTTTCAATGAAAACCTCTCAAATTATGTTGATTTCTTTCTACAGCCACATATGAGTTCACTTCCTTCATTTTTAAAAGACACCACAGATTTTTTACTTAAGATTCAGCAGATCGCTTGGTGCCCTGAATTTTGTTTTCTGGTGATGGATATCGAATCTTTGTACACTAGTATACACCATTCACAAGGTTTAGAGGCAGTGAAATATTTTCTGGAAACAAGAGATGCTACCTTCAGAGACCATAATACAATGCTTTTGGGTATGATTTATATCTATTTAACCAACAACTACTTCCAATTTGCAGGTGACATTTTCCATCAAGAGCGAGGAGTGGCCATGGGTTCGTGTTTCTCCCCCAGCTATTCGTGTCTTCACGTTGGTTGGTGGGAGGAACACGTTCTCCGGGGGACTCATCGCCATTGGCTCCAGAACATAGCCCATTATTATAGTTTCATCGATGATATTTTCATCGTTTGGAAGGGCTCCAAGGAACTTGCTACTTTGTCAATGAGATTAACAGCAATGACAAATCTCAAATTCACTGCTTCAATTACAACTGAATCAGCTGTGTTTTTAGATGTACAGGTTTACATTGATCAGGGCCAACTCCACACCAGGCTACATAGAAAAACCACTGCGGGCAACTCCCGCAGTGCTCACCCTCCGCACACCATCAAAAGTATACCCTACGGGGAATTTATCCGTGTGAAAAGGATTTGTAGTAATGCTGTAGTTACTGATGAGTGTTTGACTGATTCTAAACAGAGATTTTTACAACGAGGCTACAGCCTTAGCCTCTTAAATCAGGCTCTGCATAAGGCATCTAAACGTTCAAGAGCAGACCTTCTAACTAGTAAAACAAGGGAAGGAAGGGCAGAGTATATTCCAGCCAATGTCAGACTAATAACCACCTACTGTACACAAGAACATAAGCTGCGACAGATTATTAACTAAGAATGGCCAATTGTCTTAACAGAGGTGGTATTAGGTCCTATTCTGCCAAATCTGCCTTCCATTACTTTTAGGTGTGCCCCCTCCATGAGAGATGCACTTGACATCTCTCAACCGGAGCTACCAATAAAAAGGAAAGTGCACACTAAAACTGGGTTTTTCAGATGCACATCGTGCCGGGCTTGCAATTTTGCTAGTAACAGTACACACTATACTTCAGCATTCAGTAGCAATCCTATACCTATCAAAGAGTATCTCACCTGCCGTAGTGAATATGTAGTATATCAGCTTACATGTACATGCAATCTTTCCTACATAGGCAGTACAAAGCTACCGGCCAATCAACGCATTCTTCAACATCTCCGTGCCATAGTTATTTGTGATCTTAACTACCCGGTAGCTCGTCACTTTAAAGCAATTCATAATAAAAAATTAAGTGACTTGAGATATACTCTGCTATGCTCTGTCCCCAACCCCGGACGGGGTGGTAATAGAGAGAGACTGCTTAGACAAAAGGAGTCCTCACTTATCCTACTTCTCGACACCCGTTCCCCGAATGGTCTGAACACTATTGATGAGCTTCACCATTTTCTTTAATGTTGAACATTTTGAAATACATTCCTTAACACTTTGGTCTGTGTTTCTTAAAATGTGACTGTGGTAAACTGCTATTATATTATGAATCCTCTATGCTGTGTTTGAAATATCTTTAAATGTACTTTATCTGAATCGAAAAAACTATTGTAATAATATGTAAATTTCAATAGGACTTCAGCCAGTTTAGTTTAGTTTAGTTTCACAAAAAAATGTTTTCTCACAAATACGAAATGAGTGAACCATTTTATCTCACTGCAATTATTAACTTATCTTTGGTTTTGTAGTTGGCGATATAGGATAGATAGCTGAGCATTGATTGTCGTGGTCATACAGGCACTTGCATTTTATTATATCTAAATTATCAGATGTATCTATTTACATTGAGTTGCACATGCACTTTATTTTGCTGATTGACAGCCGACAATTGCTAAGATACGGTTTATAATTATGGATATTTGATATATGCTCACCTATGTGCATTTTATCGCATTGTATCTATGAGCACTATGTTCAAATTTTTCTAAAAAAACAAGGACAGTATATACATTTTTTGGATTTGCGTGGTAAACTGTGTAATGTATTTACAAGCAGCACGCTACGAATTTGCTATTTTATAACCTGTTGTACTCGTTTTGTACTCATGTGATCGATTTCTTTAGTCAGATGAGCTTTTACTACTTTAAATTGCCGTGCCTACTCCTGACGCGTCATGTGATCAAGCTCTGCGTGCAGAGCGAAACGCGTCAGGGAGAGCACTTGCTTGTCAAATGGCAGAACCTTAAAACTGCACTGCTCACTATACTATGTGTGATGGCGTCCTAATTCCTGGATTAAGGAGTTAAAGTTGGAGGGAGAAAGAGGTCTGCACCCAACAGAAGCTGTGTCGAGAGCGGCTGAGCATGAAAAATTTATTGCTTTCTTGTTTATATGACACCGTTTTTTGACTACTTAAATGTAAGGTTTTATTTATATTTTGATTGATGCTTGTGTTCGAATAGTCCCGTAAAGAAATCTCTTGTTTGAATAACATGCACGAAAAAAATCTATGTAAATATTTTTTCCAGTTCTATGGTTTTGTTAGTCACGTGATGCATCACGTGATTATAGAGCACTTTAAATGTGTGTATGTGTTTGACAAACCTTATCGTGACCAAGCCTGCTGGGTCAGGCGAAACGCGTTGACAGCGACTAGAAAATAAAAGAAGGTTTTTTCCACCACGTTGTGTCGTCCCTTCGAAAATTGTTTCGAGGTTTTGAGTGCTTGATATATATATATATATATGTCACGAAAGATTCCTTGCTTGAAAGAATCAGAGATACACAGCGGGGAATACCAGAAGAAAATTTAATATCACGGAAGCCGTGGCATGACGCGTTTCGGTCTGTGCCTTCATCAGATGCCTGCTCCATCACAGCAAATCCCGACAGGCACCCGCAAAGTAGTCCCAATCGTTCTTCCGTTGGTGGATGCTCAGGTGGGCGGAGTAAAGTCACGAACAGTACTGCAGTTGCGTGGGCAGACTGCAAGTACCAGCATGCACCGCTCGCGGCATGCAGGTAAGTTCCTTACTCCCAAATCCTGTGTCCTGTAGTGGGCCCTGAGCGAAGTAAAAGCGTGGGTTGCGGATCTTAGTAGGCAGAAGCTGGTGAGTTAAATTGTCCTCCTGGGTCCCCAACGCTTCACCCGCATATAGTCCAAACTCAATATCGGCCTGAGAGAGATATACACACATACACACATACACACATACACACATACACACATACACACACACACACATACACACATACACACACACATACACATACACACATACACATACACACACACATACACACATACACATACACAGTTACCGCACCTAGGGTGGTATATCCCCATATTTCTTTATGATTGTGTGGATAATTTGCCCATTGAAAAGATGTGTATAATCAGAAAACAATGCAAAGCATACGTTTTTCACTGGGATCCTCTACAGCAGTGTGAGGAGGACCATGGGCTTACCTATAACGCACTGGATGGAGCACCTTTAACTCGGGAACCAGCACGGAAACAGCATACGGGACTTCAACCATGCTCTGTTTTTCCACAGGAACACGACCGGCGGAGTGACCCGGCAGTGGACTCGACGTCAACAGGAAGCAGCGGCCTCGAACTAATGAAAAGGCTCAGAGGTCAAGGGGTCGTTAGTGGCGCGGAAGGAGAGAGGAGACGCCGAGAAGACGCAGGACCCTTTACTTCACTGGGAGAGCGGAGAGAAGACACGGGACCCGATACTTCAACGCCTGAAGACCCGGGAGAGCAGAGAGAAGACGCAGGACCAAATAGGCGGGACGCCGGGATACCTGGGAGCCAGGACGGAGACGAGAGCTGGTGTGAAGACTGGTGGTGCCCGGAGGAGGCTGTGGAGGCGGGGCCTGTGAGTAATCTTGTTTTATGTGTTTGTGATAGTGGGAGGGAAGCGGGAGGTGGTGTCGGGTGGGTTTCGTAGCAGGGGACAAAGGCATTAAGGTTATACTTGTTTGTTAACGCTGCATGACCCCCTAAGACCACTATCGACCACCTGACTTTGTGCTGAATTACTCCACTATTTATGCCACCGTTCTCTTATTACTGATGCCAGGCTAGAGAACCTATATTTGTTCCTGAACAAGATATTAGGACCCTAACCCTCATCCCTTTTCCCCCTCTTCTTCGACCTTATAAACCACTCAATTCTCTTGGGCTCCCAGGAACCTTAGTCCTGCTTTCTTTTCTCCCTCTCACAAATTAAGCCCAATAGTGAGCACAACGGTGTGGTGCAGGAAGACCAGAAACTAAGTCAGAAAACAGACTACTTACGGTTCCCTTCTTTGTCTCATTCCCCTCCTATGAGCCTCCGGGACGATCACCGTGGAGACCAGGAGAAGAAAAACAAGACAACCAGCTCATCTGACGAGGAGGAACCCAAGGAACTAAGTAGCTGTCCAACCCCAACCTAATCTGTTTTCAATAAATCACTTGCTTCAAAACCACTTCTAAAGCCTCCAAGCCTGTATATCAAGCCTGCCCTCCCACAAGCAGATAATATAGGGAGGATGAATGAAGCAACACATGTAAACAGGAGCAAAGACAGTAGGAGGCACAATTGAGGCTTTGAATGCATTTATAAAATCCATTCATGCAGTCAAATATGACTGTCATTTGAGGGAGTACACAAATATTAAATGTTAAAATTGCACAGAGGTGCATTTTAAACCTACGTGAACGGAAACACTGGGCAGGAAAAAAGGCACTGGCAAATAAAATAGATCTGTAGCGTGCGGAGTACTGAAAAAATGTGTTTTAAATAAAGCATGGTGTGGTAAATAAGTAAAAGGATTCCATTTTGTACATAATGCCTGTACTAGATAAAGATAATGTTGTAGGTCAATGTACTTTTGAGATGTAAAATAGTTCCTCCAGCATCGCAAAGCAAGCCCTGCAAACATGGCAGAAGATGCATCAAACAGAAGCATGAGAGGAGGTGTTAGAAATAAGCTTTCTGCTTGGCTAAGGTGTGTACCCAAGCCAGGCAGAACCCACCACCCTAGTCAGAGTAAGGGAGTTACACACTCAAGATAACCCCTGCCCACCCCTTTGTTAGCTTGGCAGAGAAGTCAGGCTTATCCCATTGACAATGTGTAAAGCTTTTGCGCAAAATACAGACGCGTGTGCGCGAAAATATGCACACCACAATTAGAGAATTAACATAAAATTCGCTAAACCAAACACAAAAGCAAAATTAGAAATAAAAATATCAACTCCAGCCTAGCAACACACTGGGAACAAAGCAGACATACAATCGCACACATTAAATCTCAAAACATCGAACAGGTACCCATCTGGTAAGGTACAGACAATTCCAGAAAACTTCTGCAGAGAGAAGCATTTGGGATAAAAAGACTAAACACTCTCAATGATAAATTTGACATGGCATTCTTCCTGTAATTTAGCACATTGAATTGAGTACATTGCACACAATACATTCTTATTAAAACCATGCATTTAGGTAGGACACGTATCATTACTTATTCATGACTGCATGATGATTGTGAATTATATGTTTATATAATTTGCAATGTGTATTTGTGCATACTAATATGTCACAATAACAATATTCGTAAGGTCATGAGCAGTTAGTACTTTCATATCATTTATATCACTGTAGCATAATCCAAAGATGGCGCCCATTTTCGCGGCTAAACACATTTTCCGATGTCCACACACTTGATAGCATAGCACTCAGATCAATCCAGTTGGAAAGCTAGCATCACTGGAAAGAAGCAAGAGTGCACAATCTACCACAATCCTCCTGTATCTACCTTTTACCTACACAGCATCCAGCCCATAGGGCTACCTAGGGCCATCCTTAAGGGTGACCTTTATGTAGTAAAAGGGGAGTTTCAGACTTGGCAAACACTTTAAATGCCACGTCACTGTGGCAGTGAACTGCGCACTCAGACTCTGCAGAGGCCCCAGACAGGTTTGAAAGGCTACTTCTGTGGGTGGCGCAAGCGGCGGTGCAGGACCACTAGTAGCATTTCATTTACAGACCCTGGGTATATGGGATATCACTGTAGAAGGGACTTACTTGTAAATTAAATATGCCAAACAAGTGTAGACAACCTTACCAAGTTTACTGGAGAGAACACATGTACTGATCAGCAGTGGTAACGTGCCCAGTCATAAAACCAACAAAAACAGGTAAATAATAAATACAGGAGGAAGGCAAAAAGTTTTGGGCTAACCCTGCAAAAAGGGCCAGGTCCAACAGGAGGGAAGTACTTCGAGGCAGGGCAAAAGGCCACACTAAGTATTTATTAAAGAATCTGCAACAACTTATTGAATGGAGACTCTGTAACATGGATTCTGAGAGGTGAGAGAGAGACCGGAAAATACAGGAATGAAATCTGTAGCCATCAACACCACCACACTACAACCTTACATTGAAGTGGAACCTCAACAGAAGACAAAGAAGGAATAAACAAACTTCAAATGAGACAAACATAAGCATTTGCTCACACAAATTCTGTACCAGCAGATGCTTCTTCATGAAGATCTCAATTTCAGGCACTCCCATGGGCCATGTCTGTGGAGCTAAAGGTGCAAACTGGTGCCATCTGAACTTGACTACCTGTTTTTTTTGTATTCATAATATAAGACTATTTGTATTGATCTTTGTACTATTCCTTAATACTGGACATCCAGCAGGAAGAAATAGATCGTGCTGTCTTAAGGCTACACCAACTCTGACAGGCAACAGGGAAAGTTGGAAAGGAATTTCAATTTTGTCTCATCCAAGTCAAAGGTCAAAAAACATGGTTAGGAAAAGTCACCTGCCTACCCAAAGGACAAAGTTGATCACCTTCACTGGCGAATTTTATGTCAATCAACTCAGAACATCTCCACTGATTTGTGTACACTATAATCAACTGGTCTATTTTGGAAATGTTTTTGAGACGTAGGTTTTTCTTTGTAAATGTATTGAAAGACAAAGCCACAGAACTCAAACGTCGTAAATAAGTTTGTACATTAGCAGGGAGAGTTGAACTCCATATTAAATAGGACCAGGGTGACAGCAAATACTCAAATGGCCTCCAAGTTTACAAAGCAATACAGTGATAAAGATCTGGGCCAGTCAACAAAGAGATTAGGCAGTCTCTGAATACGGAGACCAGGAGGGAATCAATGAACAAGAAATAGATTGTGCATACTTGGAACAAGCACATTGGCCAATATCTTGATTTGCAATGGCACTGTCCCCTGCTACATTTGTGGGGGTCTTGGATTACAATACAATGAATTACAGTCGACTAGAGTTTGGTTAGAAGAAACAAAATCAAGACTAGTTTAAGTGAAAAGAAGCATGTATACACCCATATTCATAAAGGCCAATCACGTTTTTAGGTCTCGCCCTGGCTTTAGCTGTCAGCTCAGCCGACAATGAGGGGAGACAAGAGCTGGCCACGCACGCAGCATTGTCTATGGCAGCATCGGATTCCGGTGCGCGTGAGCTTGCAACGTAGACAGCTCATGCGCGCGACCCAATCCCAAGGCGCGCACCGGAATCTTCCTCTGCCCCCCTCTTGCGCAGGCCGCAGGCACCTGATGACCCCGCCCACCCCTACAGCAGAAGGCAGCGAGGTCTGTACTGTCTCCGTCTGGCACTCGTTCAGGGAAGACACAAGCGCACACACAGAGAGCCAAGTCGTGTTAGGGTTGCATGCTTGCTTGCAGGTCATTCCGGCTTGTGTTGAAAAGGGGGAGGTCAAGAAATTATGATTTGTTTTTAACGGATGTCGCAATCAGACAACAGATGCATATCACGGCTACAGAAGCGGATACTTTCAAAAAGGACTGACAGTCAAATTTATTAAGAGTTCTTAGACATAATGGGAGGATTCAGAGATTGGGCCATGTTGATCAAGTGGTCCGCGTGGAAAGTGCAGAAAGATAATGAGGGGCGGCCGCGATAGCAGTAACCAAAATATAGCAGTATTGTGCGATAGCAGCGCCGCAGGTGCAGCGCCGCAGGTGCCAGACAATCAGGTAGTCGTGGGCGCAGTGTTTACATCTCCCAGGGGCACGATAGAATTAAGTGCAGCTACAAAACAACCAGTCAAGAAGGGGAATGGCCAAGTACTGATGGAAAGAGAGTAAAACACTGCATTTGGCCTGTTTAGATGACAGATCAGGACACCGAGACAAGAAAATCAAGCCTTGGCCAAGTCAATGGTTCTTGCCTTATTAACCTACGGGTTTTGCCAATGTTTTTTTACCGATGCTGTGTAGCATTGACAAAAGCAACATGCTTCTGCTGAAGCTGTGCAGCATGAGCTAACGAAAAGAAAAAGACACGCTGACACAGACGTGTAATTCCCTAGGCGTGCACGCATGTGTGTGCCTACAGAATGATGCAGTGGACATATTCATTTTATTTTGTATTGCTCCTAGATGGGGGACGCCACTTGGATGGGTAAATAAAAAAAATTGCACTAAAGCACATTTCTTAAAACAGAGCTAATAGGATTTTCCACATTAATAGCATTTATCGTACAATGGAATTAAACTATTGATAGTATGTACACCAGGCTCTGCATTTGTCAAAATAAACGGGTTACTCATTTCCTACATGGAAGCTTAGGCTTTTAAGGTAAGCAGCTGGTTTATTAACTTGTTACACCTCTAGCAGTTACAAATGGTAATCTCTCATTTGCCAAACTGATATCTGGAGCTTATTATTTGAAATGTTATTTCAAGTATTTAAAGTGGAAATGATTGGCACCAATTGCATGAATCCCAGGTACAGGTCCTTATATGGTAGAAGGAGGGAAAAAAAATAAAACTAGCATGGCAAGAATAGCAGAGAGCAGACATACTACAAACCTTCCGCTTCGATATGCAGAGAAACCCGGTTACAAGAAAAAAAAATTTTTAAACACCCCAACATCTTAAGAAGCAAGAGTCAGGATGAGATCTCAAGATGTTTCACTTACCGAACAGGGTCACTCCTATGAGGGATCCGGGGATTGCTTAAAGTGCTGTCTGGATTAACAGACTTTCACTTTGTGGAGAGCCACTGCTAGAATGTGTTTATCAAAAATGTGTGCTCTTACAACATTCCAGAATTTGTTTGTAAGGTCTTTGGGCGTCACACAGCCCTTCTACTTCTGGAAAGAAGCTAATGGAAGGGACTAAATTGAGCGCACTGCGTTGTTCAATCAATACCGAAAAGAATTGACCAGTCTCAGGAGAGAGTGAGTACCTTAGCCCATGGTGAAACTTCTCTTGGCTGGATATGGGGTTTTCTCTGAAGATCAGGAGGAATCCTCTTCCTGGACAGTAAATAGCCAAGAACTATTGGATTCCATTAAGCATTATAATATGTACAATTAATGTGGCAGCTGCTGCAAAGGCATTCAATGAAAAAGCATTAGCAAAGCCATTAGGTCTCGCCTATTGGCTTTGCTAATGCTTTTGGTGATTAATTTAACCCCTTCACTGCAGCGGCTATTCCGCCGCATTGCTAAGGGGGAGGGCGGCCGAGTGGCCGCCCTCCCCCCTTTGAGCCTCCCGCCTAGACTTCATCCTCGGGGTCGGCGTCGACGGAGCCACAACCGACTCCAACAGAGCTGGTGCCGGCGATAAACTCTGAGCCAGTGGATCAGTTTGGAGCGCACGAGGTCGGACCGGAGCCTGTGAAGATGGAACCAGCGTCGATCACTTCGGAGCCGGAAAATGCGGAGCCGGCGTCGGCATAAAAGGCGCCGGTGCATATGCCTGAGGGACGCCCAGATTAAAGGCCATCGGACCCATGGAACCAGCCAGTGCTCCAGAGGGGTATATGGCTCTCGAGAAGACACCATACATTGCATTCAAATAATGCGTAGGGTCCTGTCCCGGGCCTGGAAATGGAAGGTATTGACCTACAAGCTGCTCCTGACGAGGTGCAGGAACTGTGTCAGCCAGACTTTCTGTCTGATGCTCCGGAGTCGCAGAACCTTCTGGCAATGAAGCCTCTTCCTCCTCTCGAGGTGTAGAGTGTCAGCGCCAGAGAAGGATTCGATGCCGGAGCCGGAGAATGCTCCAGTGACTCCACAGGCGAGGGCTCACCTTCCGGATCTAGTACAACAAGTGAAGGAGACACATAATCCTTCCGATGTCAATGACCTGGAGACTTCGGATCAGACTCCCTCTCGGAATGACGCCGAGACCCGTGCTTCCTCTTCTTATGCTTCTTCTTGGATTGAGTAGCATGCCTCGAAGACGACCTCGAAGCCAACCTCGAACACGACCTTGACCGGGACTTCAAACTCTTCCTGTCTTTCTTGCCTTTCATCTTCGGCACAAGAAGCTTCGCCTCTCTTTCTCGCAGCGCCTTAGGGTTCATCTTCTTACAGCATGGACACCCTTGAACATCATGGTCAGAAGAAAGGCATCATACACAGTCTTCGTGCGAATCCGTTATGGATTGAACCCAGTTTTCTTCGAAGACAACTCGACAGGAAACAAAGAAACAAGAAAGCACTAGAATCAGTTAAAAGTAACAGTTACCCACGAGCTACTGAGGATCCCTAGAAAAACCGTTCGCATAGACAACATGGAAAAAAGGGAACTGATGTCATCACGCCGATGGAGTCCTATTATGGAGTCAGTGACGTCAGCGGAGCCGTGCGCGATGCTGTGCTTCTGTGATGTCGCCCACGTCGGCGTGAGGAGCTACAAAAGAATTTCCGAATGTTGCTGACGCAGGGGGATATTCACAAGGTGAGGAATCCACTGGCAGATGTATCCATCAGAAAGCCCAATTGGCACCTCTGACTTGACACCAACCACCACTATCATACAATGCATAGATGAAATATCATTGGCCAGCGCCAGAGAAACAGACTGCACTTTTGAAATCATTGCCCCATTACATTTTCTTGGTGCACATGGCCACAAGGTGTCTCCCACTTAATTGCAATTTATTCAACCGGAGGTTGCCTATTGAAGACACCTCTTGTCGATGGAGGACAGAGACTTGACGCTCTAAGAGTAAAAGCTAAATTAAATATTCAACTCCCTACAACACAACAATACACAGATGCCTTCCTGGGTATGGCAGGCTATTGCAGATAATGGATTGCAAGTGTTTCCCTTCTTTCCAAACATTTACCATGGTTAACTGAAAACCAGCGTAATTTTCTGCAAATTAAACAGGCACTTTGTGACGCTCCTGCAATGCCGCACTATACTAAAGAATGTCATCTTTTTGCACATGAACAAAAGTTGAGTGCGCACTTTCTATTCTTAAACAAGGGCGACAGGAAACAAACCTGCACTTTTACATTGTTTGCCAGTGTTCCTGCGTGCAACTGCAGCAGTAGCTGTTTATTTGAAAACAAGCAGATATACTGATTCTAGGACATAAAGTACATTTGCATGTACCTCACACTGTAGATATATTGTTAATCAAAAAACAAACTCAACATTTGACAAATACCAAACTAACATTATGAGTTCTGTTTGTTCAGTCCCCATGTTACCATACATCCATGTAACACACTTAATCTAAGACCCTCGTGCCCCTTACCCGGAATGATACTGACAAGCCCCATGGTTGTGTACTGATCACAGAAGAACAGACCAAAGGGAGAATAGATTTATAGGAGAAACAGATGGAAGAAAGATTTTGACTTATGGGTTGATGGCTCTTGCTTTAAGCTTAAGGATGGGACAATTTCTGCAGCCTATGCTGTTACCACCTTACACAATGTCACTGAAACCTATAGACTATTAGAATTATCGACACTCAGCCGAGTTGTTAGCATTAAGAAGATTCTTTGAGCTAGATTAACTGTGTAGATATATCATAGCCAATTTGCATTCGGAGCTGCGCATATTTTTGGCAAGCTTTGGGCATAAAAAGGTTTCCTCACGTCTCAAGGAGGAAAAATACAACATGGTCCACTGATTGTTAAATTACTAAATGTTTATCCTTGACAAAAAAGTGTAGCTATCATTAAATGTAATGCACACAAAAAGATAGTAAATGAAATAGGCAGAGGGAATGCTTTTGCTGACAAGAAACCAGAGGCTGAACAGAATATCATGTCATTAGCATATGTTTCCCATCAAATGTTTATGAAGAGACAGAAGGTGCATATGATTTCAGTGATAGGGACATAGCATATCTGCATATACAAGCAACTAAGGAAGAGACACAAAAATGGCAACAATATGGTACTCTGCCAGGTAGCATGAATCGATAACCATTCCATTCACCAAACTGTTATATCCTATGGCATTGATGATGCACAGCCTTCCAATTTGTCAAGTGATGGCACTGAACATGAAACTCTTTTGGGGAAACAAAAACACAGAAATGTGCGGACAAAAAATGAGAAAAAGGAAAGTAATTGAATAAGAAGCAAGCAAATGAGAATGACAAAAAATACAAACCAGCATTAAGCAATGGCTGACCTAAAGCCTGCTTTAAGGATTAACATTTTACAAACAGATATTCAACAAAAGTCAGCAAAAACGTGCCTGCAGGGAGACCTAACAAAAATAAAAAAAATTTAAAAAAACACTTCCAGTCACTATCCTTAAGGACTAAACTCATTATGTTCTTACATAAAAGAAAGCCACGAGAAAAGCTATGACAATGCAGCAGTGTAGAGCTGATACAATCTGGTCTTTAGCACATTTTTAACACAATATCATTAGATTGAGCATTAATTTAGCAGACACCACCTCTCCACCAGCCAAAAGTCGCACATGCATATGTGTGCACCGCTTGGCCTTTATTGTTTATAATAACTTAACACTGGGAGAACCTCAAGAGTTATGGATTATACACGGAAAGAGAGCAGAAAGGGAGCGATGTGGAGTTAAGCGATTTTTTAACAAAAATGTGTGGCAAATTACATGAAACAGTGGCTGGATGAAGACTGGAACTAGGCCTTGATCTTTCAGCAGCAAGTACGGAAACTATTGAGAGGACTTGAGAAATGTCAAACACTAAACCAGAACCAGAACACACGGCAACTTGCAGGTCAAAACTTAACTCAACCACGCAAATACAAATGGCCCTCTTTTCAGAAAAGAGGAAGGAATTAGTAATGTTAGGAGCTCAATTTCCAGCAAGCAAGAACAATTATGAATGAACTAGAATACCTCAAGGTGTTTTAAAGCTTTAAGAAACCCAGCATACGTTTTTGGTGATTAGCAGAATAAACCTGGGGGTAAGAAATAAAAATAGGAAAAACGCTTTATTGTGACTAATCAGGGGCATGACAAGAAATAACTGAGTGGGAAATGAAGTAAGAATGGGAAGATTGTAATTAGCCTACAATTATTGTAACCACCATTATACTACCACGTAGCTCGAAGGAAATCTATAAATCTCAGGGTCAACATTAACCTAAAATGCCATGCCACTAGAAAAGACATTGATTTTTTTTTTCTCCTTTACATTTCTGAAGCAGCGATCCATAGCAGAAGTCGTTAGTACTACTACATGCAAAAGATTTGGGCTTCAAGATAGCTTTCAGAATAGAATCACAAATTATCCTTCCATTTTGCTGAGGTATAGTTCGATCTATTTTGAACTGATTTCAATTAAATGGGACAGTAACTTGTGCTTGCTCTAAATGCGTTTAAGGTTAATATATAACCTACTGGTAGGTGCCAGTAGGTAGTTATAGTTAGGACAATGTTTCAATAGGTGAAGTGTTTTTAGTTCTCGCGTCTTATCAATGCGTGCAAGCGCATTGAGCGGAGCGAGAATTCAGGTCTCGAAAATCCTTGTCAAACCAAGGGCTTCGTTCCTGCGGTTTTCTTTAAGTTCACGTAAATCACGTGACCAAACAAGCACGCGCATTCACAGCCAGCCCAGCACATCAAAGGGCTTCTCCTCCCCTAATTATTCATGGCCGGCCACAGGCCGGCCATACTTTCAGTTTCCCGGCCGCTCTCCCCAGCCAGCTTTCCCCAGGCCGTAGCAGCACTCCTCCCACACCTTTGAAGTGAAGCTTAGCTTCACTTCAAAGGCCCCTGCTGCTGCTTCACACCGTGTCGCATTGCTCCTCCTCCCTCCCCTTCTCTGCCTTCCCTCCGTCTTGTTTGTCTTTGTCTTAGCCTGCTTTTGACTTCAAAACAGAAAGAGCCACTGGTACGTTTCATTAATAATATTGTGCATGGGTATTTCTTACACTTCGTTGTATAATACGGCAGTCAAATCTAAAGTGTCCTCATTTTAAACGTCATTAACTTGTGTGTGCCACTGCAGGTGTACTAAGTACCTGGCACACTTCCGACTTGTTGAAGCCATGAAAGTTCACTTTGTCGTTAGATTTGACTGGTCTGCTCACACTGCTGGTCGTTCCGACCCAATGTTTAGATTGATTCTGGTTCGTGTTGTTGTTCTTGTCATACTTCCGTGACTCACAGTACTTTGCGAGCGCGGTGGGGCCGCCCAGGGCTGCACAGTGAACATCTCCAGCGATGGGAGTGCACCAAAAACTCTGCACACAGTAGGTTACCAAAGATCATCTGGCTCATGGAAAGGAAATGTTTGCTCAACATATATCGATAGAGAGAAGGCGTAAGATTGTCCTATGTCATCATCTGAAAATTAAATCACGAGTGTGGATAGGCGATCTTAATTTAATTTTACAGAGGGGCACATTATATATTAAGCGAGCGTGATTTACGAATCACAACTGCAATCGATCAGACACTTTGAAACATACACATTTTAAAAGGTGAAAGCGGCAACTAATAACTTTCCTTATGAAGCAATCCCTTGTTTAAAGAGGAGTTACATTGGCACAGCTATGAGATAATGTAAACAAAGTTGGTTCCTGCTGAATGAGCTAAATAGATCTGTTGGTTTACATTATGATAGCTGTTCAAACAACCGCCTTTATTACGAAAACTAGATGAACGCTCTTCTGCGCTAACTTGCAGTTCCGTCGTTGCTGTCGGCGTCTGACAGTTCTCCTATAAAGCCACTCCCAGTAGTAACGATTTTTCTCATGGTTTTGTTCTGATGGTTGTAAAATCAGTTTTATTCTTTTGAACTTTTATACAACACACCTACAGTTCAGAAAGGATATGCATAGCTGACACGTTTTTAAGATTGTGTGTTTTGAAAGGGAGTCAGTGATACAACCAAAAGTGCAGCCTGCGGCACTGACACCAGGAAAGAGCTTTGATCGATATCTCTTCCCCTCTCCCACTCCCTCCTCCCACTTGCTCCTGCTGAGCCTCACAAGTGGTTGCATCTCAGCTACAGACTTCCTGGCTCGCACGCGTTATGTTAATAAACAGTCTATTTAATGTTGCCAGCTCCCTCAGTTTCCTACCAGGGCACCCATCATGGGGCATTACAGCACCTCATCCCTCTGCATTGATAACTGCGTCACAGCTCACCTCTCGTTCCTAAGCCTCCCGCAACGGCCATATTAGACGCCGCTTCTCATTCTTGTGCCTCACCCCCTGCCCCAACAGGCTCTCGCTTTTATTGTCACAGCATTGCCGTCCCATGCCTCACAGTATTACAACTGTATAACATAATCACACCACGGGACACTCCTCCATCAAGAGCTTCGCATCTCAATCGCCAGAGAGGCATATTTGGTGCTTTTTTAGCAGCCTGTGCGTTACAGCACAAGTCAACATCTCGAAAGGAATAGTAAGGCGCTATGTAAATAAATATATACATCCTGTTCATGCCACCCTGTTAGCCTATTACAATTGCGTCACTTTGCATGGCAATACTGCATCTAGCGCTTTTGCATCTCACCAGACACCTCTAACTGCGTCAGAGGTGACCTCAACAGTATATATGGTGCTTCCCAGCCTTGTGAGTGGCACTCAAGAGGACACACACACACAACCACACACGCAACCCCCCACCTCCCCCCACATACACTCACAACCCCACACACACAACCCCCCCCACACACACACACACAACCCCCCCCACACACACACACACACCCCCACACACACACACACGCACCGCCCCCTCACGCACTGCCCCCTCACGTACCGCCCCCTCACACACAACCCCCACACACACAAAAACACAACCCCCACACACAAAAAAACACAACCCACACACACAACCCCCCCCCACACACACACACAACCCCCCCACACACACACACACAACCCCCCCACACACACACACACAACCCCCCCACACACACAACCCCCCCACACACACACACACACACACAACCCCCCCCACACACACACACACAACCCCCCCCACACACACACACACAACCCCCCCCCACACACACACACAACCCCCCCCCACACACACACCCCCCCCCACACACACACACCCCCCCCCACACACACCCCCCCCCACACACACCCCCCCCCACACCCCCCCCACACACCCCCCCCACACACACACACAACCCCCCCACACACACACACAACCCCCACACACACACACACAACCCCCACACACCACACACAACCCCCACACACACACACACAACCCCCACACACACACACACACAACCCCCACACACACACACACAACCCCCCCACACACACACACACAACCCCCCCACACACACACACACAACCCCCCCACACACACACACACAACCCCCCCACACACACACACACAACCCCCCCACACACACACACACAACCCCCCCACCACACACACAACCCCCCACACACACACAACCCCCCACACACAACCCCCCACACACACACAACCCCCCACACACACACAACCCCCCACACACACACAACCCCCCACACACACACAACCCCCCACACACACACACAACCCCCCCACACACACACAACCCCCCCACACACACACACACACACACACACACACACACACACACACACACAACCCCCATGTAGTGTAGTTCCTAGTTTCCCACTAGGCCCTGCGCATTGGAATAACAAACAGTAGTATCGACGTGGAACTGCTTATATTCCAGGCCTCCACTGACTATGCTAAACTTAATTGAGTTGTGTTACCAACTAGCTCAGAGGTCACTGGAAACTTTCTTCTCTGCATAGGAAGTGATCAGCTTCCTTGGCACAGACAAGAAGGGATTCAGTTTTCCAACAACCGTGCAACATGACAACTTTGCTCCTCAGATCAAGAGTCGATCTCTAGGGTCGTGTGAAACAATAGACACAGATTTCACTCAGTCTAGTGCAGTTTACTTTCACAGTATGTAGAGAATAGAGAGACGGGCGTGTATCAATAAAGGGTTAACATTTATTGAACAGTCTTTCTTCTCATACAAGAGAAATGTATTGCCACAATTGCAATAACTGTTATTATAAAAAGTACGTACAGTAAGATAAGTATTGCGAAATAGAACTGTAAAAGCATTGATATGGTTTCTTAGCCATACAATGGTTTAAAAGTAATAAAACATATATACAGTCATATATACATTAGGCTAACATACTCAACTGGTGCTTCTAACTAAGCCTACCCCAGTGTGCCTGACCTAAGCCTAACACGTGAAAGGGGGAGTAAGTAAGTAGCTTTAAGTTAAGTTGGTTTTGCCAAGGTTTGTTTCAAGAATTCTCGTCTAAGGGTTTAGTCAACACCATACCTCTGAATAGAATGATGGAGGATTGGTATCTCCTTCAGGGGTCTCTCTCGATATCCCAGTCACCCGCGAGGGTAAACCGGAAGCGCCGGGACTGGATTTCTCTGCACGAGAAAGGCAGCGGCTTCTCTCAGCGCGTCGAGGAAGGAGGGGTGACAGCGTCCGCGGGCAGCTGGAATCGGCTGGATGTCTTCGCAGAGGACGGCTGCACGGCTCCTCAAGCGTACTGCACCATAGTTCGCGCTGTAGCGGCGATTATGGTAATCAGCAGCTTCACCACCACAGGATAGCAGGCTGCAGCGACAGAGTGCTAGTTTTTACCAACACAGGGTCATGCAGGCAGCCAGCATCAGCAACAGTAGCTTGCAGCTAACAGCTCACAGCTTCGCATTGCTTAAGGCAACGTTGGTAATATTTATACCTGACAGGTGCCGGGTTTGACGCAAGTTTGCTGGACATAAGACGTCAATTAAAGATGTCACTAGGAAGTGACAGTTATCAGTTGCTCAATAGAGTTCCATTACTAATCAAAACATAGCAAGCGGGGATTTCCAGGTTTGCTAAGTTTTTATCTTGTTGAAGAACTCGGAGTGTTATCTAGGAATATCAGATAGTGACTGCTGCACTGTCATTGCACTAATTGGTCGCAAAGGAAGTAGCAGAGAGTCATGCTGGAATGTGGCTCTGTTCGTGTGAGGCCAGAGATGACTTTTCAGAAAATCGCACTTGAACGGTTATGCCAATATAGGGAATAAATGGATTTATAGCCGAATAGGGGCATAAGGTCACAGTATCGATCAGGAACCTAGATAAGCACGCAACACCCACACACACACACAACCCCCACACACACACACAACCCCCACACATACACACAACCCCCCCACACATACACACAACCCCCCCACACATACACACAACCCCCACACATACACACAACCCCCACACATACACACAACCCCCCACACACACACACACACACAACCCCCCACACACACACAAACCCCCCACACACACACAAACCCCCCACACACACACACAACCCCCACACACACACAACCCCCACACACACACACACAACCCCCACACAGACACAACCACACAGACACACATAACCACACACACACAAGGATAGCAAAACATAGCATAGCAAAACAAAACATAGTATAGCATAACAAAACATAGTATAGCATAACAAAACATAGTATAGCATAACAAAACATAGTATAGCATAACAAAACATAGTATAGCATAACAAAACACATACACTCCAAATACCACTCAGTGCCACATAATTACGCGCAACTATTCAACAACAACTAGTTTAAATATGTTCTCTCAATGTTTCAAGCATTATTACAAATGTCACAAAAAGATGTTAATATTTCACTTCTGTTCTTGGATTTTAATCACAATAAAATACACTGAACATAATCTTCACAAAAGTTATTTACAAAAGTTTTAACTATTTCCGTTATAAATTAAAATCACTTTTAAGTATTAATCATTTAAAACAATTAAAAGCCATTGTAATTTGTAATATCAATACATCCAAGTCACGTAAATACAAACATGTTGCATTACAAATACTATAGGTGTCACATTTACGAAAGTTATAACTATTGGCATTGTAAATGACAAAGCTATTAATTTAGCTATTTTCAAAACCAACACATAAATAAAAAAAAATGTAATTTACAAGACCAATAGCTCAAACTTTCCTACTGCGAGACCTATTGGCAAAGCCAGTGCTTGTTTGACTTGCCTATAACTTTGACACCGTTTGACGAATCTTCACAAAATTTTCCAAACAAAGTGAGCTACTGATTCTTGCTACGCATGGAATCTTTTGGCGTTATCTGTCAAGCAAGGGGACAAAGAGCAGGGTGGGGTCATCTCAAAAAGCAGGTTCTCACGTAAATTCCCACAGGAGCTTTGAATACAGCCCGAACTGCTGGATAGAATTATCCAAAATTTGACAGGAAGGTAGATTTTGGTTCGCAGATCACACCTTTAGTTAACTGGTGTAAATCGGAGGAATAAGAGGCTAGTCAGGGATTCTACACGTATGTGGTAAGGTCGAGGAAGACCGCCGCGCCGACCGCCTATTGCGTGACTCACCAAGCACCAGCGAGGACTAATGAAATACAGGACTCTGAGGAAGAAGAGGACTGAGTGACGGGGGGCCGTCTACCACCATGCAGCCACTAGTGTCTTGCAGCGCTCCTGCAGCGCAGACGACTGAACTTTAACACAAGAGCCGCACCATTCGGAGTGAGGGTGGGCACCTAGACACCACATGCACATAGGATGAGGGCTCGGCATTCGCTCAATTTTCACCTTGTGTACTTCAGGAGGTCAAACCTGTAAACTTTTGCCAGATGAAAACATGCGATAGGTTCTGAATGTAATAACTCGCATTCATGGGGACAACTCCGAATTGGGGACTTCTACCTCACCCTGTACTTAATACGCCGAAGGTACCTGTATTTCTAGGTGCGGTAAATACTTGTAATCGCGGGCCTAAAGGTTAAAACCCTGACCAGGTACGGAGGCACCCATTGTTCAACAACAGACATTATAAAATGTCTTCTGAGCTCATTGGTGCTTTCTGATAAATATTGATTACTGTGCGTTTGCAATTAAAACTACAAGTTAGTTGGAAACATTTTATACTCTGTACACCTCAACGGAGCAGGAGTGAAACCACATTCACCTGGGAATTTCTGCTGCTAAAATATTGGTGGCTGTAGCGGCAGAAGTTGTGAATGTTTGACTTGCTCGAAGTTTATCTTGGTTTACTCTGGGAAACTACACTTGCGCTGAGAGTTTATGTGCAACCGAATTGAAAACAAATATGTTCCCGAAACTCAAACATCCGAGTGTGCTCGCCAAACTGCGACCCTTTCTACTCCCACTGCAAACCATCGGCGTCAATCTAATGAATATGGGGTATTTGTTCTGCCAAAGGTAAAGCTTTCGTTTATGCTGCCAGCCAGTCATGTAGGTGGTTGCAGTCTCAGTAGAAGTATGTATGTGTCAAGATTTACATCTCCCTGTGAACATACTGGTACACTTTGTGCAATTTACAAACATCACCCCCACTCTATCGCCCTCACTCTCTTACCTTTGCCTCAAATGGTAAAGGGCTCTGTTATCCTCTGGGATCAAGTTTGCGCTATATAAAACTTTATAAATAAAAAATAACGAATACATTTTAGACCCCAGGACCTCGAAGATATCCAGAAAAAGAAGCACACAGTCATCTTCAAAAGTCGAGAAAGGCCAAAAATTGCCAGAGGTATAGCACTCCAGAACTGCGTGAAAAGGAAGAAACTGACATCGGCGCATGGGCTTATAACGTCGCCACATCCGGTGAACAACATAGTTACAGAGTCGCTCGGTGCCCTCTACTGACACGCAGAAGTAGTGCTGTATAAAGATTTCCGGGTCCAGTCTGGCTCCTTGGGTATAATTCTAAGTTAAGGAATCTGCGGGTAGACGTCTATCAGATGGATATGATCTATTATTTTTGGAATGATCATTTAGCATACATTTTCGAAAGCCGGCCGCCCTATTTTAGAAACTGTTTAAGCCTTCCACATCAAAGCCGGATGTCTTAAATTTATTTCAAGTCACTGTTTTAAAAATAAAATAAATACCTAACTGGATTGTATGGCTAAAAACTTCAACTGAAATTCATGCCCAAGTCCAGAGAAAGATCTAGGTCTGCTATAATTACAACCAAGTACTTATGGACATAGGATCATAAATGTATTGTACACATGTTCAAAAAAACAACCTCCCTTTTAAAAGATGCCCACTCCGCAATGTTGATGCACCATTTCTAAATATGTACGGCAGTAACCAAAGAGTAATTCTTACCAGACTGTGCAGAAAGTACAAACAAGCATTTACAATGCAATGGTTTCGCCTTTGGAAAAGTTCGAGCTATTGGCATTGCTCATGACTTTTTTTTGTACTTCTAAATAAATGGCATTGTTATTTACATTGCCAACGGCTGACACTACAGGTGCAGGCACACCCGTCCAATGGCAGAAGTACTGAGGCTGCCATGAATCTAGAGTTCTGTACTGCCATTTACCAACCTGTGTTGAGAGTTGAGAGTTTAGATTTCTAAAAGTGAAAGTTGAAATCGCATTGCGCTTAGAGCAGTAGGGTGTCTGGCAGCTTTAGCCTGGGAGCCGCCCCCTCTCACCCCTCAGCGCCAGTACACAGAGTGACGCAAACACATTGTACTACTGAAAAGGGAGGGGTTGGAGTTATTAAAGAAATGGATATGCCCAAGACTATCAAAGATGTGTGAATAAATTGTGGCTTGCAGTATAACAAGATCGCAAATTGTTGGTCTGTGCGTGGAAGCTTTCTCTGATGCTTTTCCTGCCTGTCAGGTTGGCACAGCTTTCGAACGCCACTAATCTGCGTGAATATTAAATGGGTAAACATGATCATCCTTTAATATTGGTTTGGATTGAGTCCTTCTGTTGTTTTAATAAGTGGAGTCTTCTAGAATGCTTGTTATCTGTCTGCTATGCAAACAGGATTTATTATTCACATCAAGCGGATTTTCCTTCGTGTTCTAGCTCCTGGCAGTGTGCTTTCGAGTTACGGGAACTGACTTTTTTAAATAAAATAGCTGCAGCATCATAGGATATTGATTAACAGCCCTTTCACTGCAGACCTCGTTATCTAGACAGTTTATTGTGGTTTGTTACTGCATCCAGTCACAAACCAAGATTAGGCCATGGGGCATTACCGCTCCATACATCTATCGAAGCGCTTGGAAGAGAGCTGCCTGTCACAACAGAGTGATCATGAACCCAGGCAATCTCTGCCTTACATGCGTAGATGATGAACACTCGTGTTCATCATCTACGCATTCTCACGCGCACGCACTCTTCCCCTTACCCACCCAAGCACGCCAACATACTTTCATTGATGTAAACACTCGTGCACCCATGCGCTCTCACTCACATCCACAGTCACGCACTCGCACTCACTCATGCATCCAGACACTCACTCGTTCACAGCAGGGCACTCACTCAAATGCGGACATGATCGTACACTCACACTCTAGGGCTGACAGACACTGGCACAAGCTACCTCGCGGGCTTCTACTCACAAACTTTACACTTTCGACTCACTTCGGCAATGATAGATAGCGCCACAAAATAAACCAGAGTCTGTTTTGCCGCTGCTTTCTCTGCAAGCCCTTGTGTGCGCTGAACAGGGCGGCACCTTTGCTGCCTAGGAATACCAGCCGTAAATAAAAAACACTCAAACTGGGAGAGCCCTTCAAAAATAACTCCTGTGAACTCTGTGCGTATACACCCTTCATGACAATCCGCCTCGAGGCGCTACAGTTTGCAGGTCTATGCATGTCTACACACTCAACCATTCAACTCCGGGAAAGGGGACAAAGAAGAACCTCTTCAGGGAGCCCGGTGGAGGAACATCCAGGGAGGAGAAAAACCACCAGCGGCACCCCTCAACGAGCAATTAAAAAACGCGGTCTTCCTGGTGCCACAACCTGAACAAGGAAGGGCACGGACAGCATTGGGGGGGGGGGGGGAAGACACGGAAGCGGGAGGGGGGGCAGGAAAGACACGGACAGCGGGGGTGGGGGGGGTTGGGGGGAAGACACGGACAGCGGGAGGGTTGAGGGGAGGGGGGGGAGGGGGGACGCACTCACCTGGACTTCTTCCGGCGGCCGTGGTCGGCATGAAATGAGGAAAACACCCCAAAAAAAAACGAAACTCCGCCCACCGCCCCCAATGACGATGCAAAAAGGGTGGAGAGGGAAAAAAATGCAGGAACGCCCACGAATCTGGTCCGGCCATGACGGACAGATCTCGGTTCCAATGGCTAGCCTCAATTTATGGAGCTAGCCAATGGAACAGAGGGCGGATTCAAGTCCCCCATACTGCAAAACTAAAGATTTCTCCTGGGGGCGGAGCTAGGAGCTCCGTGCCCCTGGCGAAACCTAAAAATGGAGGGTGTTTTTAAAATTAACACTTGAGGTACACTAACTTTTACGTTACTCAGACCTTTTTTCTCAGTCACAGCAACAGACAAAAGGTATTCTTTAATAATATTCTAACCTATAAATAGTGTGTGTGCAAGTTGACACAAACATTTTTGCTAATCTTTGCATTCTGCTGAGAATGTTTCTACCTCGTGTAGGCAGGTAGACTATTCAGAATGTAAATTCCATTCGCAAAAGTAACTGGCACAGAAAATAACACATGACGCGCCTATGATTCCCACTACGAATAAAACCAGAAAACTCTGCACTGATTATCTATATAAACATTGTGAGTTGTGACCCATTCTAGAGCTAAAGGCAATGCCAAACCATTTTTACGCAAAGAATGGACAAATAACCTACACCCACGTTGTGCCAGACAATGAGCAACCCCGTTTGACCACTCTTTCTACAGAGTGGTGGCCGCGCAGTACCACGCAACAAGACAGCTGACCACTCTATGCCATGTGAATGCAGTGCACTGCTGCCAGTTACTCGAAAGACATAGGCGCAAACTTGCAAAGGCAGACGGCTGCAGTCACAAGGACCATAACCATGCCCCTGGGGTAGGTTGAGGCCCATGCCTATGTTCCACTTGCATAGATGAGAAAAGAAAGCAAACCAGGAGGGAATTTGGAACAAGAGAAACAAGCATTTACAATGCAATGGTCTCGGCATTATTAAAGGTAGAGCTATTGGCATTGCTCATGACATTTTTTTGTAATCTTAAATAAATGGCAGTCATTAACATTGCCAATAGCTTAATCGTTAAATAAATGTCATTGTCATTTACAATGCCAATAGGTTAATCGCTCGCAAATGCATGACCTATTGCATTTACACCCACACAGAGCAACCCACACAAAGCCACCCACACACACATACAGAGCCACCCACACACACACCCACAGAGCCCCACACACACACACACGCAGAGCCCCACACAGAGCCCCCCACACACACACGCAGAGCCCCACACAGAGCCCCCCACACACACCCACAGAGCCCCACCCACAGAGCCCCACACCCACCCACAGAGCCCCACACACACACCCACCCACAGAGCCCCACACACCCACAGAGCCCCACACACCCACAGAGCCCCACACACCCACAGAGCCCCACACACCCACAGAGCCCCACACACCCACAGAGCCCCACACACCCACAGAGCCCCACACACCCACAGAGTCCCACACACCCACAGAGCCCCACACACCCACAGAGCCCAACACACCCACAGAGCCCCACACACCCACAGAGCCCCACACACCCACAGAGCCCCACACACCCACAGAGCCCCACACACCCACAGAGCCCCACACACCCACAGAGCCCCACACACCCACAGAGCCCCACACACCCACAGAGCCCCACACACCCACAGAGCCCCACACACCCACAGAGCCCCACACACCCACAGAGCCCCCCACACATACACCCACAGAACCCCCCACACATACACCCACAGAACCCCCCACACATACACCCACAGAGCCCCCCCCACATACACCCACAGAGCCCCCCCCACATACACCCACAGAGCCCCCCCCCCACCACACACAGAGCCACATACACACACAGAGCCATATACACACAGGAGAGCAAGCACAGCGAGGGGGCAGGGGAGCAAGCACAGCCGGGGGAGCAAGCACAGCCAGGGGGCAGGAGAGCAAGCACAGCCAGGGGGCAGGAGAGCAAGCACAGCCAGGGGGCAGGAGAGCAAGCACAGCCAGGGGGCAGGAGAGCAAGCACAGCCAGGGGGCAGGAGAGCAAGCACAGCCAGGGGAGCAAGCACAGCCAGGGGAGCAAGCACAGCCAGGGGAGCAAGCACAGCCAGGGGAGCAAGCACAGCCAGGGGAGCAAGCACAGCCAGGGGAGCCAGGGAAGCAAGCACAGCCAGGGGAGCCAGGGAAGCAAGCACAGCCAGGGGAGCCAGGGAAGCAAGCACAGCCAGGGGGAGCCAGGGAAGCAAGCACAGCCAGGGGGAGCCAGGGAAGCAAGCACAGCCAGGGGAGCAGGGAAGCAAGCACAGCCAGGGGAGCAGGGAAGCAAGCACAGCCAGGGGGGCAGGGAAGCAAGAACAGCCAGGGGGCAGGGAAGCAAGCACAGCCAGGGGGCAGGGAAGCAAGCACAGCCAGGGGGCAGGGAAGCAAGCACAGCCAGGGGGCAGGGAAGCAAGCACAGCCAGGGAAGCAAGCACAGCCAGGGAAGCAAGCACAGCCAGGGAAGCAAGCACAGCCAGGGAAGCAAGCACAGCCAGGGAAGCAAGCACAGCCAGGGGGCAGGGAAGCAAGCACAGCCAGGGGGCAGGGAATCGGAGGGGGAGAGAAGGGAAAATGTATGTGAATATTTCTGTGAATTACCTAAAACTTCTAACTCAAAGTTCTTCTATTCGTCCTCCACTCTCTCTGCACCCCAACACTACTGCACCCCGCTTTACTCACTTTACAGGATATGGGGAGACTCCTAGATAACACCGCACATATTCAACGCCGCGGGAGCCCAGGCCCGGCAAGAAGGTGAGCTCCGCCTAACTGTAAAAACACGTCAGGCTGGCGGGAAAGACCTAATCAGAACCCCATGTGGAGGCGAGGCCTGGCCACATCCGCAGTCATTTCATTCTGACAACGGCACATGTGGTACAAACAGAACATTCATTTTATGTTAATCTTGAATGAAGTGAAGGATTGCATTGCCTTGGACACGCACACACCCACAGGCCCACACACACACACACAGGCCCACGCCCACACACACACAGGCCCACACACAGGCCCACACACACACACACAGGCCCACACACACAGGCCCACACACACACACACAGGCCCACACACACACACACAGGCCCACACACACACACACACAGGCCCACACACAGGCCCACACACACACACAGGCCCACACACACACACACAGGCCCACACACACACACACAGGCCCCCACACACACACACACGCCCACACACACACACACGCACACACACACACACACACACACACACACACGCACACACGACCAGGCACGCACACACGACCAGGCACGCACACACGACCAGGCACGCACACACGACCAGGCACGCACACACGACCAGGCACGCACACACACGACCAGGCACGCACACACGACCAGGCACGCACACACAGAGGTACACACACGACCAGGCACGCGCGCACACACACACAGATGCACACACTGATAAGCACTTGCGCCCAGGCACGCACCGACACAGATGCACAAAAATACACACAGGCGCACATACACAGATGCGCACACACAAAGGCAACCACACACAGGCATGTACACATACACAGATGCACACACACGCCCAGGCACGCTCACACAGACACACACACGCGCGCACACACACACATTCATGTTTCCGTCTGCGAGGCTGGGAGATCGAATTAATTCCAAACTCCCTGAGTGTTCACATCTATGGATCTTATGGCCATCATTTACATGCATAATATCGCCCCATAGACCCAGCACATTCATGAACGTCCCGCCACACTGGGCTCCATTAATATCCCCAACAGACCAACATGGCCCGTTACGGAGGTAAATATGACATAGTATTCCTCAGATTAAAAGGTCTATTCAATGCTCTGAGAATTGCCTCATTCATACATTTGCCTCTGGATTTGGTCTGAGGTTGCATTTTGGTACCCATTGGCACTCATATTTGGAGACAGGGACTTATTTTTCCTCAACAGACGAAGATAATAGCAAGAGAAAAAAAAACAAAAGGGGGAAGAAGAGAATGCTTGGAAAACAGTGACAAAGATGGAAGGCAGGGGTCAAAAAGAACATTCAAGAGTGAGATAAAGAGGCGGGAGTGCCTGGTTAAGAAAGAGGGTTGAGGTGAATTCAAGACTAAAAAGCCTTGGTTCTGGCACCCAGACGTTCAATGACGCCAGCCGAGGGCTCCGTGAGCACAGCTTTGGGCCCTGCGTACTCTTGTACAAGAGAAGCACTGGAGAGATGTACAGGATGTGACCCGTGGCATCAGTGATAAACTCCGCGAATGATGGAGGTCTGTGACGCACATGCTGTGTGTGGGCCAGGAAGATGCCGGGTGCAAGGGCATGTACAGGCTGCGGATTGGTGAGATCTGAAATGTACGTGGTGTGATTGATGGGGTCTTCGTGAGGGAGATGTACAATGTGAGACCAATGGAGCTCTGAGAAGTGCGTTTCGTTTTCTCATGCTCCATTCTCAACCATAGTTCTCCCTTCGTGGCGCTATACAGTCCTGTCCTTTCTGCCTCATGTTGTTTCTTTCTATGCCTTTTGCACCCTTCTCCGAGTCCCATTCGGTTTCTCTCGCTCCCTGTTGTTTTTCCCGTCTCTTTAATCGTATTTCTCGCTCCCTTACCCTCTCCGCCGAGACCTTTTTTTTACTAAAATAGGCAAAAGTTCTTGAGCAGGAATGTGAGGCCTGGTGCGGGGAGCTGGCCCGGCCCTCCGCAGTATATTCCGTCACAGGAGGAGGACCGGGCCCCCTGTCCTGTGGCCCCAAGCACAGAGTACGGGTGGGCGCCAGCCTCGCAGGGACGGCCACAGGGGCCCCACGCCCAGGCACACATGGAGTTCCAGGGCCCCATGCTCTGATAACCAGTGCCCCACGTCCAGGCTTGCAGAAAGGATTCAGGGCACCATGTTAAGTAGTTTTTCGGGGTTGGATTTCACCGGCTGCAGAGAACAGGCGGCAAAAGGCAGCCCTCTGCTCACAAACCCTCCGAACCCCCCAGTGCCAGGATTGCAGCTTAATATTCCTCGATTTTTCGGAGTCTCCTGTTTCTTCTGCGGTTCTAACCCGGAGGGCTTGGCGCGCTCCCTTGACGGGCCCCTGCGTCCGTCGCTTCCCTCTCCTCGGCACTTCTCGCTTTCAACCATTTCTCCATCTCCCCTCTCCCATTTCTTCCGTCCGCTATTTTCATCCCCCTTAGCTCCACTTGCTCCATTCCGCCCTCCTTCCTCTGCACTTCGTGCTCGCCTTCGTTTTCTCTGTCTCATTCCTTGCTTGGTGTACCTCTCTGCCCATCCCACACTTTCTCTCTTTCGCAGTCTCTTCTTTCCTTCCCTTTCCTGGCTGTCGCCTTTTCTCTTTGTCTCCGTGTATCTCTCTGTCACACTCACTTCTCTTCCTATCCCTCTCACTCCCTTCTCCTTCTCGTTTCTTTTTCTTTTCTACTCTGCCCCCGCTCGCTGTCTCACTCCCCCCCCTCCCCCCCAGCCCCCCCCCACACCTCTGTGTCTTAATACCCTGCGGTAAGAGAGGCAGGTCACGAGCTTCCAGGCTCCGCTTTCATCCTCGTCTGTTAATTATTCGGTGGTCACTGATGAAAAGCCGAAACTTTTTTTTGGTGCTATATATTTGTGGTGAGGGGTGGATGTTAGATGCCTTCCCTCTCACATCGCCTGCTCGCTGCTTCGGTGAGCACCGCATTGGACGCTTTTCCGATTCTATGCGCCCGTAACCCCCGATATCCCTGCACACAGTAAATTGCCCGTCCTAACCCCCCTTCCCTGTTTTCGGCTGTGGTAGACCGCAGCCTTCTAGGCGCTATTCCTAGACAGCGGAGCTCCGAGGATCTCTCCACTAAACGCCGCGCCCCGCCTGCTCTCCCCCTGCTCGGGGCTGTGGGTGTGTGGGGCTCGCTCTGAGACCACGGGTAGGCACGGACTCGGGCACACGTACCGTGGACAGGCTGCTGTCTCAGCAGTCGCCCACTCCTGCTCTGTGAGATCGGATGGCAAAGGCCCATGTTCTAATGACCAAACAGTGACTGTTTGAAAGCGACGCACTGTGCACAAGCCCCCGTGGGGTGCTACTTAAACCACACTTAAATGTGACACCACATTTCAATATTTGAA
This sequence comes from Lissotriton vulgaris, assembly GCF_964263255.1. Taxonomy (NCBI): domain Eukaryota; kingdom Metazoa; phylum Chordata; class Amphibia; order Caudata; family Salamandridae; genus Lissotriton; species Lissotriton vulgaris. The sequence goes on along the minus strand of NC_141687.1, from coordinate 674,250,170 downwards.
CAGTAAATCAAAATGTAAACAACCATTTCTGAAATATTGTCCATGCCCCTTCGTGTTGGGGTCAAAAATCAAAACAATTCAATTGAAGCACTTTGTAGCTTTAATGCCAGTTTTTTCTTTGTGTTCTATCTTCATCAAATACATTACATCATGTACTTGTTCCTCTTAACATCATTTGCTCGTCAGTCCCAATGCATTTCGGTATGGGATACCTTCATCAGGGGAATACTAAAAATAAAACCAACACAATAACGATAATCAAAATTTAAACTGCGGGAGCCTAGATCTGCACCTCGTGTACATGCAAAACCTAGTGCCCGTTTGTCATAACGAGTCCCATTGTTATCTTTACCATGGTCGCCACTTAGGAGGTTAATCCCGGCGCGCTCAGCTCGCCATCACTTGTACACAGGGGATCAGGTCCGCTGCGGGCTGCAGCCCCAGGAGACCCATCTGTACTAGGAGGGCACCGGCAGATGTGTGCGTGCCCTGGCTTCACCAACAAAGCCCTGTAGATTGCTGCACCAGACACAAAGAGCTGCTTGAAGCTGCGTGACTCACCTGCAGCCTTCAGCCAGTACCGCGTCCGTGCCTCGTGCTTCGGTGAGAGAGGAGCGCTCCAAATGACCACGTTTCTCCGAGGCAGGCAAAGCAGAAATGCCTCGGAGAAAAACACGGCCATTTTCGGATTCGGGGGCGTGTTTTGCTGTCCTGAGTGACGGACAACGTCACGAGCTAAAGAACAGCAAAATGTACGCCCCCAAATCCGAAAGAGACGGGGCTAAATCAGAGTGATGGCTCTCTCCTACAATGGCTGGCCTCTGTTTAGGAAGCCAGCCAATGAAGGAGAGGAGGGTTAAACAACCCTACTAAGAAACATAAGATCTCCTCCCGGAAGCTGGCAAGCCAGCATTTCCGGTCCGAGACCTAAAAAAGGCAAAGGATAGTGTTATCTAGTCACTTAAGATGGCTTTGTCCAACTAATGTAGTTCTTGAAGATAAAAGAGCGCATCTGATCTTTTAAGACCGGTCACTGAGGGCGGGTTAAATACCATACTGGGATGTAAAATCTTAAAGGGTACATGGAACAGAAAAAGCCAGCGCCATAGCAAATTCCGAATACCATTTACAACTGGAAATTTGTTACCAGAAGCTTTAGAGTCCAAAACACATCTGCTTGCCACTCCTTTGAAAGGCCCAAACTGCTCATAATTAACGTAACTGTATAGCTAAATAGCAGGTAACCGAAAGGCGCGACTTTCTGCAGGGGCATCTCTCGAGTTGACCTAGTTTCAAAGTATGGCTTGGAATCGTTAGGGATCGGCAGTGGACAATACTGTTAATTAACTCAGTTCTACCGATAAAACCTTGTGCAAAATCAACATAGCAAGAACGCCACATCGAGGGCAACATAAAAACCAAACGTACTCTTTCCTTAGTTACTTCTGTGTTGGATGGCTGTTGAGATCAACTAATTGTTTTTCATTAGCACAGGTCATCGTTTTGCAATTTTTAGCACCTGAATTTCAGGATGAAAATCTGTGTAATTACTAGGCCACGGAGTACGCAGGGAAACGGGCTAAGCTCACTACGCAAGTCATTTCTGTAATTCCACGCAGTTGATATTTTTAGTAAATCGCAAGCCACGACGAGTACAGATGACCCATTTAGCAAGAGAAACTGCTTAGACGCGAAATTCTGAAATCAGACGCTAACAAAATTACTGAAAATGGGACTGAGTGCGCACAGGTTCTTTTCATCACAAACCAATAAGTGGAAAAGTAGATCGGGATCTACAAGCACATTAACTGTTGCATCATGTTGCCCATTGAAATAAAAGTGGTATATCACAGTTCAGATTTACACTACCACAAAGTAGAATTACTCCGCTGAATCAAGTTGGTACAATATTTAGTTTTATAGACAAACTTAAAACATTGTGCAGCACAGATAGTTATCCACTTCCAATCTACCACTTCATAATGCTGCTAGGAAAATGTAACACTACTAAGCACTAAATCTTTTAGATACAGCACCTAAAACGTGTTTTTTGAACTAGATAGATAAGATAGATATTCCTGGTGTCTGGAGGGCTTTCTACCTCCTATGGAGGCATTGCCCTTCGGAGGTGGAGGGGGTTGGTGACCCATTTAGTTGGGGTAGGAGCATAGCCATGCCCATGGTGGATAGCCCATGCCTTTTTTATTTTTATTTTTTACATACCTGGCATCTAGTGGGTGCCAGATCAGCGGCAATTGCACCCATCTTCTTCCCAGAGGGTGCAGAAATACGGTTGCCTCACTTATCTGGTTTGGGGGCATGGCCATGCCCCTGCTGGGCAGCCCCACCCCTATATTCAAGAGAAGGAAAAGAAAGTAAAATGTTCCCTGGCGTCTTGTATGGCTTTCAGCCCCCTCAGGGGGCAGATCTGGGGTTTTAACACAAATCTGCCCCCCAGGGGAGGCAGAAAGACTGTGGGACCTTAGTGCCTCTTTGCCACTCTTTGTCCCCTTTTTTTGTGACTTTTCTGCCTCTGTGCCACTCTTCCCCCCCCCCGTTTTCTATGACCTTTTCTGCCCATTCTTGTGACATTTCTGCCTCTGTGCCACTCTAGTCACCTTACTGCCTAGTTCCTGCCTCCTTGTTTCCTGGATTTTTCCCTCCCCTCTACCCTGTGCACCAGCCCCCCCCCCCCTCCGCCCCGCCGCTCCCGATCCGACCCTTTCCTGCCTCTGCATCCCTGCGAACCCTGCCCCCCTGCAAACCCATTCGCCTCCCCATCTCCCACCTCCCAGCTGCTCCTCCCTCCCAAGCCACCTCATATACAGGCCGAGAGCGGATGCGCCCCTGGCGCGCCGCGCCCATCCGCACCTGGACAGCGCTCAGCGCCACAACCCCTGGACACCGAGAACACCACAAAAACAGACTCCGCTACGACGCCAGCACCCTCCACGCACTAGACACTGGCCAAAATCACACCTGCTTCCAGGCCGCCCCGAAACGGACCCACGGACCCTTCTCCTGCCACACCTGCAGCTTTACCTGCAACAGAAGCACCAAATCTCCAAGGACTGGACCCAACCACCTCCGCTGCATACTCCTCAACATCCGCTCCGCAAGCAAACATGCCGTCCAGCTCTGGGATCTGCTCGACACCTTCGCCCCAGAAATGGGTCTTCCTGACCGAGACCTGGTGGAACGACTCCTCGGCGCCCAACATCGCCATAGCCATCCCGGACAAGATCACCCGCAGGGATCGGGCCAACGGAATCGGAGGAATGGCCAACGTCCACAAGTCCACCCTCAAGGTCGCCACCCATGCAGACGACACCCTCAACATCGCCGAACACCTGCACTTCCGGATCCACACGGACCCAAATACCACCCTCAGAGGAACACTCATCTACAGACCCCCCGGACTCCGGGCTCAGTTCAGCGACTCCATCGCCGACCTTGCCAGCACCCACGAACTTCATCGTCCTCAGGGACCTGAACTTCCACCTAGGAACAACAACGCCAACTCCACCATCCTGATAGACAACCTCAGACAACTCGTCACTGCACCCACCCACGCCGCCGGCCACACGCTGGATCCAGACTTCTCCACAGGCTCCCACGTCGTCTTCGACCACACCACTGAACTCCACCGGACCGACCACCGCTGCATCCATTTCACCTTCAAGAAACCAACCACACAACACAGCACCCACCAGCTGCCTCACTGCTGTGGGAGCAAAGTCACCGAAGACCAGCTGATCACCTCCCTCGCCAAGAACCCACTCACCGACCCCACCAAACCAGACGCCGCAGCCTGAAACCTCAGACAGCAGATGGCCAACACCCTCGCCCTGCTCAAGAAACCCTCCAACAGCCAAGCCAACAAGGGAGCCACCTGGTTCACAGACACCCTCCAGACCTCTAAACATGCATGCCGGAAACTGGAGAAGACATGGCCCCATGAACGCACACCGGACAACCACGCAGCCCACAAGGATGCCAACCGCAAACACCACCACCTCAGCAGATTAGCCAAGAGATCCTTCTTCAAAGACCGCTTGGATAACAACGCACACAACAGCAAAGAGCTCTTCAGCATCGTAAAGTAACTCTCCAACCCCTGCGCCAACGCCAACGCCATCCCGCCCTCACAAGAACTGTGCGACTCACTAGCCATCTTCTTCCACCACAAGATTGCTGACATCCACGACAGCTTCAACACCACGACCGCCCTGCCTACGCTAGACTCCACCTCCCCTGTGAACACCACCAGCGCCAACCGGCTGACATCCTGGTCCAACGTCAGACACGCAAGATCATAAACTCCATCCACTCAGGATCTCCGTCTGACCCGTGCCCACACCACGTATTCAACAAAGCAGACGCAGCCATCGCACCCCAACTACGGAAGGTCATCAACATATCTTTCAAAACAGCGGCATTCCAGGAAAACTGGAAGCACGCCGAAATCAACCCCCTCCTCAAGAAGCCCAAAGCAGACACCAAGGACCTCAAGAACTTCCGTCCCCTCTCCCTGCTCCCGTTCCCAGCAAAGGCCATCGAGAAAATAATCAAAACGCAACTGGCCCGCCACCTCGAAGACAAGATCTTGGACCCGTCACAGTCTGGATTCAGACGAACCCAAATCACCGAGGCAGCCTTCATCGCTGCCACAGACTACATCAGGCGCCAACAAGACAACGGTGAAACATCAGCCCTCATCCTCCTGGACCTGTCAGCCGCCTTTGACACGGTCTTCCATCGCACTCTAAAGACACGCCTCCTAGAAGCCGGAATCCAAGAGAAGACTCTTGACTGGACCACCTCCTTCCTCTCCAGCAGAACCCAGAGCATCCGCCTCCTACCCTTATGATCCGAAGCCACCGACATAATCTGTGGCGTCCCCCAGGGCTCATCCCTCAGCCCAACGCTGTTCAATGTCTACATGGCCCCCACTCGCACAAGTGGCCCACCATCACGACCTCAACATCATCTCCTACGCTGACGACACCCAGCTCATCCTCTTCCTCACCAGGGACCCACACACCGCCAAAACAAACCTCCGCGAGGGAATGAAGGCCGTCACCGATTGGATGAGGAGCAGCCGTCTGAAGCTGAACTCTGACAAGTCGGAGGTCCTCATCCTCGGACCCACCCCCTCAGCCTGGGACGACTCCTGGTGGCCGACCACACTGGGAACAGCACCAAGACCCACCGACCATGCACACAATCTAGGATTCATCCTAGACTCCTCCCTCTCCATGTCTAAGCTGGTCAACGCCGTCTCCTCCTCCTGCTACAACACCCTCCGCATGCTCCGCAGGATCTACAAGTGGATCCCGACCGAAACAAGAAGAACGGTGACACAGGCCCTCGTCAGCAGCAGACTGGGCTACGGCAACGCACTCTATGCAGGAATCCCAGACAAACACCTACTACGACTCCAACGCATCCAAAACGCCTCTGCCTGACTGATAGTCAACTTCCCCCGCTGCAGCCACATCACACCCCACCTGAGACACCTACACTGGCTCCCCGTCGACAAGAGGATCCCCTTCAAGCTCCTCACCCACGCACACAAAGCACTCAACGCCGCTGGACCAGCCTTCCTGAACAGCAGACTCAGCCTTCACACCCCCACCCGCCAGCCTCGCCCTCGCCGCTGTTTCCCGGATCCAACGAACGACGTCCGGCGGCAGATCCTTCTCCTACCTCACCGCCAAGACCTGGAACACCCTCCATACCCACATACTGCAGACCCAAGACCTACTCGCCTTCAGAAAACTCCTCAAGACCTGGCTCTTCGAGCAGTAGCTGCACCCCCCCTCCCCTCCCCTCTTCGCCTTGGGACCCTCAAGGGTAAGTAGCATGCTTTACAAGTACTCTGATTGATTGACCTATTTATATGGGTTGGGGGCATAGCCATGTCCATGGTAGGCAGCCCCCACTAATATATTTAACAAATAAAAACAAATTCCTCTTAGCGCCTTTTGGCAGAACGGGGGCAATTGGCCCAATCGGCCCCAAGGGGGACAGATACTGTTGCCCCATCTATTTGGGGTTGGGGCAGGACCATGCCAGGTAGCCCCACACCTATATTTTTAAATCATTAGATTAAATAGAAAAATGTCACACTTTGAATGACCTCATGTTCTGTGTGAAAGTAATGACTTGCATATTCTCGGTGCTTTTAGTCATAGATTGGGACCTAGTAGAACTATAAATACACAAGTCGGTAACCACCTCCCCTACCACCCTTCCCCGCCAACTAGGATTCTATTCCTTTACTGTCTGGTTACACTCAAAAACACCTACAGTGGTTGGATTAATATAAGATGCTTACTAACTCAAACAAATACATTTTTGTTTCCCTCCCCAAGATTGGGAGCAATTGCCCTCCCCCCAATCTGAAGGGGAGTGGGGGGTGGGAGATGGCAGAAACAAGCCCTTATCCAAAAGGCTGCTCCCCCTACCCCTGGTGTCTAGTGGGTGGATCCCTGCTTGAGGATTGCTGTCCTGTGGCAATCTCAAAGCAGGGATCCACTTGGGCAGAGATGGCATTGGAAAGGGGAGCTTCTCCCCTTTCCAACAGTACCTCTGCCATGAGTATCAGTGTTCATGGACTGAGATAGGCCCCGGAGCACTGATTCAGCTTAAGTAAAAGGAGTCAATCTGCTTATTTCACTTCCACTATTACTGCAATGACACCAGCGTGCCCTGCACGTGGATTATCACTGCAGTACAAAAAAAAATAAGGCAATCAGACTTTTCTTGAGCGCTCATGTGTAAAAAGGACTCACTGATGTGTGGAGCACCAGAGGGGTCTTCAGGTACCTCCCCATTGCCGGCCGACACCCACACTGGGGAGGCCATCTTACTTCCTCCTGCACCCCACCATGTCCCTTGTCCCCCTACTCCCCCAGCCTCGCTGCTCATGCATAGCTGGCAAACAACCCTCTGATGTGTGGCAGTCGGCCAGTCCTGGCTTTTTAACTAAAAAGGCAGAACTACAAGTCCCATAATGTAACATGTTGGTGGGTAAAATCCAGGATTGAAACAAGTACGTGTTTGTATCTGTAACGTGTAAATATGTAAAATTCTTCTCATTAAACATATTTGGTTCTATTGTGAAGTGCTCTGACACCTTTGGGTAAAGTCGGCGATATACAACAATGCATTAAATAAAACAATAAATAACAAGCATTGGCATAGCCAATAGGTCTCGCCTTTGGACCCTTGTGAGTATTTAATTATGCAGCACAATATCCTTGGTGCAACATCAACTGTTGCATGGCTAAACACTTATGTCCCAAAGGCAAGAACTATTGTCTATGCCAATGATTGTTTAATGGTGTGGGTGGAGGATCATTAGATGAAAACCTTAAAAATAAGCTTCCATGGTGGTTTCAGCACACATGGGATATCAGAAAGAACTATCTACCCATGCACTGATGCAAACCTTCCAGACCTTACACACAGTTGGGCATGGATGGCGGCTCATTACATGGGTTTACAGGGCCATGGTAGAACATATTATAGTGTCTCTACATTCACTTAAGACAAGATGGGAGGAGTGCACAGGACAACCCTAACATGAGAAGGAGTTGACCCGTTTCCCAAAATGTAAATGTATTCAATCTAGAATTTTACATAGGACCTACTGCAACCCTTTCAGACTTACCAGGATCAGCACAACAATGAGGATACCCTAGATGCCAACAGCACACTGCAGACTTTCCCCATATGTCGTGGTATTGTGCTCCACTCCATTCTGGGAAGGAGCCCTGGTCTTGCTGGCAGAGGGAAAGGTCCTTCCCCCAGTTTCAGCAGCTAGAGGCCTGGCTGTTCAGTATTTACCCCCACACGAAAAACACATTATCAACAAAATTTTTAGCAATACCGTGCGGTGGAAAGCTTGTCCTCCCCCCTACACTAGTAAGTTGGAAGGAGGCAGTGAGGCACCTGGTAAAATTCCATGATACCGACCAGTACACTCCTTAAGTTTGCCATCCAGCTTCAAACAGCATCAGTCATGTCTGAAATAACCAAGTAATCTCTGCTGCGACCCGGCGAATACTTTCTGTACAATTAACACTCATTGAGTATTTCACACACTATGAAATCGACACTCCAAGGATGGAGGTTCCAGGGAGGGACCGATTGAGGGGGAGGGGGGAATAGTAACAAGTAGTGTTAACCTCTGGGGTGAATAAAATAGCTTTTTGATTCATCATCTTGACTGCTTCCTCCGCACCAGACTAACTGGTTTAGGGAGGACGATACCAAAAGTCTATGCAATAGTTAATTAACAATATACAAAGTGTCGCATAAAACTGCATAAAAGCGGTTTTAAAAAAATAAAAAACTTGATTTCAACACACGAGGCAGGGAAAAGGGAAGACCAAAGTTCAACTTAAAATGTTTCAAAATAAGTCAGATCAGCCACATTTTTAGGTCTTGTAGACCGCATTTTAGCGGTTTGTTGTGGAAGACCTACTGTGTACAATACCTAAACTTCAAGAGCTAAGGTACGCCCATTGCTTAGGACTGGGTTAGGTTTCTTATCAATCTCATTTGCTTGTTTCTTATTAGATTTTTCTTCCTTCAACTGTTTGTCCCTCCCCCAGGCGCACAGCTTCTTTAACATCCATTTCATTAAATGACTTCTATGCCTCCACAGATCACATTAGGAAAATGCTTTTCTTTTTATTTGTATTTTATTAAGGTTTTCATGCTATTGCCTTAGGTGCTACTTCCGCCATCACCGAACAATTCCCATGCTGTGCTGCTCCGATACCCTCCCAGCTTATCAGTTAAACCACAGCAACAGGTATATTTCTACAGGTGTTTGTCTAAAGAGCAGACTTCATGAGTTGGATTCTTACATTCCACCTACTGCATGATGCCTTGGCACACAAAGGCAGCATTTCTGGCACTGGGACAAAGACTGGTTGCTTCCCTCAGCTGGCATTTAAAGCAGGTGTACTTGGCATGACTTAAAAGGAAATGTCTGTTCTCTGGAAGGTTTATTAATCTACTCTCTGGACTGCTAGAGACCACTAAATGGCTGGAGCATTGGATTCAGTTCTGGGTCCTGTGGAAAGTAAATTAAGTTTTGGCAAGCCCCCTCCTTTTAATTAGGACACTTCGTTTTCGTTTAGCGGTTTTCAGAGTTTCCCAAGTGAAAAGTATTTTTGGAATGAATAACTACACAGTTTATAAAGGTAAATATTGAATTCAATGTATTGGTTCAAATACTTTGATATGGGTTTACTGTTCCTCCATCTATATTGAAATGGTTTTTTTAACAATACTTTAGAAACCAGCAATAGCAAAGCCAAAAGGTTGAAAATCGCATTATAAAAGTAAGCCCTATTGGCTTTGCCAATGCTTGCTCAAGAAAGGACTGAGCCAATTCAGAAGGTGATATGAAGGTCTGGTGAAGACAACCTCTACAAAATAGCATGAACAAATTAAATACAAACAATGGAGGAATATACGAATTACCAACAGTGGGTACCGACCTAGAAATGCACTTAGGTGATGACCCAATACATGTGCAATAGTATGTATGTGCAACGAGATACGAGCAATGTCATAATAGTAAAAACAGATGGATACTGTAACAGACTGTATATGTACAATGTTTACTATCTACCTTACCAACTTAACTATGCATTTATATCTAAATAAAAAGTATTTTAAAAAAATACAAACAATGGACCTAAACCAATCAACTGAGTGATGCAATTGCTTTCCACTATTTTTCGTATCCACGTACCCAACACAATGGGTATTAATAAAGAGTTTGTGACTAAAGTACAGGAGAAAGCTGAACTTAACGAATAAGAGACAATATTCAAGTATGAAATGTTTGTGTTGTAAACCTAATGATGGAGAATACAGTTTATCCTACTTAATTGCCCACAAAACCATGACTACCTCTAAAAACTCAGAAATACAAATTCACACCACTGTTTGGCAACCAAATTACAACTCAAGAGTGAACTTAAACATCCTAAAAGGATAATGCAATCTCTACTGGAAAACTAATGGAAGAGTAGGCCTTTCACTTATCATTCAGACCTGAACAAATGAGAAAAGGGATTCGAAGTTCAAATTCAAATTTCAAAGCTTTGTTCGGTACATATTCCATGAACATAAAAGCATGCTATAAAAACAGACAGAGTATCCCAAATATAATTTGCACTAATCAACAATATACAAATACAGACCATATTAATTAAAACCAAAACATAATTCTATAAATAGTGTTAAAATTGCATTAATTCACAATTAATACGTAGTATCTAAGGATCATTGGTTTTCATAATTTTCATATAATACATATACTGACTGACCGTTATTTAAACTCTGTATTCAGCCCTTTAAACCCAGAGATCTGTTGTACTTTACAAACACAAAATAGCAGCACTAGGATGTTTCCATCATGATCTTGAACAGCACAGGGATCTTCCTTGCACTTTGGCCAAACTAGTCATAGATAGTTTCAATTGGTAACAAGTATGTTCAGTAGTGTACTTCCAGAAAATGTCAAAGTGCTTGTCAGTATTTACTTCAGCAAGTGATCTGTCCTACGTTTATAGAACAAGGACACAGTATACTGTTGAGCTAGTTAGGCTATGGCCAACACGAATCATCGATTAGGCTTCATACAAGGACTTCAGATACGTTAAGGTTCTTTACCTTTCCAATCGAGTTGAAGTCTCACAATTGCTCCGAATTCTTCCGATATACCTCACAAACCCAACAGCAACCTCTACCACCTATACCCCCCACCTACCTATCTGCACTATGCCACAAGATATGGGCCACCACCAGATAAAGGATTTGTAACATTACTGAAGGGTCAACCTGCAGTGAGTAGTAGCTGTGCCATTTGATAAATTCAAAAGTGTGCATCTCAAAAGCATCATGTGGGAAAGATGAATTTTGAATGTGCAACAAATGTCCAGAAAAAGATCACATTAAAAAAACTTTGTAACAAAGTTTCAGTGTTACATAATCGATACCTACAAATTCCACATATTCCTGTTCAGCAACAGAAAAAAAGATGAAGTCGCTGTGCTCTGCAACCAAGTGCACTACTTTATCTGGTTACAGCAATATCATATTACGGCGGATCAGGTGGAAGCTATGAACACAGCAGCTGTTCCACCCATTTCCAATCTAATTGCCCAATGCTGGTCTAAAGTAACAAATAATTATGTAATGCTAAAAACGTGACCCTTCCCATGCCAACGTGGAGGCGATATTCATCAATGCGAGTAACTGTTACTTATCGGGTTTGTACACAAAGCGAAATATTTTAAATTGCTCTTCCTTGTTAAAGATGTTAATAGGGCTTTTTAAATATGGAGAAAAAAATACAGAAAAAAACAAGGAGGGAGAAGAAAAAGGATAAAACAATTGATGCTTGCATGATGTGTACATACAAGTGGCACTAATGATGGTTTTAAAATTTTACTTTTATCAGAAATAGAGTTGCATTTCTCAAACAGCGGGTCAACAATTCAGAAGAATCTGATAATGCACAGGACGAGCGGCTTGTGTATAACAAAATATAACCTGAGGAACAACATATGATAGTAAGTAAGTCCCTGAACCCGGATGCTGGATCTTTTCCACACTGCAGGATTTGTTTGTTTTTTAAATGAGAAAAAGTCAGTGCAAGCCTTGTACAACAATGGTAATTCCAAGACATGATACGCGTGTGATTACCCAAATCTAACTCAATAGCCGACCACAGTCCATCTAGTTAATATCTTTACTAAGTAACGGTTTTAATAACTATGGAGCGGAAAGGTTTCACTAACCAATGCCAACTCTGAAATAACGTTGGAATCATCAGTGACTTTAACCACAAACATAGAAAATAGTTACAGCAGCATCTCAAGTAGTACAAGCCAGGAACGCCTCATCTGAACTCGGAGGTCCATTTCTGGTGGGAAGACACAAGGGGTTAGAAATGGTCATACAAGGAATAATGCGCCAGGTTGTCAATACATAATCAAGGGCATTGCTGCTACTTATAAGTGTCAAGTCCGGCGTATTATAACAAGAGATGAGTGTCTGGTTCTGCAGGCAGTCGCTGCACTAGTGCACTCAATCCTGAGGGCTAGGTGGATGAACGCATGAGCAGATGGGTGAATAGGTGCAGTTGACTGCTGCAAATTGGAGCAGAGTGCTCATGGAAGAGTGGTGTCAATGCAGCCAATAGAAGTGCTATGCAGTAAAAGGGGGTCTGCAAAGACCGTAAGCCAAATGTTAGGTAAAAGAACCCACGCACACCTGCTTTAATCTACAACTTATTACAGAAGCTCAAGCTAACGCGACTCCGTCATAAAAGCACAATTCTTAGTAGCCTGGATTTGCAAAGTCATTGTAGCACTGTAGATGTTGGAAATGGAAGGCATTATTTTAAGTGGTAGCAGCACTGCAAATAGAATAAGTGAGGCTGCCTGGGCCCAATGGGTACAGCGGTGCAATCTCTCAGCCACCACCAGCTGTACATTGCTACATTAAGTATTCTGGTTTATACTCGCGGCTCGTTTATCACAAACAAAAGAAGTTATGAGAAATTATGTTGTGGGTGATCTGCAACTAGCCTTTTGGAGGGACAGGAAATCAACAGGTTCAAAAACAGCTGTGGTATAAGGATGAAAGTTTTACAATGAGACAGCTAATGGATAAAATAGCCGTCAAAGCCCTATTGGTTTTGACGGCTACAATAGATGGAAAAATTGCTTTAGACACTATTGTGTGGAACAAGTTTCGAAATAGTTGACATGCTGCTTCCAGTGAATATCGATTTGCACAAAAGAGCCAGTACTGTATGCTTACAGAAATGTCCATTTTACATACACACTTTGCTCAACATATCCTGCCTAGGTACGGTGTGCACCCTGTTAGTCAACCACTTTTCTGGCAAATTTACCCATGCAAAAATCACTACACCAGAACTAAAAATTCCTATAACACAAAGTTCAGGTAGAACGTGACTCTATTCTAGACCAGAAAACCAGTCCTCGTTTTATTCAAGTGCTTATTTAAAATGCCATTAGTGTCTGTGATTAGAACAGACAAGCTTTATTGCCGGTTAAGTGGACTTTTTATCTTGTTTCTAGAACAGATTTCCTTGAAGTTTCAGTCTTAATATTTCAGCTAAAGGAAATCTCATACGATTTCAGACAGATGGTATTAGCAAAGTGGGGCTACTAGAAACTATTCATTTCAGTGGCTATATTCAAGGACTCAGAGCTGGAAAAATTCATCAGAATGCTAAGAAACAGACTTCAAGGAGGTGAGAATGGTGGTATCTACCTAGGAACTGTTTTTCAATTAGGTTTTTCTTTTTAATGATATACACTTGGGGTTCCAATTTGGATCTCTACTAGGAGAGAATATACAAGTTTCACAACACATGGTCTGCAAAACCAAAAAATGTTGTATGAAGAGTTAGACATCCTTAGAGATAAGCTTGCGAATATTAGAAACAAGTTCCGATTGAACTGAGGGAATGAAGATAACTTGCAAGTTTTTAAATGTTGGTGCTGAAGAATAAAAAAAATTGATTAGGACCTCATAACCAAGCAAAGGCCCAAAGAGAAGACTTACTAAGTTGTTCAAGTAAGAGTTATCATCGGAGTACAAGTGCCTTTTGTGTAAATTGGTATTTTTAAAACATTTTACTATCACTAGGGGTTTTTGGAGCCAAAACAAGCACAGACAAAGCCAATAGCTCTGGCTTTTACTGACTTGATTTTGTAAACATTTTTTTTTTTACTTTTGCAAACTTCTGCATCATGCAAATAAAATCTGCAAAAATATAAAAAGTATCAAATAAAGGAGTAGCACAGAAGTCCGGAAACAGACATGCACTTTCTTTTATGTGGATGAGCACAAGTGAGCAAGCATAAAGCCATCATTCATACAACCAAAGACAGCCAGTGGAATGAATGGGCTGGCCTATTGCCCCCATGTTTGATGTGGTGGGTGGAAGCAACACGTGAATGACACTAACCGACCCAAAGTCTTTATATATGCAACATTTTGTTTTTTTTACTATGAAACTAGTTAATGTTGTCCAAGTACTTATTGTTTCAGCACTTGAATGAAAGCTAAATCATTATAGTGCGCATCAAAGTATGCGTTTAAGGTGGCGAGAGGAGCAGCCGTTTTGAGATTCTTTCACTAGAGGCACACTGATTACAAAATGAGATGATCTTAAACGGTTAGGAGTGTTGGGGCAAAGAATAAACTTTAGTCCTAATCTTAAGTGCACAAACAATTTTGTAGGCCAAGATAAGGTCTTAAATTGCATTTTTTAGCTCAACTGGTAGCCAGTGGAGGTCCCACCATCCTTTAAAACATGGCTGAACTTGTGTAGCGGACAGATTATACACACAACTAACTCTGGAAATGCTGCAGCTTGATTAACTGTTTGAGCAATCCCAAATACAGAATTAAAAATAAAGCTGAGACAGAACAAGGGTAGCTGAGTTGAGGGAGGGATCCATAGCTGACCTGACCCAAGGGAATTTTGATAACCTTAACTGGCATTTCAGATGAAGTTCTTTGCACACATGATCTTTGGGTTTAACAGGGGAGGGGTTATCAGCTGACTGTCAGCAAGAGACTTTGGAGATTCTCATCTGCATGGGGTGAATAGGAAGCCACACTGAAGCCTAGGACAGAGATGTTCTAGGACAGTGTGTAGAAGCCTGCAGGGTGCCCCTAAATTGCGGAGATTTTATGTAGTAACTTAGCACATACCACAACCAATAGGTTTACTGAATACTTGAATGAAGATTTTAATATAAGGCACTTCTTTTGATGAAGCTGCATTTATGGGGAAAGTTTTCTACTTCTATCTCATAGTTACCTTCTCAAATAGAACTTGAAATGCCTTATGGCTTGGCTCTGGGGTTTCTCGAACATCTAGAATTACAGTAAGACTAATTACTTGAGGATATTCTATATTTTCCCTGCAAAGTAGGGATTGCTGAGGTTGATGGAAAGCATACAATGGGTTTGAAGATCATAGTTGTAACTGGTATCACCCGAAATAGAATTATTCACTAATAACACCCTTTTTACAAGTGCACTGTATAACCGAAACAAAAGGAATAGGGGGAAAAACAACCCCATTTAATTAGCACTTAAAATTGTAAAAGCAAGCTTGTATTGTTATTGGAATTATCAATAACCTAGATCCCGTAGCAAAGTTTCAGATATTGCAATTAAAATTCCGATTTAATAGGATTAAGATTTGGGCAGAGGAATGCTGCGATGGGTGATCCACCCGACGCTAATTCATTGCTGGAAAAATACCAGACTCCTTAATTTCATCCTTTCAGCCCCCATACCCGCTCTGCACTAATTCAGCACAATCAACCAAACTATATACTACATACTCTCAGAGAAGCCTGCATACCCTCTGAAAAGCTTTGTTATTAACTGCAAACCCTGAGCAAGATCCTACATACCAACACCTATATATTGAATACCACAGCTATAGTCTGTATATCCTCTGTAACGCTGCACGCTGAGCCATTCCTGATAAATGTTTGCCATTATATCAAACCCCCCCCGAGTCACAATATTCCCTTGTCAGCCAGTTCATACACACCACCACCCACATTCTTCACCAAGACGCACCTTCGGCATGACCTACCCACCCCAAACACGTCAACCCCCCACAAAAAGAACTGACGTTTGCAAAATGCAAAATAATTCATCCAATTGTTGCAATTTATGTCCATTAACCTAGAGTTTAACCTTCAGTTGGGGTTCTTTCAGTGGTGGTAATAAGAAAAACAGTGTCAGGCTATGCTTCCCTTGCTTGATCAGGACAGGGTAAGTCTCATTTAACAAGCATTGGAAATGCAATAGGTCTAGCATTAGAAAAGTTGGAGCTATTGGTCTTGTAAATGACAAATATTTTATTTGTTGGTTTTTAAAATAGCTAAATTGATAGCTTTGTCATTTACAACGCCAATAGTTACAACTTTCAGGAATGTGACACCTATAGCATTTGGAATGCAACATGTTTTGTATTTACGGGACTTAGACGCCAGCTCTGGTCGTTAGGCCACATCTCTAGAGAGCAGGAGAGTGCAGCAGGGGAGAGACGCACAGCAATGCAATAGGTCTCGCATTAGGAAAGTTTGAGCCATTGGTATTGTAAAGGAAACATTTTTTATTTATGTGCTTGTTTTGAAAATAGCGAAATTAATAGCTTTGTTATTTACAATGCCAATAGTTTTATCTTTCCCAAATGTGACACCTATTGTAACACAATATGTGTTGTAGCACTGAGTGGGGTGAGGGGGATGAGGGTGAGGGGGTGGGAGGGTGAGGGGGTGGGAGGGTGAGGGGGTGGGAGGGTGAAGGGGTGGGAGGGTGAAGGGGTGGGAGGGTGAGGGGGTGTGAGGGTGAGGGGGTGTGTGAGGGTTAGGGGGTGTGTGAGGGTTAGGGGGTGTGTGAGGGTTAGGGGGTGTGTGAGGGTTAGGGGGTGTGTGAGGGTTAGGGGGTGTGTGAGGGTTAGGGGGTGTGTGAGGGTTAGGGGGGTGAGGGGATGAGGGTAAGGGTGTGTGAGGGTGAGGGGGGGGTGAGGGTGTGTGAGGGTGGGTGAGGGGGATGAAGGGGTGAAGGGGTGAGGGAGGGTGAGATGGTGTGAGGGGGAGTGAGGGTGAGGGGCTGTAGAAGCAAAAAAGGCAGAAGACTGCTGTTAAAGCGATGCATGATTTTAACCACTTGAATCCAAATTTTGAACAGCTCCAACCTAGCTTCCCACTAAAATAATCATTTCGATCTTTTGCATATTTTGTAATTCATTAATTAAATACAATATTTCATAATTGGAGTATTTGTTTGCTATATAATTGTTTCTGTATTTTCGCGCATTGTTTTGAGATTCAAAACATGGAAATTGCTTCGGTTGGGTCCCTCCCGCTTCCAGTAGTGATTCAGTGGAGTCCACAATGAGGTTAAGAGCCCTGCTGCAAACCACAGAGCTGCTGTATACACTGTGATTAACGCTTCAATCACTCACTCAATCAGGGTTCTTTAAAGCGCGACTACTCACCCGTGAGGGTATCAAGGCGCCGAGCGGGGCGGGTGGCGGGAAAGGGGTGGATTAAACACGTGGCACAAGAACGAAGTGCGGAGCTCACCTGGAGTTATATTTGGTCAAAACAGAATCGTGCCAAAAAAAGGTTACTTCGTCCGCATAAAATATTCCCGCCTGCCACGTTGCATTTTACTTTAGCAACACCTCGCAGCTCTTTTCGTCACACAGCAGAGAAGGCGGGAAAGCTGGCAATGGTTTCTAAAACCTTTCGGCGTCACAAGAAACGGAGGGGCAGTTGGCACGCAGCAATCTGTGGCATAGGGCAGACACTCACGAATGCATATTCATTCATTTGGAGATAAAACGACTTTTACAGTACCCACTCCTAGTTTCCAGATAAGTGAAGGATGTTTGGATGAGGCCTACTGCAGGAAGGCCGAAAAGCAGATTACAACATTCCATCTACTTTCGAACGTGACTAACATTTCCAGATGTTGCTATGTGACAGTGTGTGCTATTCAGCACAGAGAGCTCCATTTACTTAAAAGTTCAAGCAGCCAGGAGCTCTAAAACCGATGTGAAATTATCTCGGGGAAATTAAAAAAATATATATTTCAGCAACCAACTCCACACATCTCGGCTCCGGTAAAGCATGCACTTGAACCGTGCACGTTTTTCTTCCAGTAGCCTTTTTCAGTTCTGCGAAGGTCACCATTAAATTACCAAATATATAATAGATTTCTGCTTTTCACCACAGCGCACTTCCGGTGGCGAAGGTCTTGGGGGTGATTGTTAGGTAGTCCATGTGTGAAGATTAAAAATAAGCTGCACAACGTTAACTTAGAAAACCCCTCTCTTACGCTCACGGAATGGGCTACAGGAAATTGGGGTGTGTGGTATTTTGCTGCTCAAGAATTTCAAAGATGACAAGCTTCATGAATCTGGTAATTGTGGGAAAACGTTGCGAGCAGTTGAAAAACGCAGCAAAAATGCAAAAAAGTCACATCAGATCCTTTTTTTTGCAAGATAATTCTTTCTGTAAAAGCAGCAGGGGTCGGAGCGGGGAGAGCGGCGATGAGGGAGAGACACGGCCTGGCGGCCGTGAATAGTGTGAAGCAGCAGGGTCCTTTGAAGTGAAGCTAGGCTTCACTTCAAAGGTGTGGGAGGAGTGTGGAAAGGTGTGGGAGGAGTGTGGAAAGGTGTGGGAGGAGTGCGGCTAAGGCAGAGCGCACGCTGGGGGAAGCGCATTGACCTAAAAGCGCACGGGCACAGCATCAAATCGCCAGTCTAGGTAAATCTGGTTTAAGCCCCTATAGTCTCGCTCCGCTCAATGTGCATGCGCATTGAGAGGGGAGACCTAAAAACCTCTCCTACGAAGTGCTCCCACTACAACTTGTCCGTTCTAGAAGGGTTGGAAAATCGGTCTTCTATGCACTGGACCAATATCAGTGGACCCACTCTGGGAAGGATAAGGTACCGTCCATTAAAATAAAACATCCTGAGTGGATCAGACCTCTTTCTCTTTTAGTCACAGTCCCCATCACACTGGTTTCTTTCCGGGGAAGTTTTCCTCAGTTAAGTGCAATTGACAAACATCAGAAGTATAGACAGAGGTGGTTCATAATACTGGGGTGCAGGAGGCATGTTAAGAGGAAGGTGACCTTAGGCTTACTGTACCCTTAACTTAGCCTAATCGCAGCCCCGAAATTGTAGGCATAACTGACCCATCTTATACATTACGGCCTTAAAATCATCTGTGCATTTAAGGACCTGTCACTTATCTCTACTTCTCAGGTCATACATACTTATTTGGTTATGCTGTTACACACTCAGCTGTATATTTTTCACAAACTATGATCCTGTTTTTGCAAGGAACCGGTCTGCAGAGCCTCTTCTTAGGTCACTAACGCCATTTGCCCAATACCATGCAACAGCTTTTGTTTGTAACATTATACATATACACACCTGCCATTAACCCCTTCGCTGCTAGGCCTTTTGTCCCTGTGCGCTACACCATTTTTTGGGGGGTTATTTTGCTAAGTTCACGCTGAGGCCCCTGTAACCTTTTGCCCACAAAAGGTATCCATGCCAAATTGGAGTCCTCCTCTTACAACATCTTGAGGATTCTAAAGTACCCAGGGTTTGTGGATTCCACTAGAAGGGACCAAGAGAAATTTATTGGGTTTTTCCCCGGGAAAATGGGGAAAAAGCGCTGAAGAAGAAAGTCAGTTTCTTTCCACTGCAAAAGATATCAACAACGGATTTGTGTCGCTAATATCACAATCTTCCCTGCTTTCAGGAATAGACACACTTATCATAAAACAAAAGTGTTCTACACAGTGTTGCCATTTTACTAGGACGTAGCCTATTTCTCCTATTTTTTGAGCTTTCAACCTCCTGCCAGCTAGTGGTAGAAATGGGTGTGAAAGCAATAATGGATTCCGGAAAACAATAAATTTTTTAAACGTAAAAAAAATTCTGAATGCAGCAACGGGTCATTTGTGTTGATTCTTCAAAGTGTTCCTATAGAAACTAAAAGCTGAAATGAAAAATATTGAAATGGCCATTTGTGCTAATGTTTTCACCTGAAACTTCGTCCAAGTATGGCAGATTATTTAAAGTAATATTCAGTTATGTCTGCTGGATCCTTCTGTTTGCAGAAATATATAGGACTTGTACTGAGCATGCAGGAACAAATTAGCTCAGCCACCAAAAGGTGCCAACTTCCACTTGAGTATTCCAAGAAAGATAAAACCCTCCCCCATCCCTCCCAGACTTCAAGTCTGCGGTTCAAGCGCTAGTAATATCCAGGCTAGACTATGACTGCGCAACACTCTGTGGGCTACCCAGATACAAGTTGGCTCCACTCACGGCTTCCCTGAACTCTGCGGCAATGCTCATCACAAGTTCCAGAAGAAATAGCCACATCTCGCTGGTACTGAAATCCTTAAACTGGCTGCCTTTGGAAGCTAGGATCATCTCAAGATTACGTGCATGACTCACAAGGCCCATAACATTGACACCCCTCTGTACCTAGCCCAAAAACAGGAGCTCTCACGGTGGGAGCTGATCTTCTAGGATTTCCAGCACACTGCTGCTGAAACCACAAAAATTCCAGAAAAAGAAGACTTCTAATCTGGCGTTCTCTGGTATTGCCCCGAGAATCTGGAACTCCTTGCCTCCGCACATCAGAAGTATTCCCTCTATGGCTTGATTAAAAAAAAAAAATAAAACTGAAAGCCTTATGGATGAATGCCTTTGTTTGACGGCCGCTACCATCAGGAGGGGGTCCTTTGCTTTTGATTGTTGGAGAAGGTATCATATTTTCCTCACCTTTCCTGCAAAATATTTGGCAATTTTCTTAGATTCTGCTATTGTGTCAGAGTGCTGGGTGGTTGGGGCACCTATCATCGAGATCTCTTTGAAGATTTTAAAGAGCTCCTTCGATGAGTTTTCTGCTTCCCCAATACAAATCTTATAGTGAGTTGCCTTTGCTCCACGTATCCTCGCTTGATATTTTTTCTGAGCCTCCTTGTATTTTTGCTTACTTAGAGGGCAAAAGTCTATTCGCCAACTCCGTTCCATTTTTTTACATGCCGATTTAGCCTCTTGTAGCTCAGGTTTAAACCATGGATCGGTGGGGGGTGGGAGTTGGGTGGAGGGGGGGGTGGGGAGTGTGTGAGGGGTGTGGAGAGGTGTGGAGAGGTGTGGAGAGGTGTGGAGAGGTGTGGAGAGGTGTGGAGAGGTGTGGAGAGGTGTGCAGAGGTGTGGAGAGGTGTGGAGAGGTGTGCAGAGGTGTGGAGAGGTGTGGAGAGGTGTGGAGAGGTGTGGAGAGGTGTGGAGAGGTGTGGAGAGGTGTGGAGAGGTGTGGAGAGGTGTGGAGAGGTGTGGAGAGGTGTGGAGAGGTGTGGAGAGGTGTGGAGAGGTGTGGAGAGGTGGAGGGGTGGAGGGGTGGAGGGGTGGAGGGGTGGGGGGGTGTGGGGGGTATGGGGTGTGTGTGGGGGGTATGGGGGGTGTGGGGGGTGTGTGAGGGGTATGGGGGGTGTGGGGGGGTGTGGGGGGGTGTGGGGGGGTGTGGAGGGTGTGTGGGGGGGTGGGGGGGTGTGGAGGGATGGGGGTGTGTGGAGGGGTGTGGGGGGGTGTGGGGTGGGTGTGTGTGTGGGGTGGGTGTGTGTGTGGGGTGGGTGTGTGTGTGGGGTGGGTGTGTGTGGGGTGGGTGTGTGTGTGGGGTGGGTGTGTGTGTGGGGTGGGTGTGTGTGTGGGGTGGGTGTGTGTGTGTGGGGTGGGTGTGTGTGTGGGGTGGGTGTGTGTGTGGGGTGGGTGTGTGTGTGGGGTGGGTGTGTGTGTGGGGTGGGTGTGTGTGTGGGGTGGGTGTGTGTGTGGGGTGGGTGTGTGTGTGGGGTGGGGGGGTGGGTGTGTGGGGTGGGTGTGTGTGTGGGGTGGGGGGGTGGGTGTGTGGGGTGGGTGTGTGTGGGGTGTGTGGGGGTGTGTGCTTGGAGGGGTTGTTTGTGTGGGGGTGTGTGCTTGGAGAGGTGGTTTGTGTGTGGGTGTGTGGGTGTGTGCTTGGAGGGGTTGTTTGGGTGTGTGTAGGGGTGTGTGTAGGGGTGTGTGTAGGGGTGTGTGTAGGGGTGTGTGTAGGGGTGTGTGTAGGGGTGTGTGTAGGGGTGTGTGTAGGGGTGTGTGTAGGGGTGTGTGTGTGTAGGGGTGTGTGTGTAGGGGTGTGTGTGTGTAGGGGTGTGTGTGTGTAGGGGTGTGTGTGTGTAGGGGTGGGTGTGTGTAGGGGTGTGTGTGTGTAGGGGTGGGTGTGTGTAGGGGTGGGTGTGTGTAGGGGTGTGTGTGTGTAGGGGTGGGTGTGTGTAGGGGTGGGTGTGTGTAGGGGTGTGTGTGTAGGGGTGTGTGTGTAGGGGTGTGTGTGTAGGGGTGTGTGTGTAGGGGTGTGTGTGTAGGGGTGTGTGTGTAGGGGTGTGTGTGTAGGGGTGTGTGTGTAGGGGTGTGTGTAGGGGTGTGTGTAGGGGTGTGTGTAGGGGTGTGTGTAGGGGTGTGTGTAGGGGTGTGTGTAGGGGTGTGTGTAGGGGTGTGTGTGGGGGGAGTGGGGGGGTATGTGTGGGGGGGGTGGGGGGGTATGTGTGGGGGTGGGGGGGTTGGGGGTGGGGGTTGGGGGGTGGAGGGGTGTGGGTGGGGGGGTGGGGGGGTGGGGGAGTGTGTGGGTGGGGGGGTGGGGGGGTGGGGAGGGTGGGGGGTGGGGAGGGGAGTGTGGGGGTGGGGAGTGTGGGGTGGGGAGTGTGGGGGGAGTGTGTGTGGGGGTGGGGAGTGTGTGTGTGGGGGTGGGGAGTGTGTGTGTGGGGGTGGGGAGTGTGTGTGTGGGGGGTGGGGTGTTGGGGGTGTGTAGGGGGTGTGTAAGGGGTGTGTAGGGGTGTGTGTGGGTGGGGTGGGGGTGTGTGTGGGTGGGGTGGGGGTGTGTGTGGGTGGGGTGGGGGTGTGTGTGGGTGGGGGGTATGTGTGGGTGGTGGGGGTGTGTGGCGGGTGGGGAGGTGTGTGGCGGGTGGGGGGGTGTGTGGCGGGTGGGGGGGGGGGTGTGGCGGGTGGGGGGGTGTGTGGGGGGTAGGGGTGTGTGTGGGGGGTAGGGGTGTGTGTAGGGGGTAGGGGATGTGTGTGGGGGTAGGGGGTGTGGGGAGTGTGTGTGAGGGTGTGTGTGTGTGGGGGGTGGGGAGTGTGGGGGGTGTGGGGAGTGTGTGGGGAGTGTGTGTGGGGGGTGGGTGGGGGTGTGGGTGGTTGGGGGAGTGTGTGGGGGGAGGGTGGGGGGGTGGGGTGGGTGTGTGTGTGGGGGAGGGTGGGGGGACGGTAGGGGTGGGGGGACGGTGGGGGGGGTGGGGTGGATGTGTGTGGGGTGGATGTGTGTGGGGTGGATGTGTGTGGGGTGGATGTGTGTGGGGTGGATGTGTGTGGGGTGGATGTGTGTGGGGTGGATGTGTGTGGGTGTGTGCTTGGAGGGGTTGTTTGTGTGTGGGGTTGTTTGTGTGTGTGGGGTGTGTAAGGGTGTGTGTGGGGTGAGTGTGTGGGGGGTGTGTGGGGTGTGTGGGGTGTATTTGTGTGGGTGTGTGCTTGGAGGGGTTGTTTGTGTGTGGGGGGGCCAGTGGATACAAAAGCGGGAAAAGTGAAGAGAAAAAAGGGACAAATGTGTGGTGCATTGGCCTGCCCGGAGCAGTATTTATCAGAGTCTCACACGCCCAGCCCCTGCCTTCTGAAGCCCACCGAGAAATTTGGAATCAGAAATATATATCAAGACACCTGGCACAGCAATTGTCTCGGAGCCACTTCTACAGCCCCCGTCTGTCCTCTCATCCCAGTTCTCTCCGGCTGACTTCATGACTTCATGGGGCAGCTATTTCAGTTATGGACAGGGAGCTTGCATTCAGCAAGCAAGAGACCTTGGCTTCCCCCTCCTCCTGTGGCAAGTCACACTTGCCATCCAAAGGTTGAGAAAGCACCAATGGCCGCATTCCTAAGCCGCCCACATTTATGACGGAAGCCCGCTCGAACAGGGCTGGGGGGTGAAACGAGTTTACGCCACCTCTACTTCCTATGGACATGGGCTCCTACATATACTGTGAGATCACGAGAGCTACCGGCAATAAAGACAATATTTAGATGTTCATTTTAAAACAAGGAACCTATCAGTCCCATGCTCTGAGTGAAGCCACGCTGGACAACAAACAGAGCAGCATCTACTACAGGGGCGTAACAAAGGGTCGGAGGTGTTGCATAGGCACTCTTCAAAGGGTGGTGGGGGGCAATTCAAATAAGAGGTCAATCAATGTCTGTGAGATAATAGAGAACCAGGGGGCCCCTCCTCATATTCTTGAGGTAATATAAATTTTTGGTCATGTTATGTTCCCTAGCGCGTACCCCACCGACTCCATGTACCAGCTTAAAGTGCATGTAACTTCCCTCCTGTGCCAGCTGTGAAGACGCAAATACATTTGCGTCCAACGTTAACTTGTCCTCTTTCAGATCTACTCTGAATGGATTATATAGTCCGTTCCTAAGTATGCTATGCCACCGTCTTTTTGTAGTACACTTCACATGTTTTTCTGCTCTGGCAGAGTAGGCCCTGAATTTCTGCCATCGAGCCTCTTTTCTGGCTTCTGACTCTGACAGCCTCTGCCCAGGCTACCTCTGTACCCGTGAACTCTGACTTACTTCCAGCGCGGCCCCTCGCGCTCAGCTCAGCCTGCTTTCTGCCAAGACTGACTATAACCTTCGAGTTATCTGTTCCGCTCCTCGAAAATGCATTCCTGCCTACTAGCTTCAGTAAACATCCTCCCCAGCTGCAGAGCCAAAAGGGCCGACCTGTCTCAATGCAAGTAATTCATAGTCTCTGTTACCATGCTTCCATGGAAGGCCCCGTGCCCCCACGCTTCTCATGCAGACACTTAGGCGCTTATACACGCATCCACAGTTAGCATAGAATAGCTTCTGCCCTAGAGACCTTTCCGCCCAGATAGTATGGTTCCTAAACATCAGATATCAGATATGATAGAAGTACAAGTTGATCTGACATGCCAGACTTCTGTCTCTTTCCGTCAGTGTAAATGTCAAGTCCCCTGCACCCCTCCAATCACACGTCATGCAGCTGCGCGCGCATCCAAGCTTCCGATTTCTGCTGACATTGCAACAATTCTGTTAGCACCACCCCTTGGTGCCACCCACTTGCGTCACCTATCAGTGACGTTTCTAGCACACACCTTCAGTTCACGCCTAGTTCACGCCTCTTGATTACGTACTTGTAACACATGAATACTGTTATCTTGTCTTCTCTCAGCTGTTACGCCTACTGCACTACTTCCTATGGTATAAATCAAGTATATAAGCTATGTAATGTCAATAAAGTTTGCTCTATCCCTTCTGACACCCCTGTGGTGGTCAGAACATGATATCCTGGTCTTGACCATTCCTTTTTTAAGGAATAAAACCCCTAAGAAACTCTAACACCACGGACTCTGTCTTTTTTTCATTCCGATTGAGTTATTATTGATTAAGTACTTACCTGCATAGAAATTAAGAGAGTAAATTATTTATTTACGTCATTCTGCACGGGGTACCATTCGGTGGAGTTACCTCACCTTCTCCCTCCATTCGTCTGGCCTGCTGCGTTGCTCTCTTCCAACAGACAGTTCCACCAGTGCTGCACCACATGGAGACATGGCGGCCTCTCACTCTGCTCTCCAGAGGCCTGGATTTGTCCCGACCTGCTGGGCTGCAGAACAACCAGGCGCAGAGCGCTCTTGGCCGTTTTTCCGCTTGCTGATGTCGTAGAAGAGGCGACGGACGGAGAACGAGCAGGGACCGGTGAGAAGGCGGGAGATCCGGGGGGCACAATGCCCGAGAGGGGAGGTAGAGCAGAGAGTGGCAACAGAAGCAGGGAGCTTTGGGGGAATTTAAGAAATGTGTGTGCAAGTTGCGGGGGGGGGTGCCTTTCAGGAACTGCTTAATGAGACTATTGGAACAAAGTGATGCCGCCCCTGAGGATCGTCTGTATGTGGAAATTGCGGCCAGATGCAATTTAACTGAAGTGAACACGAGACCAAATATAGATCATGACAATAAATAGGGCAGAGCCTTATCGAGAGAACATTCCAACGGATGCAAATTTTTTGTTGCAGCACCATTGACAGAATCTTTTACATTTTAAGGCATAGGTCCGGAAATGTAGAAGGGGCTGTTGCTTTATTCAGAATGTCTCTACATTCTTGAAGTAAGTTTATATCCTTGAAGTCTGTGAATTCAGAAACCAAGCAAGGAGTTGTAGTTGAGCTGGGCAAGGATGAAGAATCTGGCCTTTGCTCATTGTCAACAGATCCAGTAGTATTAGAAGGCGGAATGACTTGCACTCGGAGAGAAAGAGAACTTCTGTGAACCAGTGCTGACATGGCCATTTCAGTGCAATCAGAATCATGCGACATGGTTCCTTCTTTATCTTGTGTAGAAGTATCGGGATCAGAGGAAAAGGAGGGAACGTGTAAGCTAAAATTCTAGTCCATCTCATCATGAAAGCGTTCCCCCAGGAGCCCTTCTCTGGTTCCCAACTCTCAAAGAAAGGGCACTTCCGATTGCTCTTGGTGGCAAAGAGATCCAGATTTGGTTTGCCCCACTTCCGAAAGACATTGTCCAGAATCATTTGATTGAGCTATTTGTGGCAAGATTTTGCTGTTCTGCTGAGTGTGTCTGCCAAGGTATTCTGTACTCCTGGAAGATGTTCCACCTTGATTGCAATATTGTGCAAGAGAAGCCACTTCCAGATGTTCTGAGCTTCCAAGTACAGAATGTGAGATCTGGTGCCCCCTTGCTTGTTTAAATAATGCATGCAAGTGGTGTTGTTGGTTCTGATGAGAACTGTAGAGCCTTTGAGTCGAGATGGAAAAGACTGCAGGGCCATGGAAATTGTTTGAAGCTCCAAAAAATGTATATGCATTTTTGCCATTGCTGAAGACCATTTTTCACTTATGCTGAGGTCTTGAAGATGGGCACCTTAATCTTCCAAGGTAGCGTCTGTAGTGAGGATAAAATCTGGAATTGGAGATTGCAAACTGAGCCCTACGGAGACATTCTTGGAAAACCTCCACCAAGAAAGCGTTTTTCATAACTGGAGTTACTCGAACTATGTCGTCAAACGAACCTGAGATTTGGAGCCACTGACTGTCCAGCTCCTCTTGAATTGGCCTAATTTTAAGCCTTGCCTGAGGCACTAGCAGAATTGCCGTGGACAAAATCGCCAGAAAAGATTTTATCATTCTCACTGAAGTGAACTTTCTTTTTAGAAGATCTGATGCCAGAGAGATGAGGCGAGATATTCGGTCTGTGGACAAGAAGGTTTTGTCTTGAATAGCGTCTAGTTTTGCTCCCAGGAATTGAATTACTTGGGAAGGATAGAGGCTTGACTTTTGGGCATTTAGTGAGAGGCCCAGAGAGTTAAACATTTGCAGGCATTTTGTTGTTGCCAGAGAAGCCTGACGAAAGGATGGAGCCTTTATCAGCCTGTCATCCAGATATGGGAATAGTTGGATGCCTTGCAGCCTGATATGAGCTGCTACCGGAGCTAGAAATTTGGTGAAGACTCTTGGAGCAGAGCGCAGGCCAAATGGAAGGACTTTGAATTGGAAATGTGCACCTGCCACAGTAAATCTCAGGAACTTCCGATGCTTAGGATGTGGAAATACGCATTTTGGAGATCTAAAGTGGTCATAAAATCCACATGATGTAGAAGCTGAAGAATTTCCTGGAGAGTTACCATGTGAAAGGATTTATTCTGAAGGTACTGGTTTAGCATTCTCAAGTCCAAGATTAGTCTCCAATCCCCAGACTTTTTCTTGATCAGAAAAAAACGAGAATAAAATCCTTTTCCTGTTTGAGAGTGAGGAACCTTTTCTATCGCCCCTTTTGAGAACATAGCTTCCACCTCTTTTGCGGTGGGTTTTTCTTTAAAAGTGAATGAGGAGGGGGAAATTTGGCAAACTCCAGGGTGTGACCATATTTTATTATATCCAATAGCCACTTGTGTTTGGTTATTTTTGTCCAATTTTTGGGATGTTGGGAAATCTTTGGAATTTTGAATGCTTGAGGCATATCTGGTGCAGGTGCAATAGGAGTGTAACTGTTTTCTGTTAGAATCTCTGCCCTGAGGTTGACGTTTCCTGTAAGCGGCAGCTGGAGGATTCCTATAGGTTTGCTGTTGTTGCTAATTATATCCGTATCGAACCTGGCTCCCTTGTTGTTGGTACTTCTGATAACTTCCACGAAAGGAGTAAGAACTTCTACCCCTTGCTCCTCGAAAAGGTGTATTCCTATACAGCAAGGTACCTAATGATCTGGCAGTATCTGTGTCCTTCTTTAGTTCCTGCAGTGCGTCATGGATATGTTTACCAAACAAGAAGTCGCCATCAAAAGACATGTCCAGGATTTTTGTTTGGAATTCAGGGCGAAAATTTGTGGATTTCAGCCAGCCCTGACGTCTAAGGGTAGCTGCACCTGCGAGTCGATGAAATCCCAGAGAAGCTATATCCATAGATATCTATGACTTCAGAAGCAGCTCTTTCACCTTCCATAAGAATTTTCTTTGCCTCCATTTTCTTATCATCAGAAAGATATTCTATATAAGGCGAAATGTCTGACCACAATTGTCTATTGTATCTGCCTAAAATAGCTAAACAATTCGTAGCACGAACTGTAGCGCCCGCCATTGTGGTAAAGCGTTTGCCTATGTTGTCAAGGCGCCTACCATCTTTGTCAGGTGGAGCTGTTATTGGAGTGGAAGGATCCTGAGATTTCCTCTGCGCTGCTTGAGCGATAACTGAGTCTGGTTTAGGGTGACCAGAAAGGCAGGCAGGCGCATCTGGCGTTTTGTATTTTTTTTCAATCCTAGGGAGGATCGCAGCAAAGGAAAATTGAGTTTATGATCTTTACTCCCTTCTCCCATATATGATCAAATATAGGTATTGAACGGGTGGATTTCCTGTTCAGATCTTTAAAATCATACAGAAAACTGTTTTCTGTACTGGCATGGAAAGGTGAAATCTAGAGGTTGCCCTTTCCATAATTGCATGGAAACCTCCTATGTCCTCAGGAGGAGAGTCCACAGCTTGAGAAACCGGTGAAGCTGGTGTTGGGATCAGATATTAGTCCCATTCATCTACAGTAGTGGGTGAATTAGGAATGTCTCCATCTTCTGCCACGGTGTCTCAGTCAGCATCTTGCAGCAATTGTGAAGGCATCACCACTTGGGGCTCAGAAACTGGTGTTGCAAAGGTCACAGGCTGCATCTCTGAAGGTGCAGGAGCCTTTTGTGGAGCTGCGACTGGAGGAAAACGACTATTATAGTCTTTTAACATTGCTGTAAGGTCTTGAAGCAAAGTTGCAGGCATCTGAATCATTGGTTCTTGATGGAACAATTCTTAAGGTTCTCTTAAAGACTCATATGGTTCATAGAACCCCTCTTCATAGTCATCCTCTTGATATTTTATTCTGAGTTGAGATGGATCATGCGCCTGTCCAAAGGGATCATCATCAGGTTCCTCCAAATAATGGCTAGGAGGTAAAGGTTAAACTGTGAGACACACCATGGTAAAATTGCATGGTAGATGATAATTTGGAGCTCAAAACTGGCGTAATTTGTAAAGGCGCGGGTTTTTTACGCTTCAATGTAGCTGAAATATACATGGATGGCGATTCATATTCTGCCGAGATGGTGGAGAGACGGGATCGTCGACGTAATCATGGATGTCGTCGATGGAAAAGACAGTCGACGATGGGGTAGTCGACGTCATGGTTGAAGTTGTCGTCGACGGTGGACTCGTCATTGAGAGTATAATCCTAGTCGACAGTGGGCTCGTCGACGGCGGACCAGTCGACGGAACTTGTAGCATCGTCCAAGGGATACTAGTCGACGAAGGAAGAATCGTAATCGATGGGATAGTCTAAGACTAAGCAGGCGTCGACGTGATGGGAATCGTTGACGGCGATGGAACACTCGTCACCGTAGATTTCGTCGACTGTGGAGTTTTCTTCGACGCTGAAGATCCACTCACCTTCTGTGGAGATTTTCTCGTCGACCAAGATGTTTTACATGTCGGCGGAGGCTCAGAAAGAGATTTTGAGGTAGTTCTCAATGAAACCTTCACCTTTTCTCCAGATTTTACCTCAGAAGAGAATGAGGATTTCACTTTTTTTTTGGGAAGAGTGACCTATCTCTGAATGAGATTTCTTCAGTGTCTTACTCAGGTTCTCAGGAGGATCCCCAGATCTATCCTTCTTGGATAGGAGGGTGGAGGCTTGAGGACTTATACTGCCTACACCTTCAGACACCACCTCAGATGATGCCTTCAACTTCTCCAACCAAATCAGCAGACGTCCTTCTCGATTCTTCGAGGTCTTGGCAGAAAAGGTTCTACAGATCCTGCAGTCCTTGATCTTGTGAGCTGGGTAGAGGCAATAGATACATTCTTTATGTGGATCCTCAAGTGTAATGTCTCCTTCCCACATGAAGAACAGGCCAAAAACAAACTTTTCTTGGAATCAGACATTCTTTTTCTCAAGAAGAAATGTTTAAGGAAAAAACTGAGAAGAGCTCAGGGAGACTCCCTAACACACGAGGTGCGGTAGAAAATGTGAGGGTTTGCCTCTGTGGGGAAGGTTCTACGAGGGTGCTGCTACCTGATTGGCTGGTTTCAAAGTTTGGTTCCTTTTTACAAAAGAACTAAGATAAGCTAGTGTAGTGACTTTGCTATCTACTATAGCCTATGGTGTGATGTTATTATGACTATAATGTATATGTTTTATTGTACAGCGAGTCCTAGTCGGCAGGGATGATTCTAAACCTGTGAATCTATGAAAGATACCCCAATACTGGATAAACGTGTCTACCATACACTGATATTATACTGTTTCACTTGATTCACTTATGTTACCTTTTTTTCCATCTCTGTGGATACAACTGTATATATGACAGCCATATATTTGATTCTTCTTTTTCATTAATAAACAAAAGAGAGATTGTTCATATTCACATTGTAGGAGTAATTTTACTCAGAACTGCTTCACAATCATGATGGTTTAACGGACAGGTTTACAACTTTATTCCGGCACCACAAAGTAAGCAATTGTTTGACCCAACAGCATTGGCTGTAGATTAATTATTAATTGCCAGGGATACAGGGTTACCCCCTTACCACTAGTGGGTTATCTAGTCTGTGACCACTATTTTCTTTAATGACACAGCACTGCGCACTTTCCTTAGCCTTCAGCTAATGGCTGCCTTTAGTTTTGTTCAGCAGGCCCGGCTATATTTTTATTGCCACCACAGAAGGCCACCTGGGAGCATCAAAGTTAACAGCGGTCATTAAATATGTTTAGCCTCCCGATTATCCAGTGATAATATAATAATAAATTACCATGTTACTTCAATCCTACGTCTTCTTTCAATATCTCAGACAACTCAGTTGTATCGGAGTGTCGTTTCTGGTGGCACAGAATAAACCTTTCTTTTCTTTTTATGGTATGTTCTATTAGATGTGGTTCACCATATGGGGCACTATTTGAGCAAGTACAGTGCACTGTTAGGATATTAGAGAAGATTTGTTTTTAAGATATATGATTATAGATTTATATTGTTTTAGGTACATCTATAATGGAGTAAATATGATGGTTAAATAGTGCATTGGAATTTTGGAGTACTATGAAATCAGGTGAATTTCTAATGTCCTTAACCTTGTTATACTAATTGGTGGAGGACTATACACTACATTTGTCACATTATTCGGTGTTGTGAGTGCTTGGGGGATTCTCTGTTCTTACCAGACTGTTGCTGCTGTCGCCGTTAGGCTTTCCAGACTTTCTACCCTCGCCTTTTGCTGACACCCGGCCTCCCTGTGTCCCAGGAGGGATTGACCGCCCTCCCGCAACGCTACAACTTGCAGCACCCGCTTCGCGGGCGCTGCTGCGCGGTGAGTGGCGTGGGGTCGAGGCTGGGAGAGCACTCGCGCTGTTGGGTCTGTCCCAGGAGGAGGAGCACAGAGATAACATCGAGGGAGCGTGCCGCAGGGACTCAAAAGACCAGGAGTCCCTGCGCTGCACAGGTGTGCACGGGCGCGCCCCCAGGAAGACACGCCCCCTGCTTGTCCAGCCTATTTAAGCGGGAAACTGTGTAGCCTCCAGCGGGATTCTCTGTTCTTACCAGACTGTTGCTGCTGTCGCCGTTAGGCTTTACAGACTTTCTACCCTCGCCTTTTGCTGACACCCGGCCTCCCTGTGTCCCAGGAGGGATTGACCGCCCTCCCGCAACGCTACAACTTGCAGCACCCGCTTCGCGGGCGCTGCTGCGCGGTGAGTGGCGTGGGGTCGAGGCTGGGAGAGCACTCGCGCTGTTGGGTCTGTCCCAGGAGGAGGAGCACCGAGATAACATCGAGGGAGCGCGCCGCAGGGACTCAAAAGACCAGGAGTCCCTGCGCTGCACAGGTGTGCACGGGCGCGCCCCCAGGAAGACACGCCCCCTGCCTGCAAAACCTCCTTATAATCAGCAGTTTACCGCTTAGCGGGACGCGAGCGGGACGCCGAGCGAAGCCCGGGCAAAGGGCGGGCCCTCTGTGGCCCTCAGAGGCCAGAAGAGGCTGGGCTGGGCCACCCCCCTGAAAAATCGTTCTTTACAACTCTTGAACCAGGCTTCTAGTCGGTTATATCTGCTCTAGTAAAATCTACCATCTGTACATAGCACTACAGATTATGAGGAAGACCACCAAGAAGCCCAAGATGCCCACTTTAAGATCGAGCGCAAAAAATAAAACGGATCCTCCACCGCCATTACCAACACTGACTGCGATTGACAAAATGCTCAAACAAACAATAGGGGCAGTGTCAAATGCCATCGCAGATACTGAAAGAAGAATGTCACTACCACCCGTGACAATTATTCAGGAAACCCAGGAATCCCTCATCAACCTGACCGAGGCTTCTCGAGATTTGGTAGAGGAATTCGACACCAGCTTGCCCCTTTCTCCCTCTTCTTTCGCTGACCTACCTTGTGCGCAGGTCTCTGCAGATATTCGCAGCGAGAGATCTGTTGTACAAACACACAACCATATTAACGCTCCCTGCAGCATTGAGAAAAATCTGCACAAGGAAGGCCCTAAACGTGGGGGGAAAAAGGGATCCTCAAAAGGATCCTCTAAAACTAGAAATCACAACCTGGTTACACCAATAAACCCACCTGCCTCGGGAATACCGTGTTGGATCACCAACATGGTGGCTGACCTTAAAACGGACCTCGAACACTCCATTACTGTGCTGCTAAAACCCCTCATAGCAAAAATAGACAGACTAACCTCAATTGTAAACAACAGAGGGAATGGCACAAAAACCCAACCAGGGCATGAAGGCGGTTTAAGAAAACAGACCGACGTTACATCCCATAGCCAAACTAAGGACAAGGTCCCTACGATCCCTGATGCGCCCACAAAAACCACAAACAGAGCCAGTCAAAAAAGTATTAAAGATAACCAAAAGGTTTCCTCCACACTAGACAGAGGGAAAAGCAGTAAAAAAACAACTACTGAAAACAACAAATCAAACCCAGGACCTCCCCAAACGTTGGAAGTAAACAACGTCCAAACCCCCAACGTGAACCCAAAGCCTCCGCCCACTGCACCAACTAAAGAAAACAAAACATCTACTCGCTTTAGGTCAATTAACCTCCCGCCTGAAGCACTGCCCTATGTAGTGGTGTTAACAGGAGTTCCACCTCTAAGGGAAGGCCAACGGGAAACCCAAATAGAACTGAAAAATAAATGCGCACAGTGGCTACAAATACACAGACCCTTGCCCCCCAATGTTTTTGGGGAAATCTTGTCTGTAAGAAGAGGGGAGTGGATCGGCAAAGGCACCAAGACCATAGCAGGGGATATAATTACGATAAACTTTAGAGATATGGACGCAGTTAATTTTATCTGTAGTGCCCCACCTAGCTATACCCGATCACAGATCCACCCGGTACACTTGTCTTATTTCTATCCCTTTGCACCCCAAAGAATCAGGCAGAACAACAGAACCTTCCCTAAAAACTTACCATATCCTGGTACCCACTATGGTCCACCACAATGGCAAAGACCAAACTTTGCCGTGCCAAACTACGAATCCTCCCTAATGCAATATGCACACTGGAACAGATTCGGTGCGCTGGAAGAGGTCGATTGACAGGGATGGGACAATCAGTCCCCCAAGACTGAGAGGTTGAAGGTGGAACATCTACCACTAACAGGAATGGAAAAGGGGATGGACAATGAAATAGCTGACGTGCCCGACAGAGGAGGATACACCAAAATTCCGAATACCAGCCTTGGAAGAGAAAAAGGGACAAACCCACCAAATATTCTCAGCGACACTCATTCCAACAATGCCACCCTAACAGAAACAAGCAAACAGGTTATGCTCCTACCAGATGAACCAAAAAGAACCACTAAAGAAATGACGCCAGCAAATCTACTAATAGCATCCTGGAACATTGCAGGACTAGCGGCCAAGTTCGAATCACAGGAATGGCTGAGCTACATCAAAAAATTCCAAATCATTTGCCTGCAGGAAACTTGGGCTCTTGAATTAAATGACTACAGCCTGGAAGGATACAAAAGCTTTTGTCTCCCAGCCAAAAAAGTAACTTCTGGGAGAGCAAGCGGGTGTCTGGCCATATATGTCAACCTAGACATTAAGGGCACCTGGAGTAACATCAAATGGGCATCACACAACCTACAAGTTCTAAGGTTCACCTCAGCAAGAATAACCCTCTTCCTAGTTAATTGGTACAACTCCCCAGCACTGATGGAGAGGGGAAAAGCCATTTTTGAATTAGAGGAATGCTTAAGAAACTTAAACCTTTTACACAAGACACCAAATGAACTGAGCGTAATACTAACGGGAGATTTTAACTGTCATTTATGCGACAAACTAAAACCTTTTAATAAAGACTGGTCAAGATGCACTTTAATGAAAGGCCCGCATTTTGCACATACAAAAGAGGGATGGGATTTGGAGAGATTAACGAAAAGGAACAACTTAACCCAAACGCTAGACCTTGTGGCATTGGGCGAACTAGGAGAACTGACACCAACGTACAAAGGAAGAGGGTGCCACTCCTACATTGATTTTATTCTAGTCTCGCCCATCCTAAAAAGAAACATTACCAACACTAAAATAGAGGCCAGCAGTTTTAGTGATCATAACCCGGT
This sequence comes from Lissotriton vulgaris, assembly GCF_964263255.1. NCBI lineage: Eukaryota > Metazoa > Chordata > Amphibia > Caudata > Salamandridae > Lissotriton > Lissotriton vulgaris. The sequence goes on along the minus strand of NC_141687.1, from coordinate 674,215,313 downwards.
CTTTATTGCAATCGAAGGTTTTGATTTTAACACATGCCCAAAGAAACCTGACACCGTGGAAAAAGCTGTGGATCAGGGAAGAAGAATTAAATGGGCAAAAATTGATGGGGTCAGTTTTTATAAAAAATTTCTAATAGATGCTAAAGATGCAATTGACAAATGCTTAGACCCAAGTGTATGCGGAGACCGGGTGGTCAAGGCTGTCGAAGAAATCGCACAACACGTAAATAATTCACTAACGACCACGGGATCTAATAAAATGAACTCAAATCCCCGCTGGTTCGATGCGAACTGCACCAAGGCGCTTAAAAAACTGAAGGATAGCCTCCACTGTAAACCAAGGGATAAGATCAGGGTGACAAAGAGCAGAGCGGAGTATAAAAAGGCCCTGAAAATCCGCAAGCAAAACCTACAAAACCAGGCCTGGGAGGACTTAAGGGACGCCGCCGAAAGAAAAGACATTGTTAGCTTCTGGAAAGTGATTAATTCCCCTTGCTTCCAGGACCAAGGGGCTCCAAAAATCACAAACATCATCTTACCGGAGCAATGGCAGACCCACTTCCAGAGCCTATATAACCACTCAAATCACCTAGCTCTGGAGGACACATCGAGGAAACACCAGCCGGCAAAGCTAGACTTCTCTTTGAAAGAAGTCAAAAGGGGAATAATTGGACTAAGTAAAAATAAGGCCCCGGGCCCGGACGGAATTCCACCAGACCTGTACCTGAGTCAACCTGACTTGTGGGCACCGTTACTCACCAGGGTTTTAAATGAGGCGGTGGTGGCAGGTCTACCCCAGTCCTGGTCAACTGCGACCATAGTCCCAATTTATAAGAAAGGGAACCGCGATGACCCCCAATGCTACCGACCCATATCGCTTATAGACGTGACCGCAAAAGTGCTAGGGCGAGTCATCCTACAGCGATTGCAAGATTGGGCCGAGGAACATCAAATCCTTTCAGAAATGCAATACGGCTTCAGGAAAGGCAGATCCACCACTGACCAATGTTTAAATCTTTACCTTCTGATAGCCAAATATACCATCGCTGGAAAGGGGTCCATTCACATGGGGTTTATGGACCTTTCAGCGGCTTTTGACCGTGTAAATAGGAGAAAGCTCTGGAGCATGTTAGTAGAACTAGGAGTGGACCAACCGCTAGTGGACACCTTGCAAAATCTCCACCGGAACACCACTGCAAGTGTAAGGTACAGCCAAGAGGGTAAGAAGACCGACCCCTTCACTTGCACAAGTGGAGTAAGGCAAGGTTGTATCCTTGCGCCCTTTTTGTTCTCCATTTACATTAATTCGCTGGAAAAAGACCTGCTTAATCTCAAGGTGGACTCACCCCAAATTGGTCATCGTGCGGTACCTGTGTTATTATACGCCGATGACGCGGTTCTGCTTGCTAGAACCCCCCTAGGCCTGCAAAAACTGATTGATGGGTTTGTCAGATTTATGGACAAACTAGACCTGGCAACTAATCTGGAAAAATCCTACATCATGTCCGTCGGAAAACCTACAAAAGGATCTTTTTCCTTTCACATTGGGTCGCACAAAATCGACAAAGTCCAGACCTTTTCGTATTTGGGGGTACTATTTGATCATCACCTCACTTTTAAACCCTTGGTCGAAAAACATTCTACGAAACTTGCAGCTTCAGTAGGAGCTATCATGGGATACGGGCAAAGACTGGGAAAATGGTCCCCGGAACAAATCTTGAACCTTTACAGGGCAATTTGTTGCGCGAAAGTCTCCTATGGCGCAGAAGTGTGGGGCTTCTTGGACAGTAAAGCCCAGCAGATACAGACTGAAGAAAACAAATTCATGAGGAGAATTTTGAAGGTCCCTCAGAGTGTACCGGCCCACATAATCCATGAAGAACTAGGAGAACTCTTCATAGAAGATAAAATCAAAATTAAACCCCTCCTGGCATGGGTCAAAATATGGACTAACCCAGAGGCCGCCCTCACAAGACAAATCATCGAGGACTGCTTCAAAAAAGATAAAGGTGACATCATCCCTTGGCTGAACTATGTAAAGAAATCCCTAGCCGAAATCGATTGCATAAACTTTTTCACATCCCCAGACTCCATAACACCTGAGAGTAAATCATTGGTAAAGAACCTCTTCTTGGCACAGCTCAAGCTATTAAGAGCAGAAAAAGAAAATTGTAAACCCACAAATTCCACCTATAACGAACTCACAGTAAAGCATGGAATGGAACCGTATTTAAGAGTCATGTTTAACGCCCAGGACCGCTTTGTCATGACACGGTTCAGACTAAACATGCTACATCATATTCTTGCGGTCCCGGCAGGGTTTACTCACACACTGGCAGAGAAGGGTACCTGCGGCTGCGGCCACAGGTCTCCGCAGGATACCCTTCATTTCGTCCTATTGTGCCCATTTTATACTATGCCTAGACGTAAGTTCCTGGTGGGGATTTTGAAAGACATAAAACCTAAACATGCAAGAACGGCTCTGAGATTCCTACAGGAAGCAGAGGACGCATATACCCTCTTTTGCACCATAAATTTTATTCGTGTAGCGATAAGACTAAGAAATACTAGAGAAAATTGACCATTGACATTTGCCTGTTCCCATGATGAGTCAAATTGCACGAACATTTTAATCAAGGACTCCCGTATTTAGTGATTTATTTATGTGTTACACTAAAAGCTTTTTATGTGTGTATTTTATGTGTGTATTTTGTATCTGTGCTTTTATGGTGTCTTTTTAAGAACCGAATAAAGATTATAAATTGAAATTGAGTGCTTGGGACTTGGTTCCATTCTTCTTTCTTTTTAACACTGGACTCTTTATTCTATGATATATTCAATAGGTCAATTGGACTATGAGTATGTTTATTTATAGCATATACTATTATTACTTGGTTTGCAGCCCTGATGAAGTCAGTGTGCTACACTTAAGCACGACAAAACACGTGTTGGCTGCTGGAACTTGGAATTCTTTGAACAATAAATTGGTCTTGGAAACACGATAAAGACTGCTGTTTGGATATATTTGCTACGGCTGCATGAATTTGGAATCTTTCTTAGAGACATTCTGATTTTGGAAACACGAAGATCCGATACAGTGGACTCATATATGGACGGTATACTTCTGTGACTGTGCCAACTGATATTTGGACTTTTGAGAAGATTATATCTGTATATTCAATATTCTTACAAGAGAGTGCTCGAGGAGAACTGTTCATGTTTTAGGACCCACTTTGTGGATCTAGTGGGTGTGTTTGGTAACCACGCCCTCTCTTCTGGTAGCACCTCGATTATTTTGATATTTGTATTAACTGTTTGCCCTTGCTGAGCGCCCATTTTGCTTGTTGGTTACCAACCTATGCACTTCTCTTCTTGCTTTACCTCGCATGCCCACTCTCTTGTTCATATTCTCTTAAATACTATATCTCAGTCTTCATGACACCTTTCATTTTTCAGTATGATAAGTTCTCACTCCCTCGCGTACTCACGTACTCTCACACCTTCGCTATCTAGCTTTCACCGGCTATGTCTCTGACTATCGGAATGTCAAGTACTTATGTGCGCTCACTTCTGCACTGCCTCATTGTCTTTCAAACACTCCCTTACACTCTAGTTCTTATTTTCTTTTGTACCTCACAGTTTTTCCTCTGTTGCAGTCACGCGCTCTCCTTTTCTGTCTCACACCTTCTGGTCCGCAATCTACTTGGAGCTTTTTTTAAATTCTCATGATTTGATTCTCACACACTCTTTCTCTCGCTCTAGCCTAAAAATTCTCCTCTTGTATTTTCTTTATGTCACTCTTTTGGACTTTTTTTTTCTTCCCCCTCTTATCTTTCCTTCTTTGGTCTCATCTTCCTTCTTGCTTATTTTCTTTCTTTCTTCCTGGATGTTTCTTTCTCTTTCTTTCTTGTTCCTTCTTTCTCTCTCTCTGCCTTTCTCTAACACCCTCCCTCTTTCTCTTACTCCCTTCCTCCTTCACTCTCTCTCCCCCCTCTCTTTCCAATCCCTTATTATCATTAACATATATCCTTTCCTCTATAAGCACGTAAAAGTACAGGATAGTTACTCCATAAAGGAAGGACACTATCTAAAAGGATAAATGAGAGCAGCCCAAGGCTGTTAAGACACTCGTGTGTTCTTAATTTAAATGACAAAAGTGTTCCTTATTTGGGTCTCAGAAATCCCTGCTTCGCCAGACCCCTTAATATTTTTGCCTCCTTCCTTATCCTTTCACCCCTTGAATTACTCTTTCTGGAGCCCAGTGTCTTTTGGTTGCAGTAAGTGGTGATCAGGATTGTGCTCCCGACCAGAGTGTTATGAATTGGTGTCTTGAGAACATGGGGTTTAAATCCAAAAGTACTAAAAGGTGTGCAAGTACTTTGTCTAATATTTCATTGTATCTTTATTTCATCTTCGACCTTACTTTACAAGATCAAATGGCAGTCAAAAAGAATGTCAGGCTTCAGCCATTCAGACCCAAAGCGTCGTTGTGCCTACGACTCAGTGTGCCTACGTGTGTGATCACGTGTTTTAGTGCACCTGTGTGCCTCTATGTATTAGAGTGTCTGTCTCACGGGGTGCGTGTGTTTCTCTGCGTGTGCATGCATTTGTGCCCGTTTGTAGTGCGGTTTCTATGTATGTCAATATGCAGGGGTCAACCGGGGGTAAAAGAGGGTCATTTACAACGCCATTACTGGATTAATGATTCACGAAGGGGAGAAAAAAAAATGCTCAAAGCAAATAGCTCAAAACAATGTCATTGCGAGACCTATTGCATTGTAAATGCTTTTTTATAGGCAATATCCAGGGCATAATATCTTTAAGAAGATTGCCTTTCGCGTGGTTGCAGTAATGAAGATAAACAAATAACCCGCATATTTTGCCTTCCCTCACGGCTGCCACTGCGAATGGTTCCTGACATTCTGGGCAAGCGGTGAGGGCTTTGGGAATATTGCAAGCATGTGGTACTTGTTCTGTTTTGGGGGTATTTGAGCTCTAGCCAGGGGCTTAAAAGCTCCCACTCAGTTTTATTAAAATCTCCATGAATGATTCGAGAGCTGCATAAGTCATCTTACTTCTTTCCTGCCCAGATCCCAATCCACTCTATCCTCAGTGCCTCCCTCCTTTTCACTTGCCCCTCTAAACCCTTTGTCCTAGTGGCTGTAATTCTGAACTATGAAGCTGATCATAACAATAAAAAGCATTTGCAATGCAATAGGTCTCGTATTCACAAGAGTTTGAGCTATCGGTATTGTAAATGCCAACGCCTTTTACTTCCGTGTTGGTTTTTAAAACAAATAAAAGTCATTGTCATTTACAATGCCAATAGCTTAAACTCTCGCAAATGCGAGACCTCTTGCATTGCAAATGCTCGTTTTCATTTTGGTTAAGAGGTTCGAGAGTGCATGTGTTTTACAGCTGTCTTCATGTGTACTTCTCATCTCCTTTCTGCCACGCTCCATGTGGCTCCCTCTCACTTGTGTTTCTCCCTGGCGTATCTTAGTTACCAAATATGCTCCTTGCGCTTGAACTGCTTCTGCCTTCCAGCGCTAGCTACCTGTTGCTGCAACCTCCCACCCCCCGGCTGCCTGCTGGTGCCCCCTCCAACCCACTGAATTTTCTAATTTAATTTTTATTTGATGGGGTGGGTGGACAAAGCATGTTAGCATGACTTAGTTTTCGTTTTTATTTACTAATCCATTTCAGATTTGCAAAAAAAAAGGGTATTTTGCAGGTGCCCATGTGCAAAAGCGTGCATGCCTACAAATTGAAGTAGTTGAGTAACTGCGCTTTATTTTTTTTTTAAGTTTTTGTCATGTTGCACAGGGCCTTTTTGATGCCCACTGGCTTAGCCAATTTTTGTTTATATTATCGACTGCAATTCAATAATTAAGGTGGATTCGTTAAAGTCAATTCAACCAGAAAAGAGGCACATTGCAATCAAGTTCTTAGGTAATCATCAACTTTCTAAGCGAAGTATAGCAAGCATTCTTTGTGCACGCAGGGTGAAGTGATTACCTTTAAACTCTTATCAAATTTAAAGTAGGTGTAATTTTAAAACACTGCCATGGATAATAAACAATATACAAAATGCTAATGCTTTTTATGATAAGATGATCAGAGCTGCCTCACTGGCATTCATTCAATTAAAAACACTAGACTAGGTACTTTGAGTGCAGCACATTTTCGTAAACCCACCAATTTTGTTTGCATAAAATATATGTTCTCTCGGTTAATGCAATGTATACATGGGAGATACTGGGTGAAAGAAATGTTGCCCACTGCGTTGGCCTTCAGCCTTCAAAACCTAGACTGGCTTAACGGGAAATTAAATCTGCCCAAACTCAAAAGGATGCTGATGCGTAGGAAACGCAGACAAACAATGAACCGCGCCAGGGCATGAAATTCAATTTAATCCCAGATGTAGGTCTATTTTCTGTAATGCCAGTCTAAACTGTATTTACAAAGCACTGACTGTCTACCCAGACGGGGCAAATGCTTCACTTATTCTACAAAACGTTTTTCGAATAAAACAAACAGGGGGGGGGGAATAAAGAAATGTAGATTTGTCTTTATGAACATAAAACATACCGCGTTATTAACCAATGACGAGTTTACTGAAACATATAGTTGTAATGCTTAAAGAGTAATTAAAACGGTTATTTACTCACTGCGATCCCTCGTGGAAGACAGTCCTACAAAAACACCTTTCTTTCCACCCAATGAAATACCCTCGCAGTGGGGCAAGGGACGTAAGACCTACAACAGGAGTTTGTAGGCAATGTGCACGCATGGCACTGCAGTGAACGAGAAACAACTGCTCCATTAAACACCAACCTCAATAGTACACTAGATGGCTACCAAGACCTCAGTTTCTTTTCAACATAGGGTGATAATGGCGGAGTAATCTGAATTCGAGCAAGCTGTGTGGAGACGAAGAAATACATATGAATTACAAGAAACAAAAGGGTCTGTAACCTATAGACGTACACTTGGGGCCGAGCCCACTTTCCTTCATTTGCCTTTTATTGCTCTGAAAATATCACATTCACTTGGACTTCAATTGGTCGTCCACTAAAACAGCTGTGGTGCGTGTCCTCTTAACATCAAGGAGAAACAAAGTATCTGATATAACAAAGTTAGATCCACCTTCCGATAGATTATTCGGTCTCTGCGATATAACTTAATGTCACTTTCACATTTTCTTCGACAGAAACCGTTCCAAAGCGTGTTTTTATTCGAGAAGAGTACAGGCCTACAGGGCAAGCATGTGCGCATGCTCAAATTTCACAGACACAATGTTACTAATATGTGCTTCTGCAAATTATCGCATGTACGCTATTTGCCCAACCTACTCCCTACCTGCGTGCACTTGGTGGGGTGCGGTATTTCCATGGGTGACAAGACATGCAGATCTGCAATTCTTGTTGAACGAGGAGCGTCGCATTAAAGGAGCTATTGGAGGTGGGGGGAGGGGGAGCATGTGCTATATTTTTCTGTAAGAAAGGTGTGAAAGGCCGTCAGACCAAGAATCCGAAACAAGCCACATGAAACTATTAAAGTTGTTTAAAACTTACGAAAAGTATGCCATAGGAAAAAAATAAAGTCTCATAATTGCTAGCTCGTTTGAGCAGCGAGTGCCTTCAACAAAGTCACTTCAAAGTTAGCAGCGATATGTATGTACCCACTTTTAACACAAATAACCGGGCACTAGACATAAAAATGAACAGAGCAATATAAAGAATCCTCATATCCCTGAACGTAAATAACAGTTCTCAGTAGTGTTTGCGAATGCAGAAGCACTTTAGGACTAATCTTCACACAGTAAGGCAGCCTACTTTAGAACATGCTGACCTTCAGCAAACGAACGCCCTTCGAGGCGTGAGCGCCCTGGATTATGTCACCGAAGCGGGCAGATCGCCTCTCCATCTATAGTAGTCAATGGTCTGCGGACCCCGCCCTGAACCTATTTTAAGAAAGGCTACTACATTTCAGGGATGCGCAGTTCAGAGCGATAGAATAACATCGGCTCCTGTGCCCAAGTCCAAGATGTTTACAACTGCACTCTGTGCAACCAAAGTACGCCAGGGAGTGGCTGCGTCATGAAGGTTGTGTATAAAGCAATTACTTCAATCCTGCTTGCTTTGCGCATTATTAAAAGTAAATCCCAGAGATGTTCGAGTTCTTGCAACATTAAAAGAAACGAAAGTATTACATACGAGGGTTCAAAACGAGACAATTCGAATGCAGGACACTACCGACAGTTTCACGATCGCGCAAATACAGGAATAAAACAGTGCGTCTCCTTTAAATGGGCAATCGTGGTCGATTAAACATTTCCGTAAAATTAATGTTAGGTGGACACACCCGTCTATCACCCGTGAACTGTGCAGCCCTTCCGAGCGATGATCAACATTGCAGGATGCTAAGTGTCCTGGCCTTTCACCCGGGTGACCTACATCAGTCTCCTTTGCGTGGGAGAAGCCTGGAAGCAGCGTAGGGGGCCTCCGAACAACGCCCTTTTGCAGCCGGCATAATTAGTGATACAAACACCGGTAAAAAGAATAAGTCTCTCCTCTGGGACCGACCGGCTTTGCCAATGGTTTCAAGCCATACTGCACGCATCCCCGAAGCTTTGCACTGAAGATTAAAGGGTCACTTTTCATGTGTGCGTCGACTAAATGAAGCAAGTGCTTTTTTTCCCGCTTAAATGATCCAACGAAGTAGCACAATCCTTTAAACGACAGCATTCATCCGTTCAGGTTGCAGAAGAAAAAATAATTTCAAATGGAACCTCTTGTGTGCCATAGCCTTTAGTTTTTATACAACTGCTTTAGTCAAAAAGAAAATACAAACAAGTCTGCCAGTAAGTGCCAAGCTCTGATGGGGTGTGCATTTGCTGAACAGGGTGAGAGAAGTAAACTGACAGCCCACTCAATTTTCCAGACGCCACATGGGAAGGACCTTACCCATAAATTGCCTTGGTTTAAATCGAGATTCGAACAGGGTATGACATTTTAATATTGTGCTCAGTCAAACCCCGGAAATACATTTCTCATGAAAAACTAGAGGTTTATGGGCTTAGTGTTTAGATACAGAGCAGACAATGGAAACAGTTGCCTTTCACTTGCTGCTCAACATAAGGAGCTAGCATACAAATAAAATGTGGCCAATGTGTCCCTCATACACAGTGATGTACTCCGTGTGGAGGGCGTGGCAGTGGAATCTGGCTAAAACAGACAGATGGTTGGATGATCTAAATAGGGGCCTGCAGGAGTCCAGAGGAAACAGTTTATGCACTGAGAGCGTGTTTAAGTTTCTGAAAATGCCCCAGAACCCAGTCATCATGATGGTGTTCGATGTGTTCAACGTGAGGTCAATCAATAAACGTCCATGAGGGTGACACATGGGAGGGCCAAATGACATCGGTTGTACAATAACACATAAGGACTTGCACGGTTGGGATTAGAAGGAGCCTACTTATAAATGGCCTTTAATGAACCTCTTCCCATTCTTACCACCCCTCATTGTTCCAAAGCAGACCATGGAGTCCAAATTTTTGGTGCGCTAGGAATTCATCCAAAACACACCAACCAATAATGTATTCTGGCTCAAGCTTAACACTGAATTTTGGTGAAATAAGTTAGCCTGTGACAATCAAAGTAATGATTCAGAGGGCTGACATTTGGAGTATTGAGCAATTCAAACTATACAAAAGATTGGCTTACAACACTATAGTCTACACCAGGGGTCTCCAACCTTTTCTGTAGTGAGAGCTACTTCTGATCAGTGAAAATCGTCGTGAGCTACTAAAGGCCGAGCAACTCTCGAATTGTTCCCAGAGTCCCCCCACACACAGCTTCATTGACTAAAGGGCCAGACCAGAGAAAAAGCTACCCATTTAGTATATGCAAAGCACAACATGAAACCAAAAAATCTATTACGGCTTCCCTGTTGAACAGATTGTGTGATCCTGGCCTCTGCAGTCACCAGCAAAGCATACTACAATCATAAAATTATAGGGACTTGCAGAGCTGTGTAAAGCTACCAACATGCTGAAAACCATAAACTGAATGTCTGCCTCTCATTCCTGGTCATCAACTACACTGCTCCGTCCCATAGCACAGTAAAGGCACCTCGGCAGTCATCACGTATGACACAGAAACACTTCCACACAGGATCACATGACAATGACAACACCATACCAACCACACATCCTACATGGCATAGCCTGCTGGCCATATATGTAAGCGTCTCATTGCCCCACAAAGGGGTAATAAGCTCTTAAAAAAATATAAATGCTGCAATACAACAATTTTAGTACATTGTGCCTTCTTTTTCTTTATTATCACACATAACTGTAACTTGAAATGCTTGAGTTCAGGGTGTGCACTGTGCAAAAATCTCCCCAATAGAATATAAAGCTGTTACACATGACTTGCCTCTTAGTACATTAATATAGCATTGTCATACCATAAGGGACAGTGGCAGTCCATGACTGTTTCATGTTTAAAAACTATCACTTTTAAAAATGCCTCTTAATACAGTGGTGTAATTTGATGCTCCGTTGAAATGCTTCTCCGTGTTGGAGAAATAAAAGAACATTATTTTTTAAAGGATACCATTTTTGTATGACTTTTGAGTCATCTTTGCAATATTTTCAAACCTGTGCTCATGCAAAGATGGGGCCATACACCTAAGCTGGATTCATGTTTCAGCTTTCTATGTTTATTGGCCTCAGAAAAATATAGTCACAACAGGGGTTGGTTAGGTACTTTTTTCAAATGGGATACATAAGTGAGGTTTTGAGCCTTATGCTCATTGTGCCATAAAATTAACACTTGATTTTAAATTTCTCTAATGATTTCATGAAATCAAAGCAGCGTTTTTCAGGGATTTAAAAAAAAAAATAAGGTACCTCTTGCAAGTTGTCCCTAGGCACAAACCGAAACCAGGAAGTTATTATACCTTTCTCTCATCATTTCATAACATTTTAATAAAAATAAATGTAAAATGATGTTCCTGGGTCCGGTTTGGGGCCAGGAACAACTTCACAGCTGACACGTTTTCAGGTTGCTTACGTATGACATTTAGGCATAATATCCATGTAAACAAATAAATATTACAAATTGTCCCCGTCTGAGACATGAAAAAGTTTGTAGACTTACCATAACTTGGTCTTCCTGCTGATGGTTACGGTGCTAATCTGCTGGCATCAAACGTTCAACAGGGGCAGAGGCGCTGTCTTGAAGGGGGCATGCTGCTGCAGGTCGAGTGGCATGATGTCGAGGACACTGCTGGCTGCAGTCATCACTCCTCCCTCTGTGGCCTCAGTCAATGCTGCTGCTCTGCTGCTGGCGTCACGCTAGGCAAAAATGCATAGACTGCTCTCTTGACTGGGGCTCAGCAGAGGGCACGGACTGCATGCTGGCTGCAATGCTGGTCTACCGTGGCTGCAGATGTGTCTTTTAAACGGCAGCAGCGTGATTAGACAACATGTGCGTGCTTAACACTCTTCAACATGCAGGCCCGTCAGGAGAGGGCCATCTCTACAATCTGGACGACAGTGTGCCTTATGCGCCCTCCACATCCCGCATGAGGGCTCAGGTCAGTGCTCCTCCTGTTTTCACTGGGTGGCACTCATTGTCTGCTAGTGCTTCGGCTTCAAAGTCCATCATTCTCGAAAGACTTGAAATCATGGATACTGCAACTTTAAGTGCATAAGCACAAACAAGTCGATTATACTGCGGGGTGAGGCAGGTTGTTGTTCACTGAGTGACTTATACCCGAGAGACAAGTTTATCACATTCTAAAAGGCACAGGTTCATTTTTGGTGGGGGGAGCTAATCAAATCCTGCAGTATGCCAAAATTACAGGGATCACATGAGAGATTTGGACTGGATTCCCAGAGGCACCTCCTCGAACTGAGACTTCAAACGGTCCTTAACTTGGGCACTGGTGGGCGCCCGAAGATCAGAGCGGTCACCATGGAACCGGGGGAGGGAGGGGGGAGGGGGGCTACAGTTGAAAGGTTGTTTGCTAGGCGAAGGAGCTGTGACTTGAACTATGCACAATACTGGACGTAGAGGAAAGCGTAAGCCTAAAAGCGCAGCAACTAGATAGCAAGAGAAACTCAAGCTGAACAGACACAAGGGTGTGGGTATTATGTTTGATGCGCTATAACTGTGCTGACCAGTGGTGTGAAGTGACGTAATTATATGCTGGGAAATAAATTTAAAAAAACTACCGGATATTGTGAGAGGCCACTGTAGGGCTGAGTGAGTCTCCATTTGCTTGAATCACGTAGCCAAGACCGAATTGTAATGTGCATTGTAGGTCCCCCTAGGGCGGCGAAAATCTAACCATGCTTCTGACAGGCCGACTTCACCCGCTTCTCCCCGCCCCCATCTAACTTAATAGCCAATGGCAGCAGTGTAATACCGGAAGGAACGGCACGAACAGACAAGAGCTCAAATAGGCCTGAAAATAACATAATGACAGTGACAGGGTGCAAAAGTGAGCATCAGACCGCGAGCTACTGGAAGGTTGTTGGCGAGCTACCGGTAGCTCGCGATCGACCGGTTGGAGACCCCGGGTCTACACACATTACAAACGATATAGCACAGGAGCACAGAGAAGAGTTTCAACTAGTCCAAGCAGCTAGAGTTTCCGAGTTAGAGGCCAATGCAAAGATGGCGAAGACAGTCATGAGAAGAAGAATAAACATTTTCTCATTTGGTACAGAGAAACAGCAGGTATCCTCTTTTGTCAAGGCAACAAATAATCCAAGAATGACCTAACCATCTCATGCCTGACCTACTAGGAATTCTAAGGATGACATGCACGCACCCCACACCTTTATCCACTATTAATCAAGAATGGGGTTCGCCAAAGCATACCTCACAAACACACAGAGGAGAAAAGAGTGTAGAGGACTATAAGCAAGATATAATTATCAACTGGTTTATTATATTTCACAAATTGCCTTAACACAAGACACATCAATCATCTTACAACACTGTTCTTTACCACTTCAGTTTGCAAAGCAGTAGAAATTTTGATCCATCTTTGACTATCCTATTATTTTATCACTAAATATCACTCTGTATAAAAACGTTACTTATTTTTAGTCTACTGCAAAAAAAAAAAAAAAAAAAGACACTTCCCTGAACTAACATTTTATCCTAGACAATATCGAACCACTCCCACAAAACTCACCTTTCTCAACCAAAGGGGAAATATCAGTGGTTGCATGGAAGTGGCTGGCTAGACCCCTCAACAATTACATCTCTTAATAATAACCTGCACGCCAACAGAATATTTTCCATCACAATCCCATTTACCCGTCCTAATTGAGCACGGATCAGAATTCTGTAAAATGCCAACCTCCCGCACTTCACACCATTTTCTCCTAAAAAGTGACATTTTCCTGGAATTAAATACTACACTTTCACCTGTGACTTTCACCTATTCAAATATATTTCCGTCAAGAAGTCAGCATCCTTACTAGCTGCTATATTTGACTCAATTTACCACAAACCTTATTAATTGACAATCCACAATCCCCGACTCCCACTTCTCACTATTAACCAATGCAGTTCTACCATAGTGCTAATAAGATGAATACAATAGCAGTTACGTACTCCTACTATGCATAGCCTACCTAAATGTACCTAGCCTAGATATGTAGATGAATCACGTGTATGTAAATGTTAGGCCTTAATGAAGCCAGGAAATCCCAGGGAAGTGCTAACCCCTCCCCTAATGGTTCTGAATGAAGGACCTCTATCTCTGCGCGGAGGATTGCACCCGCAAGGGATATCCGATACCTGCCTGTTGAAGGATCAGCCTGCAGAGCCTCGGTACAGCTTGGAAGGAATTCTCCTCTATTCTGTAAGGGGGAGCAAGGGTCTTTTATACTAAAGTGGTCACTCCAAGGTTTTTCCAGAACCAATATGTTTTTAAAACATTTACAAAAACTTTTCTTAACAAAAACACCCATGCACAGCTGGCTGTTGGCCATGGATGAAAAAAATGGTGACCCTTAGACAGAAAAAATATACTGTGCCTGGGGACAGGTTTATGATTAAGATAGGATACTGAGAGCCTGGTTGTCGAAGAGTCAGAAGTAAGCTACTAGGTAAAAGGCCACCTGTGTTTAGGATAGTTATGTCGTGTGGATGGAACAAAATGTATGTAATCGGTATGTAGATGATGGGACTATCCTAAAAAACATGACAAGCGAAAGCAGTTATAGAACAGAATCTTCTTCCTGTTTAGCAGTCATAAGCATAGAACAGTCAGCCTCTTTTAAATGCTGCTCAAGGCAGACAAGTTCATCTTTATACTATTTGTTTGTTACCAACCTTTCATTTACAAAACCTTTAATTAGATTGCTTATTGATGTTCATGGCAAGGTTATCCATCTTTCCTTTTTAGGTTTCGCTGGGGAACGGAGCTGTAAGCTCCGCCTCCAGAGAAATCTGTAGTTTCTAGTAAGGGTGCCTTGAATACGCCCCTCTGTTTCATTGGCTAGCTCCATAAATGGAGGCTAGCCATTGGAACAGAGAGGCGTCCGTCATGGCCGGACCAGATTCGGGGGCGTTCCCGAGAATCTTTGGCTTTTGGCTACGTCATGCTACGTCAGCCAAAAGCCGGGAACGCCCCCGAATCTGGTCCGGCCGGCCCGTGCTTGCTGCTGTCCTGGGCATCGTGAGTGTTTTTCCCCGGCATGTTTCCCGCCTCCCTCCCGCCGTTCGTGTTCTCTCCCGCCCCCCCTCATGCCCCCTGTGTCCTCTCCCGCCCCCTCCCGCCGTCCGTGTCCTCTCCCACCCCCCCCCCCGTCCTCGTAGGTGCTTGTCTTAAAGAAGCCGCACTGCGCCCATCAGAAAAGAAAAACAATCAACTAAGAAATATCCGTGTGAGCCGCACTTTTTCGCGCACGCATCACTATCTTTATTGCACAATGGCTTCATTACTTCACTGCGCGGCGGACTCCAACGTTCCGTGTTTGTTTACCATTGGCAATAGCGCTACCCTATCAGCGCATGTCTTACTAAGCTCACGTTCTTCGGCACCGTCACTGGTTCATTTCTATGTTGTTTTCACTATTACCATTTCAGGGTGACATAATCATCACTATGCAGCGAACGTCTATGCATCGTTATTTTCAGTTTTCACTGTTCTACATTGGCTTCATGACTTCACGACGCGGCGGACTCCAACATTCCGTGTTTGTTTACCATTGACAATAGCACTAACCTATCAGCGCACGTCTTACTCAGCTCACGTATGTCCTTATAGTTCTTCGGCGCCAACTGGTCAGGTGATTTCTACCTCGTTGGTATGGTGACTGTTTGCCACGGACTTGCTGTAAGTGAAAATTTATTTAGTTAATAGGGGCTATAGGGCACGATTGTTAATTTCGGCGGCATCTATATTTCTACTATGCTGAATCCATTCTGGCATGCTTCCTGTATTGCCTTATGTTATCGAGTCTATCCGCAGGGGTGACTGCTTTCAGTACACAATCTGTAATATATGTTTGAAGGCCAGGGATTGTTGTTTCTGAAGGTTTTGTTTTTTACTTATTTTCTGCACATATGTGGTATTCTTAGCCTTCTGGCATGTGCGCATTGTAATAGACTTAACTTGATCTGCAATCCGCATGCGTGAAGGACTGCTGCACACCGGTTTCAAATAGGAAGTTCTATACTGAGGGGCTGTTTATTCATGTCATTCGGAGACAACTGCGCTTTGCCTTCCATTATGCACGGCTTCATAATAGTACCTCTCTCATTCAGAAATGTGCCTCGTCTATAACTGTGGCCCCCGCCCTCCCACTCCGCGCGGACTCGCAGTGCAGCAGTCATGCCAATGTTGTGTTCTCAGTTACCCCGGCAACAGCAGTGATGGGAGGCCCAGGCCGTGATCTCACTGCGGGATCAGGAGGGGGCGAATGTGTGACTGGGATGCTGAAGTGAAGTGCAGGGCTCGGGACAGCGGGCGGCTGCCTGCACCCCGACATTCCCCTGCTGTCGTGTGTGTTGTGGAGATGGCTTCGGCTCTGTTGTGGTGTAGTGTTTAGTTTGTTGGGCCGGTGATGCGTCAGCACCGTACAGAGTTGCTTCTGGGGCGCAGGTGGCGCCGACATTGGTGGGGGCCAACGGAGCGGCTGATAAGGGGACTGCTGCCAAGTTATTTCTTTATATAGCGCTGTTACCAGCTAGTGGGGTAACTGTTTAGGGTGGTATAGAAGGGTACGAATACAAGCAACAGTAGGTGTATGGCACGTTACTGAAGCTCTACGCATTGGAGCTTTCGGGTTTTGAAGGAGGTTAGACTGCGAGAGTTTGAGGCGTGCCTTCTCCACCATAGTATAAACTGAAGGCTCAGATCATGAGTCAGGAGTGCATGGGCAGGGACCCCGGCCAGCCGCGATTACTGTTAAAGCGCCTGTGCCCTTTTACACTCCTATTATGAGTTTACACCTCTTGGAATGGGTGAAAACTGTGCGGATATTGATTGAATTAGCCTGTGCTGCTCTGCGTGTTATTCTCTTTACCGAAGGTTTTTCCTTAGACATTTACCACCTGCTCAAGCTCCTCACAGTCTTTGTAACGCAAGCGCCACACGGTCTGTAACTAAAGGTCTCAGACACTCTTCACTGTCTAGCGCCGCATTGTAATAGACTTAACTTGATCTGCAATCGGCATGGGTGAAGGACTGCTGCACACCGGTTTCAAATAGGAAGTTCTATACTGAGGGGCTGTTTATTCATGTCATTCGGAGACAACTGCGATTTTCCTGATTATTGGGAGCCCTTTTAACCCAAAATAATAATTTATCTGGTTTACATCTTTAGATTATGGGCTCCGTGACCGTGTTTTCCCCTGGTCTACTTGATTGGATCAGTGTCTTTTTCTGCTAAAAGTTTTTTGTCAGCATAAGAGGCAAGAAACGCTCAATGAGTTTGCAACATTTTGAGATATCCTACTAGTCATGACCGGGCCTTATTAATAAAACTTGAATCTGTCGCATTTTGACTTGTTGATATTCTCAGTGTTATGGCTCCCCCTCCCATCGCAATATTCTCCCAATAAATCCTTACCCCATTACAGCTACCTAATTTTTTTTTTTTATTATTTGACCTACTAACGTGAGTGTACAAGCGAGAAGATAGCTGTGTCCACATTTTGCCTGTCACACCAGGCATGTTTGCCGGCTGGGAGTCGCTTGGTCTGTAATTAGTTGTCACTCGTCCCTCTAAATATAGCCAGCACACACCCCGCCTGATTGAGGATGCATTAACACGCTTCTGTTCTAGAGTGCCACAGCACGAATCAGTGTTTCCAACGTTCTGTGCGCTGCAGCTGCTGCAGGCGCCTGTCCCCACTGCGCTCCAGGCCCCTTCCTGAGGATGCTGTATGCACCGTTCGACCTGGTAGCCCTGTGTCCCACCCCCGTCCCCTGTCTCAACCTCCTCCCCGATGCCATCTAGGGACGCCAGGCTGATAGCTCAAACCTGCCAGGAGCGGCTGTGTTCACAATACCGGATCAGAGAGACCCCACCAAGGAGACAGGGACAGATATACAGCCGTGTGTCGGTGACAGCACATGCATTTATTCACCACCAAGTGCATTCTACAGCATTTGATTTCATGTGGGGCTCTCTGTGTGGGGGGAGTGGGGGGGGGGGGGTCTGTGTGTTTGTGTGTGCATTTGCGAGAGATTAAGCTATTGGCACTGTAAATGACAATGCCAATTATTTATCTGTTTTCAAAACTAACACCTAAATAAAAATGTTGTCATTTACAATGCCAATAGCTCAAACTTTTCAAAAGGCGAAACCATTGCATTGTAAATGCTTGTTTGTGAAACCTTTCAATTTTTAGGTTTCGCCTAGCGGAAGCTGCGCTCTGCGCAGCTTTTCCGCGCAGGCGAAATCCTGTTGAGAACTGTAGTGTGGCTTTTGTTCGGCCCTCGTCCTTGATTGGCTGGCTCCGTAAACGGAGCCTTGCCATTGGACGAGGGGCCTGTCCGTCAATGCCGGACCAGACACGGGGGCGTTCCCGACATTCTTTGGCTTTTGCCGACGTCACGCGACGCCGGGAACGCCCCCGTGTCTGGTCCGGCATTGCCGGCACTTCTACGTCTCTCCTGCCCCGTGTCGCATCTGTCCCCGGAGAAAAGCCGCCACCGAGACTATCATCGGGCTCGGGGCCCGCAACGTTTGTTTCCCCCCTTGGTTTTGGGGTTGCCAGCCTGCCTGCAAGTGCCAAGGTATTGTTGATATCCCCCGCGGTGCGAGCCGCCCCTTCCCGCTGACTCGCACCGCTCTGTGTCTCTCTGCCTGCCTGCAGCTCCGCGCTGCGAGAGCGCTCCAGCCCCTCCCGCTGGAATCCTTTAGCGGTCGGGTCCAGCAGGCTGCAAACGAAGCCCCCGCCCGCGTGACTGAGGCGGCGCTGGGTCCTTGGGCCTTCCCTCCCCCTGGATAGCCCTGAGGTCGGTGGTTCCCCCCCCGAGTGGGTCCTGTAGACCAGGGGGGCCATCCGCTCTACAAGACCCGACCGGGCCGATCGCGTCTCACGCGGGAAGCGTGAGACTTGGCAGGGAGTCGGGATTTCACCCGTCCAAGGCACCGCGAAGCGCGGCAAAGTGCATAGCAGGACCCCGTAGGTCCTAATCAGGCTCTCGACGCTGCCTGCCGCAGGTCACACCGCCCTCCCGACAGCCCAGCCCGCCTCAGATCGGAGTGAAGTGCAAATCAATATGGTAATTACATTCCCATGCTGAACCGCAGCCAGGCTGGTGTGTAATAGGCTTCAACACATTGACAAAGCCAACAGCTCTTACATAGGCGGGACCTGGCTTTGCCAATGCTTGCTATATATTTTCAGTTTTATATAGGCTATCTCGACCGAAGGTATTGGAGCGCTTTATATGAGCAGCGGTGACATCACACGCGGTCGCCTATTTCACTTTCAGTTCCCCTCCCGGTGGCACCGCGGCTCCGTGTCCCTCATCCGCACCGGGTTCTTGGCTGCCGCTCCGCTGCCCACCTCCTGCCCCTCGAAGTCCTGGGATGTGTGGCCGCTGACTTTCTTGCACCTCTCCGGACACCTTCAAGCTTCCCTGGGACTTACTGCACCTTGCCAGCAGACCTTTACAACCTTAGGCATTTTATCTTTTTTTTTTAATTCATGCAATCTGGGACCTGGAGTTTTTGGCTGGTATAGGATGGGTTCTCATTTAGGTAAGGAGTCATGGGGGGGGGGGGGGGGGGAGAGGTTGTTAATGCTTAATTCGTGCAGCACTTGTGTCTCACAATAAAATATTGTCCAAGCAGAGTTATTCATTTTATGAAAAGATACGACTTTATGTTTGTATATCCTTAGTAACTTCAAGAAGCGTTCTAGCATAAATCAATATTTCCAGTTACTATCGCAGTTTATGTATAATTAGTTCTGAGGGATGGTAGAGCTGTACTATGGGAAATAGTCACGGGTCCGTGAATGTGCGATGTCACAATCTAGTATGTGTCTCGGTCTTGAGGCGGAAGCACATTTAGAGCACACCCAGGATCAACACCAGGAGTCCCCGCTGCGGGGCCTCTCTTCCGGGTTCCTGTGCAGCTCTGGAGGCCGCAGCACTGAGGTGGCGCGCGCAGGTTTCGTGAAGGACAAACGGGTGCACGTGGCAGGCGGGGGTTCTGAGACCTATCGCCAGCTGATGCCCTTGGTGATTAAAAACACTGAGGTGGCTGCAGCCAGGTGGGGCTGTCGGGCCGTGCCAGAGGGGCCGTTGGCGCCAGTTATATCTGAGGCAAAACAGCGCTGCCACGTTGAATCTTGGACGTTCGCGTCAGACTTTCATTGCAAAGGCTGAAGGCAGAGGAGCATTGTCCTCTTTCATAGAGCAGCAGTTGGGGGCAGCGCCCAGGGGCACTGGACTCGGGCTATGTTTTAAGACCAGGCTAATTTTTTATGTTTTAAGACAAGGTTAATATCCCCGCCATGGTCTTTTATTTACTCTGTTCCCCAAAGAAGACTCCTCCAAGGAAGACAGCCAAAAATTCTGCCTGTTGTTTGAGCCTTCCTGTGCACAGCTGTGCAAAGCATCTTTAGGAAAGAGGTGATCCGTGGTCCTGATGGGGCTCAATTTTTGAGGTTGACGGAAGGCACCTGGGGGCTGAGTAGGAGCCAGCATGAAATATTATTTACAGCGCTTAATGTTGCACTTTTTGCCACCAATAGGCGCTGTACATAACAGGTGTTACTATCACCCGTTTGCATGATGGTTGGGGTATCGACCTCGGAAGGATGAAACGGGGAGTTCGCCTTTCCTTGATTCTAACTGCTACAGGTTAATCAGAGAGCGAGTAAAGAGATCACATATTGTACACAAGATACACACCTGAAGTAAAGAGGTTTAACGCAGCCCGTTTGTAGTATGGGAAAATCAACTGGAAACCAAAGTAGAGAGATAAAACTTTGACGGGAGTTTTAGAAACACGTTTCTGAAGCAGACGGTTCTGTGTATGTATGCAGGAGAGAGATGCGTTAATGTAATTTAGCACATTGAACCCGCACAGACATTATGGTAATGCAGGTGTTTTTTGGCAGACATTGGTGTAGGGCCACGCTGTAACAAAGGCTGGGTGGAGGGTTCCAAATGCCAACCTTCCTTGGGGGGGATGTTTTGTGTGCCTTAGGTCACCCCTTGGTGATCCGGGTTCAGAGAGTGCGGCCTGGCTTTGTGCGTGCTGGCCGGGGTGTCGCGTAAATGGCGGCAGGTGCTGGTGGGCTGCCATGGTTGGCTGACCTCCTGAGTCACTGCCAGCCCATTGGCCACACGGAGAGCCATTTATTTCCTCACAAGTGACAGATGTGCTTGGTGCACGCCAGGCCTGCTAGTTGTGACACGCCCCCCGCAGGGGGCAGGGGGCATGGAGGGGCGAATGCCTCTCTTTGTTGAGGTCTTGAAACCGTCCCTCTGCGTGAAAGAGATCGCCACGCTGTGCCCCTGTGCCACCCTCCAAAGTAACCTGGATGGCATGTGCCATTTATGGAGCATGACAGGGGACCACCATGGCAAAGGACGCAGCTGCCATCAGCAAGTGGTCTTTAAAAACGCATTACATATTTTTTCTGGAATTTAATTAAATAGTGGCAGGATTAGCAAACTGTTTCGATGAGTGAGTCGTTAAAGCTTTGGCCCATATTTACTAAGGTACAAACAGGTCTCCTACATACAAGGTCCCTACAAAAATACAGTAAATGCTAAACCAGCTTCGGCTTAAGTGCACTTTGTAAAACGACTACTATACCCAAGCTCTGTCACACAGTGTGACCTTTAGCACACAACCTTCTTTTTGAACCCAAAGCTACTCTTTTTGTTTCTGAAGGAGGGATTTAATTAAGCTATTTGTATTCCAATAAAACACATTTTAATACATTTATAGTACAGATCCAGTAAAAAAAGGTAGCATTCTTCATATATTTGATTAGGCAGGAACACACCCAAAAAGTTCACACTAGTAGTTTAAACTCACTAT
Source organism: Lissotriton vulgaris (assembly GCF_964263255.1). Lineage (NCBI taxonomy): Eukaryota > Metazoa > Chordata > Amphibia > Caudata > Salamandridae > Lissotriton > Lissotriton vulgaris. Next base: position 674,193,757 of record NC_141687.1, on the reverse strand, counting down.
TTCTAATCATGCATCTTTACTGCTGTTCATCTGTAAAGCTGTAATCATACATATTTTTTGTATTTTGCTGCTTTCACGCCGAGACTATATTATACATAGGGGCCCATACGTGCTCTTGAATATACATTGCGCCACCTGGCAGCTCTGCGACACGAGCTCAGAGGATACTGCCACTACAGTAGCTCGGAGTGTAGTCTGTAAACAGAAAGGTGGGAATAAAGCAAGTGTCAATTGCAGAATAATTGGTACCACTTGGTACCACTGCACCAGCCACACTACTTCCCTACTGACCGTTCTCCACTTCAGCCCCGTCTAAATTACAATTCCTGCTTGTGACCCTTTTGCCTGCTTGTGCTTGTTTTCCTGACCCTGTTGCCTGCTTGTGCCTCCGTGTGCCCCTGTTGCCTGCTTGTGCCTCCGTGTGCCCCTGTCGCCTGTTTGTGCCTCAGTTTTCGTGCCCCTGTTGCCTGCTTGTGCGCCCCTGTTGCCTGCTTGTGCCTCCGTGTGCCCCTGTTGCCTGCTTGTGCCTCCGTGTGCCCCTGTCGCCTGCTTGTGCCTCAGTTTTCGTGCCCCTGTTGCCTGCTTGTGCGCCCCTGTTGCCTGCTTGTGCCTCCGTGTGCCCCTGTTGCCTGCTTGTGCCTCCGTGTGCCCTTGTTGCCTGCTTGTGCCCCTGTTGCCTGCTTGTGCCTCCGTGTGCCCCTGTTGCCTGCTTGTGCCTCCGTGTGCCCCTGTTGCCTGCTTGTGCCTCCGTGTGCCCCTGTTGCCTGCTTGTGCCTCAGTGTGCCCCTGTTGCCTGCTTGTGCGTCCGTGTGCCCCTGTTGCCTGCTTGTGCCTCAGTGTGCCCCTGTTGCCTGCTTGTGCCATGTGGGTGTGTGTGGAGGGCTCTGTGTGGCTGTGTGTGTGGGGAGCTTTGTGTGGCTGTGTGTGTGGGGAGCTTTGTGCGGCTGTGTGTGTGGGGAGCTTTGTGCGGCTGTGTGTGTGGGGAGCTTTGTGCGGCTGTGTGTGTGGGGAGCTTTGTGTGGCTGTGTGTGTGGGGGGGGCTCTGTGTGTGTCATTTGCGAGAGATAAAGCTAGTGGCATTGTAAATGACAATGCCATTTATTTATGTTAAAAAATACATAAATAAAAATAATGTCAAGAGCAATGCCAATAGCTCTAACTTTAACAAAGGCGAAACCATTGCATTGTAAATGCTTGTTCTTATTGGCCTCCAATTTACAGAGCTCAACTTCCCCCATACCATCACCCCATCACCCTCAACGCTTATTCAGCCCTTGAGGGCTCCTAACTGGTTTGCTCTGCTGGAGGTCTCTCAGACGACTGCTTCACGTGCGTGGAGGTCCTCTACTCACTGCCGCTTCACTCAGCCCACTGAGGTTACCTTGGCAACAAACGGCAGCTGATCGTTTGAGCAACAAAACGTGAGAAATCTTTTGACAGTTGCACAGCCTCCACGATCAGCTGCTGCTACATGATAAACGCGAGTACCTTTTGCTCCTCTAATAAGGGAAAACTTTTTGGGGACAATCTCATAAATAGAGGAAAACCCTCTACAGTGAAATTTCTGTTTTATCTTCACTCCTCCTGAGCCAATACTATATTTAATAACTACCCCATATCTAGAAATATTTGACAGATTCAGAAGATGCTGAAGCATCCATCCCAAACATGAATAACGATGTTTAAGAAAATCATTTAAAGAGATGAGATCATGCATACTTGAGACCCTAGCTAGGAAAAGTTATATCAGCCGAAAGAGATGACATAACCTCCAAAATAATGATAACACTGATATAAGTGGGAAAGGATAAGAAAAACTAATAACCGAGAACATTTATATCCCCTGAGAAGACTAGGCAGCCCCAGCATGTCAAACAAAATGGGAGGTCTAGGCACCTCAACGTTAAAAAGAGGTATTGCACCACAAACCATATAAATGCAGAATTCGAATTATAAATCTAAGAGCTATTACTCACTCTGACTGGGAAACTAACACTAATTCTAAGAGAAAACCAGGACATACACACATCACAAGCTATAAAAGTTAATTAAATACACAAAATGTAGAAGTGGTTAGACTTATTGCAAGAATCCCTCCCATCACCTTTTACATGCTTGATGTACTACTCCAAGTGGTCAAGGGTATGCCTAGAAGATGGTCCCTTGCTTGTTGTACCCCTGGAAGCAAGCTACATCCCACCTAAGAGGTCCAATCAGGCCGAAACCGGTCTTGGGTTGCTTGTGTTCCAGTTTACAGAGGGTCTAGCTTGGCATGTTGGAGCAGGACCAAAACTGATTTGCAAATGGCTGGGTCTAATCTAGGTGCAATGGTGGGCAAATGAAGGAGGAGTTGGAAGGCAACACTGAGCAACTGTCAGTGGTAAGGCTTTTTGCAAGAATTCCTCAAATCACATTTTGACTGATATAGAAGTAAATGTCCAAGTAAAGTCAAATAATGAAGCCTAATTTTTGTAGAAGTATAAATTGTTTGCTAGGGGGATAATTTTATTTTAAGGGTAATCACTACATTGCATCCTAAAAACACTGCAGTTTTCAGAAGATCATCACAAACAGGCTAGCAAGACAGTGCGGCTTTATTGCATGTAAACACCCAGAGGATGGGGGATGGGCTTAAGGATGTTGTCAAACAAGGGTACAACCTCTGAAGGTGCTTGCACCAACAGTCCAGTTAGCTGATCATGACCCCTATCGGACTAGGAGAAAAACTGAGGTGAGCTGTAGAGATCAACATGAGAGCACAACTCCTGTCCAAGAGCAAGTAGTTCCATTAACACAACCTATCTCCAGGAAGAATTTTCATTGACATGCTGGATTAAACAAAGAAGCGGCCTGACCTGCCTTTGCTATTAAGGCTTTCTGTAGCAAATGGGTTCCACTTTTTTAGTGCCCATGGACTTTTTGCTTTTGACTAACCAATTTACTGCAAGTAAGTCTCACTACCAGTCTCACTCAATGTAAATTCATATACTTTGGACTGACCCTGCTAATTTAAGTTAAGGCCGCTGTCACGCAGCTAAGAGGCTAGGTTCTGGTTACAAGTGCCCCCGTGTTTATGGGCTGCGCATGAGATTTCAGATTACCGCAACCTGGTATCTGTGCACAGGAAGTCTGTCGCACAGGAGAATCTTCAAGGATTGGTGCTGACCTGGGGTAGGCCTTATAATTTGAGTGTCCATCACAACCCCCTTTTGTACCGCTTTTGGCCGCCATACGTGTGGCAGGGTATGCTCAGACGTGAGTCCCTTGCTCACTTGGCCACTGGATTCAAGCAAGCCGGGCTGAAGACGGCTGGAATGCCAGAAACCGGTCCTCGGAAGCTTGTTTCCGGTCCAGGGAAGGCATGGCTTGGTAGTTCGGGCTGGACTGTTCCCATGAGGCACAGGGTCAGACTGATTTGCATATAGCCATGTCTGAACTGGGGTGGCGGAGTGGGCTAAAGAACGGTGATGGATTAAACCCAGATCTTTTGACTGGGTGTGAGTGTTTGATTGATTTAGACGCTCCGTCCATCACCACCCCCTTTTGTACCGTTATAATTTGAGTGGGCATTCATAGTGGAGGTCTGCAGTGCTTACCGAAGGTCTTTGGTGCTTGTAGTGCGCTCACATGATAAGGTAAATACGCACTGTATAGTTTTGCTGCACTTAGGCTTACAGGATCCAGTAAGTTATCAAACTAGGGAAAAATATGCACATACAGTACGAATTTATAGCACCCAACATTCCACAGGACATCTCATGGCACTTTAAGAATTGTCATATTTCCCTGGCTCAGCATTGATTCTAAGCATTTGTTCACCATACCAGGCCAAATGAATCACTTTGCTCCCCAAAGCCTTTCCCACACATCAGATTAACTAAGAGTGCTTCACAGAGTTCCCATTTCATGGGAAGGGGCAGAAAGGGAATCTCAAAGGTTGTCACACTGCACTTGGGCCGAGATAGCACAGGTCCACTAGAACAAAGGAGGAAGGCCCGACCTCTGAAGCAAACACAGGAAGGGCTCACCTTGGACGTTATTGTGGGAAGGGTTCAGGCAGCTGTGTCAGGTAGGAGTGGAGCTGAAGCTCTCAGGGGAGGTCTTGCGACAGACAATTTGGAAGTCTCAATTTTGAATTTACCCTAAAATGCTGTTCAGGTTGGGACAGGTGTGGAGAAATAATGGATGGCCTGGATGCCCGGCTCCCAAAAATGCCCACCCCCACTTATAAACCTCTGAACAAGGGAGAAACCAATAAGACCCTGGACCTGGGAGCAACAACCCCGCTTGAAGGAGAAACCATCTGATTCCCTGCAAGAACAGACTAAAGTCTTTGACTCCAGCTGGCCCCCTAAATTCTCTGAGGGATGGTTGGGAGAAAATTACCTGCTGAGGGTCCCTTGGTGGTCCCCCTAAGACACCTGTTGATTGGCCATGGATTTCACGGACGCCTCAGTGCCTGTCAAGAGGCCAGCCTCTCTTATACCAGGGGAGTGCAGCAAATAGAGTTATTTTCTGTATGGTTGCTGAGGGGCTGACAAGATGCCTGCACAAACAGAATTGCACCAGCAGACAAGCAGAGAAAAGGACTTACCAAGGAGTATATACAAAGCTAAACATTAATCTGGAACAGGCATTCGGGTCATCTGGGTTATTCAGGACTGTTCCAGTACCCCGCGGAGGTACATAGATGGGGGCAGCCTCCTTGACTGGCATCTGAACAATACTCTGTCTCACTATTAGAACGCAGAGTATTTTTTATCATTGCTAGTAATGCATCTCTGTCATTTTCTGTAGATTCACCATTGTGCAAGCGCCTATATGTTTTCCGGAAATCAAGCGGTACTTCCGCCCTTTGGTCCTCCTGTTTGGCCATAAGGTGGTAAGCCATTCTTTCTAAGAAATCGCTCTTTTTTGTCAAAGGTACCTGGCCCTCTGCTGCGGTGTGGATGTCTGAAGCGGAGGCAGTTAGTAATTAGTTTGTAAGCTATGCGAGCTATTTTATTCTTTTCCTCGTCCCCGAGTCTAGGAGAATGTGACCTTTTATACTCCCCCGGGTCGGAATTATAACTGCTGTCTGGATGTCTAACCTCCTTTCGGAGTCCCTTTCTGTCATATTTCTTCATAATTTTAGGAATAACTACAGGGGAAAGGGTTTCAGTCTCTGGGTCCAGTGCCTCCACCTTAGACGGTGGGGTGTCAGAAATGGGAGCGTTCTGGGAAGGTGCTGGCTGCATCAATTGCTGTGTCTCATGATAAGCGGGAGGTCTAAAAAGCAACATAGCATCGTCTTAGTCAATTTTTAGGGGCAGTAAGGGGTACTGTCTTGTTGTCTTAAGTCTGTGTTCCCTATCACACCCTTCTATATTTCTCTCTATTTCTCGCTCTCTAAGGGCTGTTATTTCCTGTTGAGCAGTTTTTCCGAGTGTCTTATTCTATCTAGCTTGAGCTCTCCTCTGTCTTTCATTAATTTCTTTCCGCCATAGACCAAAGGAATCAAACATACTGGTTCGCACCTTCCGTCTATGTAACTGCTCTTCCAAATATGTAAGTTTAGGTACTTCAAAAGAACCGAATTCTGGCCACTGTAACTCAGCATTATTTTTGGAATACCATATGTACATCTCTTTATGAGGGGCTGCCTGACTTTCTTCTAATACATCCTGACTGTTCGAGCAACAACAGAGTTTACAAAACTTACTAAAAACAGGCATGTTCACTGTACTTCAATATTATTTCTCTCTGAAACCAGACAGTTCCCAATCAGAAACACATTACCGGTCCTTCGGTCTTTGCAAAGATCGAATCAGAAACCATCAATCAAAACAGAAAAACAGACCCATGCATGCGTAACTGGATCAGTATATAAGAATTATTTTTATGTCGCTTAGAGCGACCCTACCAGAATACCCGATGTGTTTCTCCGCTCCCGGGTGGTTCTCCTCCTTATTCTCCAGACAGACTAGACTGACCAGAAAGGGATTCTCAGGACTGGGGCCACTGTAGTCAAGGACACCATTGAGGGAAGAAGATCCAGGCAACATTGGCTGCAGAGACTCAAGTCTGCTTTCCACAGGTGCACTCCTCAGTTACAGATCTACCCCTCTGGGTCGTCAAGCTGAACACCACAGAGTCTGATGGTGCTCCACATTGGGCGCCAATTGTAGAACCGGAGGAGTCTTAGAAGTAGACCACCCAGCGGTGCAGGAAACACCCAAGTCCACAGCTTCCTCCAAGAACGTTAGAAAAATGGGAGACCACACCACTGGGAGTAAAGAAACACAGGTTTATTAATCTAACACAGGAATCTCTAGAGATGGAAAAGTGTCCGTAACCCACTGGAGATGGGTAATGGGAGACTGTTCAATTCGAAAGGAGCACGCAGCATCCTTTATAGGAAGTGGACACTCCCTTCGCAGAGAAGAAACGCAGAAAGTCCATATAGCTTGCGGGGATGGAGATACAGATCACCTGCCCTTTGTCACGGAGCTTGGTGCTGGAATGGGGCAGTCTAAGCCTTAGGCACATCACCTGCCTCTTGCCGCGTAGTTTGTATAGGAATGGAACCACCAGGCGAGGTCATCTGCCATCTCAACATTCCTGGAACAATTCAGCATGGGTGCGGGGAAAGTTCAGGTCGACATGTACGTGGTCAGGGAAACGGAGCTGAAATGGACGCTGTAGTCACAAAGATGGTGGGACACATGGCAACTTAGCAGATTCAGGTTTCACAGCAGCAGCTCAGAAGTTTCACTTTCTTTAGAAGAGATGGTTTGAACCAGGTTGTGTTTTTGTCAAATGTGTTCCTTGAGGTCCAGGTCGGTGACCATGGTAAAAGTATCTGATTTGGTGCAAGTTGGTGTGCAAAGCTGTCAAGGATCATGACATTAAGGCAGGTCTGTACTGCTTTTTGTTCTAGCCAAATAACAGGTATTCTGTTTAGGTTGGGTTGACCTTGAGGTAGGTGCTGGACACCCACATCTAGATGATGTGCGGGCAGTGATTGAGGCATTAGATGTCTAAAGCAGAGAAGACTTTCGAACAGATGTGTGTATCTTTGGCATACTGGTGACCATTGATGCTGTTATCTGAGAGTACAACACCCAGGGGCTCCATGTAAAGGTGGGGCATTAAAGGAACCAGCTTTGTTAGTCAAGAAAAAGTAACTATTTTTAGGCAGATGTGATCAATGAAAGCATGTGTTGTGCACTCAAAGTGAAGGGAGCCAATGGGTAGAGTGAGCTGCCTTTTTTCACCATGCAGTATGCTTTAAGTGGACAGGAGGCAAAATAGGAATGACGATTTAACAGACCTATAGACGAATCCCAGTGACTAAAAGCCCCTCTCTGTAGGAATGATATCCTTTGGAAAAACAGTCTGGCAAGACAGCTTAAGTTAACAAGCATTGAAAAAGCCAATAGGTCTCGCCGATGTGAGAGCTAGGACTAAGCAGATGAACATTTTAAAATGAAGTTTGTGACCTCATAGAAATGCCATTTGTACTACTGAGTAGGTTTACAATTGTCAATGCAATGAAGCCCTTCTAACAGAAGTGCAGCTACTTTTTGTTAGATATTAAACGGCAACAGGCTTGACAAAAGGGGCCTACTGAAAACAAATGGAAAAGAGAAAGCAACCACTTCTCAAATTATGTTAACATAGGAACTTGGCCATTAAAGAGCTCACCAAAGATGTCATTATGTAAGGAACAAAAGCATTGCCAACTTCACCCTAAAGAGGTTAGGAAGTTCAGCTTAAGGCTAAAAGACCTCATACAAATAATAAAATGCAAGTCACTGAAAGAAAGCAATTTAAAATCCTAATGATGGCAGTTTTATTGTACCAGTGCAATTTTTGATAAAAGCTTGAGGACCGATATAGATGTATATAGATTCAGGAAAGCTTTAAAAATAAAGTAAAACCATCAGAAGAAGAATTAATATGGAGACAAGACGACAAACTTGGAATTTTCAACCTTGATAACTGCTTTTTAAAGTCCTACGCAAAGAATTTAAGTTCATTAATCATGAAATGAACTGCAGACAGTGCTTCTAAGATATATTCCCCAAATCAATGTCTGAAAAATGTGCTGGAATTCTTTTGAAAAGATTTCCAAGGTTTGAAAGGTCTCCATCGCTCAACACTGTCCAGCAATGCTCAGGAAAACAACTTAGGGTGTAGAAGAGCCTGCCTTCTTAGTGACCAACTGCTAGTGCTCCCATTCGTGGATAAAATCAGTTACATTTTTAGCTAACAAACAGTTAAGTATTTGGGAATCTATAACCTAGACTGCTAATGCCCACATTTTCACACAGGAGTCACTTTATCAGCACTGTTGGAGGGAATGAACAGGTTTTTTTTTTACAGCAGTACACCAGTTTCTCTGTGCTTTCTGATGAAATTGATCATAGTCCACTTGTGGGACACCCCCGCGCCGCACGGCCACCAGCTGCTGCATGTGCCCCCAGTGCCTGCCTCTGCCTCAGCGCCGGCCTCGCTGCCGCCTTGAGCGCTCCCCTTTGGTTTTCGCCCGTTTTTGTCAGTAATTTGTGCTTGTTTCTTTCTGTGCCCAAGATCGTGTGCTTACTGTTTTTTCCCCCGTTTTTGACTTGAATTGTTGCCTGTTTTTTTTGTATGTGCCGTTTTCTCGTCGTGTTTTGAACTCCTCTGTACATTGTGCCTGTCTCCTTCCTGTTTGCCCGCCTACCTCGCCGCCCTCCGCTCCCCGCTCCCGCTTCCCGCCACCGCCATTAGCCTCGCCCCTTTTCTCTTCTGTTTCCCTCCCCGCTCCCGCCTCCCAGCTGCTCCGCCCACCCTCGCACTTGGCCTTAAATGGCGACCGTGCGACGCAGGTGAGTGTGACCCACTTGTGGGACACCCCCGCGCCGCACGGCCACCAGCTGCTGCGTGTGCCCCCAGTGCCTGCCTCTGCCTCAGCGCCGGCCTCGCTGCCGCCTTGAGCGCTCCCCTTTGGTTTTCGCCCGTTTTTGTCAGTAATTTGTGCTTGTTTCTTTCTGTGCCCAAGATCGTGTGCTTACTGTTTTTTCCCCCGTTTTTGACTTGAATTGTTGCCTGTTTTTTTGTATGTGCCGTTTTCTCGTCGTGTTTTGAACTCCTCTGTACATTGTGCCTGTCTCCTTCCTGTTTGCCCGCCTACCTCGCCGCCCTCCGCTCCCCGCTCCCGCCACCGCCATTAGCCCCGCCCCTTTTCTCTTCTGTTTCCCACCCCGCTCCCGCCTCCCAGCTGCTCCGCCCACCCGCGCACTTCGCCTTAAATGGCGACCTTGCGAACGCGCAGCGGGCGCGCCGTTTGTGCGCCGAAGGCGCGCCAAAGGTAAGCCCGTCTACGCCCGTCCGCGGCTGGACCGCGCCCAGTGCCAGGACCCCTGGCCCCCGAAGAGCCCGACCGACCCGCCTGACGTACTCCGCCGCCACCCTCACCGCTCTCAACACCGGCCGACTCCCAGAATGCCATCAAGCCACTCCACGACGTACCCACGGACCTTTCAGCTGCCACGCCTGCAAGTTCTCCTGCATCCGGACCAGCCTCGCACCAGCACCCGCCAAGTCGAACACCAGCAGTACCCACCTCAAGTGCATCCTGCTCAACACCCGCTCCGTCCACAGACACGCCATCGAACTCTGGAACCTCCTCGACACCACAGCCCCTGACGTTGCCTTCCTCACGGAGACCTGGATGAACGCCTCTTCAGCTCCCGACATCGCCATCGCTATCCCAGAGGGCTACAAGATCGTCCGGAGGGACCGAAACGCCAACCAGATGGAAGGAGGCATCGCCATCATCCACAGGAACACCATCCGTCTCACGACCAGCACCGACAACACCCTGACCAGCGCCGAACACCTGCATTTCCAGATCCACACCAACCCGAACACCACCCTCAGAGGCACCCTGATCTACCGACCCCCTGGACCACGCACACAATTCAGCGAGGACATCGCCGACTTCGTCAGCCCGCATGCCCTCCCCTCCGCTGACTACATCCTCCTGGGAGACCTCAACTTCCATCTGGAGAACAACAACGACCGCAACACCAGCACCCTGCTCGACAACCTCGCCAACCTGGGACTCAAGCAACTGGTGTCCACCCCCACCCACCTCGCCGGACACACACTCGACGCAGTCTTCTCCTCCAGCACAGACATCGACTTCAGCCACGCCACAGAGCTTCAATGGACGGACCACAGCTGCGTCCACTTCACCTTCAAGAGAACGACGACCCACCACCACCAACAGGCCGCCCGCAGAAGCTGGAACAAGATCACAACAGACCAGCTCGCCAGCACCCTCCTGCCAGCTCAGCGGACCCCAGCCAGGCCGCCGACAACCTCACGAAGTGGATCAGCAACTGCGCGGACGAACTCGCCCCACTGAGGACCCCGCCCAGCAGACCCGGCAGCAAGAAGGCCCCTTGGTTCACCGACGAACTCAAGAGCTCCAAGAAGAACTGCCGAGCCCTCGAGAAAGTCTGGAGAAGGGATCCGACACCGGACAACAGGACCTCCTTCAAGCTTGCCACCCGGAAACACCACCAGCTGATCCGCGCCGCCAAGAAAACAGCATTCAAGGACAGGTTGGACAACAACGCACACAACAGCAAGGAACTCTTCAACATCGTGAAAGAGCTCTCCAACCCCAGCGCAGGAAACAACGACATCACCCCATCGCAAGACCTCTGCAACTCCCTCGCCTCATACTTCCACAACAAGATCGCGGACATGCACAACAGCTTCAACAACCAACCAACGCACACCATGACCGAACAACCACCCCCCACTACCACCCTCCACGCCTGGACCCCGATCAGCACCGAAGACACCATCCGCACGATGAACTCCATCCACTCCGGATCACCGACCGACCCCTGCCCTCACCACGTCTTCAACAAGGCCGACGCTGTCATCGCACCCCACCTGCGAGACATCATCAACACATCCTTCGACACCACCATCTTCCCTGAGAGCTGGAAACACGCCGAACTCAGCGCTCTACTCAAGAAACCAACAGCGGACCCCACCGAACTCAAGAACTACCGCCCCATCTCGCTCCTCCCGTTTCCAGCCAAAGTCATCGAGAAGACCGTCAACAAGCAGATGGCCGCCTTCCTCGAGACGAACGGATCCCTCGACCCCTCACAGTCCGGCTTCCGAGCCAATCACAGCACCGAGACCGCCCTCATCGCCGCCACCGATGACATCCGAGCCCTGATGGACAACGGAGAAACAGCGGCCCTCATCCTCCTAGACCTCTCCGCGGCATTCGACACGGTCTGCCACCGCACCCTAGTACGGCGCCTCAGCAACATCGGAATCCAGGACAAGGCGCTGGAATGGATCATCTCCTTCCTCGACGGAAGAACACAGAGAGTCCGCCTACCACCGTACAAGTCAGAGGCCTCCGAAGTCATCTGCGGCGTCCCTCAAGGATCATCTCTGAGCCCCACCCTCTTCAACGTCTACATGAGCCCCCTCGCGGCCATCGTACGCAAACAACCTCAGCATAATCTCCTACGCCGACGACACCCAGCTGATCCTCTCCCTGACCAACGACCCCGCCGCCGCCAGAGCCAACCTGCACGAAGGGATGAAGGAGGTAGCCGACCAGCCGCCTAAAACTGAACTCGGACAAGACGGAGGTCCTCATCCTGGGCCCCTCACCCTCCGCCTGGGACGACTCCTGGTGGCCTCCCGCCCTGGGCACCGCACCCAAACCAACAGACCATGCACGCAACCTGGGCTTCATCCTGGACTCCTCCCTCTCCATGACCAGGCAAGTCAACAACGTCTCCTCGGCGTGCTTCAACATCCTACGCATGCTACGGAAGATCTTCTGGTGGATCCCCACCGAGACCAGGAGGACCGTCACCCAGGCCCTCGTCACCAGCCGACTGGACTACGGCAACGCCCTCTACGCCGGTACCACCGCCAAGCTCCAGAAGAGACTCCAGCGGATCCAGAACGCCTCAGCCAGACTCATCCTCGACATCCCACGAACCAGTCACATCTCCGGACATCTCAGAGACCTTCACTGGCTCCCCGTCAGCAAAAGAATCACCTTCCGCCTCCTCACCCACGCACACAAAGCCCTACACGACCAAGGCCCGAGCTACCTCAACAGCCGAGTCAACTTCTACGCTCCCAAACGCCACCTCCGATCAGCCAACCACGCCCTCGCCGCCGTCCCCCGCATCCGAAGAGCGACTACAGGAGGAAGGTCCTTCTCCTACCTGGCTGCCAAGACCTGGAACTCCCTCCCGACCGACCTGCGCCTGACCCAAGACCACCTCTCCTTCAGGAGGAAGTTGAAGACCTGGCTGTTCGAGCAGTAGCGGCACCCCCCTCCCCCCCCCCCTCAGCGCCTTGAGACCCTACGGGTATGTAGCGCGAAGTGTCATTGATTGATTGATTGATTGCATCAGCTTGTAAAAAGTAATTGGTGTGTCAAACAGCTGAATATAATTTTTGCATTGCGAGCTAAAATGGGTTAGTACCTTTAGTGTGCGATGCTTAAAAAGCAGAAACACACAACATTTCCACCCTTTCATTAACCCATCAAAAATCCCTGTCCAACTTCTTGAAACAAAGTATTCAAGCTCGATTCTCAGCCTTCACCCACAACTTCGGATCTGTGCCTCACTTGAATGGCAACTCTGCAACGAAAAATGCTCTTCCTATGAAAAGTTTGCCTTGCCAGCTTTGTAGGTCATTCACTTGTGTGGTCTTCAAAATGACAATATGCCTAAAAGCAATTCAGTTTGCAGTTTTGTGCACGGGGAAAGGCACAGCAAATACAGAGCGTACACTAGGTTACTCCTCAGTTTGCTCCAATACCTGTGGTGAACAACCGTCAATTCACCCCCCCAAAAATAATTAGTGGGGAATAGGTGCAATAGCCGGGTAGGAATAAACAATCCAGAAAGACCATAGCGTCAGAAGGTAAAAGGAATAACAGGATCATATAAAAGTATCAATGGCATAATAAAACGGAAGTGTTTTACCCTTGAATGAAAAACAAGCATGCCAACTAAAGCTTTATTTTGTAAGAGTATGCGTTTTATAACAAGGCTCAACACCCACTCTGTATGTTGCAACACGAGCAAGCTGCTCAACAAGTGAAGTATATTTTCTAGTTCAGAAGCAGATGTGCTATTACTGGTTTGGATGGCTTAGCACTCAGACTTGGTTGATTTGGCTCAGATCCTAGAATGAACGTCATCATTACAATGTTTTTTGTCAATATACAAACAAGCAAATTACAAATCTTAGCTCATAAATAATTACACCATTACTGTAAATGAAAACAACACATGCATGACCAGAAGGGAAACTCCACACACATGTTGAACCTCCTTATCGATTATTGATCTATCTGAAGACAGCTGCCACCCAACATTACAAAGACAAGATGGGCCTGGGAGCAAAAGCTACAGTCAAGGCTCAATAACGGCAGAAAAGATTCAGTGGTATTTTGGCATTTTATAAAGCGCCTGGCTTACGCGCACCAGCGTGTCCACGCGCTGAGAGAGAGAATGAGGTGGCCAGAACAGGGAGATTACATCAATAAAAAGTTAGGAAAAGAATCAGAACCGGACTTTTGGCAGATGGCTGCAATGTAATGGTCCAATAGAAAGTAAATTAGAAATAGTAAGTGCCATCTCGACACTTCATTGCAAAAGAAACCAGAGGCAAATATTGCCAGATTGTTTTGACATGTAACACAGATGTGCGTTGGTCAACTTCAGCCCATTAGCACACAATTATGCGCTACCTGGAATTCACATGACTTAATTTGCTAACCATGCCTAAAACATTTTACCTGGGGGATTGAAACAGACAAGATAATTCTGGGTTAAAGTGGTTGAAAGCAGGCACCCGTGTTACGGGGGTCGGCCGTGCTGCTTAAAAAACACAAGCAATTTCAGCGGAAGCAGCGCATGCCTGGCCTGCAGTAAGAGAAACTCAATAAAGTAAACTTCCCTCTGAGACTAAATAAGCGGTTTGGTGTAACAAGTGAAGTAAAAGGGCCAGTCTCCATGGGAAGGTACAAATAAAGACATGGCCGTACTAAGGAGGGACAAACAAGCCTATTAACGAATGAAGCAGCATTTTCAAAGCACAATGACACAAGCCAATGAAAAATATGGGGGGGGGGGGGGGAGTAGGTGCGGCTTCTCTCCCGTACTCTACTGCAGCAGTCTCACAGAGCGAACAAGGCATGCGCGCTGCCGCTGGGCTCGACCTAAAAACTGATCTCACCAAAGCAGTTGAAAATTTGGCTAAACACGCTGTACGTGCCATTGTTCAATGAAGAAGAAAACTATACATCTTGTGTGGCGTTTAAACAAATGCACCTTCAACTACTGAGTGGAATAACATTTGCATTACTTAAAAGATTCGAAAAACTTAGTAAATGTTTCCTTATGGAGCTAATGGTAGATTGGAATTTAATGTGAATGTTTTCTCTATAGATTAACAAATCTACCCATTAATGCCAATTTTTACCGCCTTTAGCGCCTCTTTGATCTTGTGGCACTCAATGCAAAGAATATATTTGCCACAGAAAGGAGAGATTGTACAGCTGAGAGGAAGCTTCCAAACTACAATCTTTGCCCAAAAGGCATCTTAACGTTTGAAAGACATGATCCAGTGAAGGGGAAAGATAGAATGAAGAAAAGATGGAAATGACAGTTTTGTCAATCACCTAATTTATCATTAATGTCGGAGAACCAAAGGCAAAGAAGATGTATGAAATTTAACAGCACTCTCAGCTTAGTAGGCTAGTACAATCTACGATGAAAAGGCTTTACTAATGGATTTCTTGGATATGCTAAAATAACAGACGGACAGCAGTTCCACTTCAGTACTTTAACCCATCCTCAAAAGTGATAAGTACATACAAAAAATTTAACCTATAAGATTTTGAACACCACACCTACTGTTTTTGCTTGGCCGGTAAATAAAAACCCAACCAAGTAAACTAAAGAAAAAAAGCAAGCAAACCAGGGACCATGTGCCATCTGGAGAAAGATGGTGAAAATGTCAAGAGCATACAAGACTTAACCAAGCACCTCTTTCCTAAACCTCTATGGTAACTGTCAAGTATCCATACTACTCAGTTAATCTACTGTTTTGAAAACAAAATCTACTCGAATCTTAGATAAAATATTTAAGACCAGCTTTAAAAATCAAACAAACAATAAAATATGTTCAGTGATGGTTTGCTAACAAGAACATAGAAACACCTAATGAAAAAGTGGTAATCTTAACACCATTGTTTCCTTGTCTTTGGAAGTGTTATATCAGGAAAACAGAAGGTATAATGTCACGAAACAGGAGCAGGACAGTTTAATCAAACCGCTGCTTCCACAGCCCTAGTAATTTAAAATGCAATTCGTAAAAAAGACAGGAGTACATACAAAGCAGCTGGGGAAGGGAGTGGATGAAAACAGAGCTCCAATATATCTTTTACACCCACCATATCACAACAAGCATTTGCAATGCAATAGGTCTCGCATTAGGAAAGTTTGAGCTATTGGTCTTGTAAATGACAATTTTTTTTATTTCATGTGTTGATTTTGAAAATAGCTAAATTAATAGCTTTGTCATTTACAATGCCAATAGTTATAACTTTCGCAAATGTGACACCTATAGCATTTGTAATGCAACATGTGTTGTATTTACGTGACTTAGCGGTATTAATATTACAAATTACAATGGCTTTTAATTTTTTTAAATACTTAAATAAAAGATTTTAATTTATAATGGCAATAGCTTAAACTTTTGTAAATAACTTTTGTGAAGATTATGTTCAGTGTATTTTATTGTGACGAAAATCCAAGAACAGTAGTGAAATATTAACATTTTTTTTGTGACATTTGTAATAAAGTTTGAAACATTGAGAGAACATATTTGAACCAGTTGTTGTTGAATGGTTGCACAGATTGATGCTGGGGTGGAAATGTACTATAAAAACACGCTCAGAGCATGCCATAATATAACACACTTTGTGATGTGCTGTAGTGTAGGTGTGCTGCGTGTCTGCTTGCGGTTGCATGTGTGTGTTGCAGCATAGGTAAACAGCAACCGTTGCTGTTTATCTATGGAATTATATGTCTGTATTTTGTGTTTTCTCTGTTTGTGTCTCCGTTTGTCTGTGCGTGAGTGCTTTTGTGCACGTTATGTCAATTGTTACATGTATCTGTCTGTCTTTGCTTTATTTTTTTATATCTGTGCATGTCTGAATTAGCTCATATGTGCGCGAGTGCTTGTGCGGTCATATATGTAACAGTAATGAATGTAACTGCATGAACGTGTGGGTTTGTGCTTGTGTGTGTGCGTATTGGGCTAACTGTGCATGGTGTGAGTTGCATATTAGCATCTGTATGACTGTATGTATTTATAATTGCCTGTGTGACAAGTCGTTGTGTGTGCATGCATTTTACTTGTCTGTGTGTGTCGGTGAATTTGTCGTGGGCGCTGTTTTTATTTTATTTTATGGTCTCAAGCAGTACTGGCTCGAGGGGACTGCTATTTGCTAGTCCTGTAAGCTGAGAAGAAAGGGTGCAGTTTAGGCATGCAGGGTCAATTAGTTCGATTGAAGGAAACCCAGCCTACAGCTCCCACAATGCAACTTGTTGTTACATGAAAATATTGCCCAGGAGCATTGCGTGTCGGTGATATGGAGTCTTCTAGTGTTCTTTCATGATGTAAGGGTTCAGCCTGTGAAAACTAGTTGCACTGTACTCTCATTGAAACTTAGCTTGCGCTTGCCTCAGACACCATTGTAAATACTCAACAGCTTTTTTTGTAGAAACACACCTTTTGTCAATATCTTCTCTTCTCCACACCATAAATGAAAGTTTGCCTGTTACCTTTAGAACAAAGGGAAACTACTCCTGCAGTACACGTATTTTCTCGGGAACAGATTCTCTTTTTTTTTATAGTCTTACATTAAGAACCTCGCATAAATATACAATAAATATAATATCAAAAAACAAAATCAATGTAACTAATCTGATTTACTTCAAAATTCCAAAGCTTCAGAAACGACCCTAAGCAAATATAGAACAACTCAACAGCATATTTTATTTCATAAACCGGAGAAATTGAGTTCGCGTCAGTTCCACTAATTTTTGCAGAAACGCCTAAATAAAGGTGACAGGTTCACTTTACATGCACATTGTCTCGGGACACTCCGAGCACGCAAGCAAAAACTGGTACACCGAGGAGCAATTAATCAGGGATCGCTTGATGCTCAGCTTAAAAATATATATATTGTTCAGTGGTTGTAATGGAATGCCTGGACCTGGCTCAAAAGCCCATTAGCAGCACTTATTAAACAAGCAAACTCACCGCCGCAGCCCGGCTTCAACAGGAAGCCAGGTAACCTTTGTTGGAACGGGGCCGGGGCCGGACACGCGACCGGAGATTCCCGGAGGCAGGCTGCAGTGGCTGGCGCATGGCTCCGGTGCAGAGAGAGGAGAGCCCTGCGTGCAACCGGCGTCCGCCCGGGAAGCCAAGTAGCGGAGTGCCGGTGTCCCTGTGCCCGTTGACGTCAGAGTGAGCAGCCCCGGAGCGGGACCTGACTGGGCACGTTGTCTCCCCGGAAGAGTCCTGCGGAGTAGAAGTCCCGGTGAGTGGGGCTCCGTGCTTGCGTGTCGGTGTGTATGCAGGGGGGTGGGGGGCGGCAGCGTGTGTATGTGTGTGTGTGTGCGCGCGCCTGTGTGTGTGTGTGCGTGCGTGCATGCATGCAGAGGGGTAGGGGATGGCTGTGTGTGAGTGTGAGCAGGGGCTGAGAGTTACTCTGCGCAAGCGCGGCTCAGACGCGCTCTCCCGCGGTCAAAACTGCGACTGCAAAAGCGCGCGTCTGAGTCGTGTCCACTTTCCTAAATACGGGCCACATTAGGTCTGAAGCAGACACTCTCAATGCTCACGCATTGAGAGTAGGTCTGCTCGACCTAAAAAGTAGTTAGCAAAGAGTATGTATGCTGCGTTTTACTTTGCAGGGCTGCTTTACCCACCAAGCTGAAAGACCCTGCGGCAGGGATAAATGTGACCAGCACACTGAAATCCACAGACATACACACATGGTACTCTATTTACTCCGACACAACCACTGCCCAACATAGACACGTTTTTCTTAAGTCCTAACTCACCTTACTGTGCAACTTGCTAAGAGAATCTATTTTTCCTCTCTTTTTCGCATCTTTTCTCTGGAATAGGCACTAATGTACACGTAAAGTATAAGGGTACACGTAAAGTCTAAGGGTACTGCATACCAGGGTGCCTAACAGAAATAATGTTAACCATTCTAAGGAAATAACAGTGATTAGCAAGTTTACCATCCCCACAACCCAGCACAAGGTGCAACAAAGTTTTAAACTGTAAGGAAAAGCGTTTTGGGTTGATATGACAAACGCTCTATGAAAAAGTACCTCACTGAATATAAGGGAGAATGAGCCATTGGGCCTGGAAGTACGGACAGAGGATTAAGAATAAAGCGTTGCGAGAGTGCATGTCCCGCCTGCAACAGCAGGTAGGTGAAAACCATTAAACGAAATAGTGCTCGGAGGCTGAAATTGAAGCCTACCGAGTAACAACACATGTACCAGGGGATGTCCTCATAGGAGGTTACAAAATGAGACAAGGCGGTACAAAGGAGGAGGCTACTAAGCCCAATTACCAATGAAAAGCTACAGTTTCTAAGGGATAAACAAGCCAATGAAAAATATGGGCGGAGAGTGGGTGGAGCTTCAAGTCCATACCTGAATACAGCATGCATCGCAGTGCATGCGTTGCCCAGGCTCGACCTAAAGACAAATACGTACGTTCATTTTCTGGTACTAATCCTGAAAACATGTAAAAACAGTCCACACAAGTACCCTTCTCGAGACCAAGCGACTAAGCAGTTTTTTTTTGTATCCTGGGGAGGGGCTTGATCAGCTCATAAAAATCTGACTGCAGCAGTCAATTGGTGGTTGAGGTCTCACTGAACGGAGCCTTGACAGCTTTCTGATTGGGAGTATTGGACACCATGAAGAATTCAACCTAAAACTATGAGAAACTTGAGCAAAGATGTTTCTCAATAACACCTAAAAGACAAGCATTTGCCATGCAATAAAAGTCTCACATTTGCGAGAGTTTATGCTATTGGCATTGTAAACGACAATGCTTACAATGTTTTAAAAACCAACATATAAAAAGGCATTGTCATTTACAATGCCAATAGCTCAAACTCTTGCAAGTGAGAGACTTATTGTACTCCAAATGCTTGTTATTTCGGTACTTTTATACAGTGCAATCTTGACTTGAGGGTATTGGGAGCGCTTCACATGAGCTCCAGTTACATTACACAAAAGGCACATTCACAGTTGGCGATATTGTGTGTTGGAAGGTGCGATGTTTGTTTTTCTCCCTGCGTCACTCCTGCCAGGAAGAGACAGTCAAGTCAACAGCTGTGAAGATGTGACACAATAGAGGGGCAAGCAAGGGGAAACAGGTACTTTACTGATCCATAGGCTCCAGTGAGTGCAGCCGATCCCCACAGTGGCAGGCTGGTCATTAATTTCATACCACAGCTGCTCAAGTTTAATTGCAGCAGGCTTTGGGGCTCCAAAAACAGAAAGAAAGTAAGCGACTGCACAGCGAGCGATCAGAGAGGGTAAAGAGCAAGAATGATTGGTGGAATGGCGAAGGGAGCGGGCTGGTTTGCATTTTTTTTCACGGCTACTTTTGCTTCTCCAGTCAGGCCCCGCCTTGCCTCCAAAAATCCTCTTCTGAATGGTTCCGCAAATGCATTAGTGTCTTGTTAAGCAAAAATGAAAAGATGGCACCTTATCCGCTCCAGCTATCTACTGCTAAACAGCAGAGAAACAGACAGGCGGGCATTTTCCGCTTGCTTATGGTTACCGCGTTAAAGAGTAATAAGTAACAAATTTTTACGCACACCTCACAGAATGCACATAGTTATTCAGGATGCAGAAACAGCCTAACCCGTTTTATCAAAAGTTAAGCGCTATTGTCGCCAAACTGCTACCAACACACCGTGGGCAGGCAGGGTTAGGCGAAGCAATATGGAAAACATCAGGTGGGGTGGGGTGGGGTGGGGGATGGCGAAGCAACACCCTTTTTGTATTTTTACTATGGCGGAATTGTTTGTTGCTATTTCCTGTACATTGCGTTCTAGGAGATATGTACTGCGAGCTAGAATGCAACACACAAATTAAAAACAACTAATTCCGCCATAGTATTAAAAGGGACAACAATACAAAATCAAGATTTTGTACTTCAATACCTTCAGAGCAAGATTGCGGTACCACAGTACGTCCACAAAATGAAGTTGAACACCCAGGGGGAATTTTAGATCAAATAAAATGTACAATTGTACCTGAAAAAAAACATTGATCTAGTAGGGGTGGTGAGGACGGTAAAGTAGTTTTGAGATGTAAGGGGGTGGGAGAGGGCACAGCCAACAGTGATCCCTTTGCTATTGCAACCTCCCTGCAAGCTGCTGACTCGGGAGCTGGGGATCCACGTTCGAGACACTGCCAGCTCAATATTTTGCAAATATTTGTACATTTTTGGAGATCACTTATTGTCCCCGCCCTATATAAATGCACAAATGAAAAAGAAAAAAAAGCAGCGATTTGCAGCTTGGGTACAAATGTAATTGAAAGGAGAAAAAAAAGCAGCAATCTTGCAGGGGTGGTGGGAGCACGCACGCACTGTTGGGGGAGGAATGAGCTGGTGGGGACAGAGCACAGGGAGATAAAGCTTAAGAATAATTTAAAGTCAGCCAAAAAAAAACATCGATCTTTGGGCAGTGTTGTGGGAGGGACTGAGCTGCGACATTAGGTGAAAACAGCTGCTCAAGCCAAGTTAACAAAACTTAATAGCAGAGGCAGGCCAACAAATGAAAATGAGTACTCTTGAAGCTCTCTATGTAAGGTCTGGAGTTACAACACATGTTTGACAATACGATTGAGATTCGGATAGATGCACAGCTAGTTTGTTGAAGTACGGTTGTACTGAGTCTTTGTTGAAATTTTATGGTGCACCGAAAGGTGACGTCGAGGGTCCAACGGCATCGTGAACATAAGTTGAGAAGTGAGACTAGAGGATCTCTAGAATCATCCCTAAAAAAAGACTTCCACTCCGTTGATTCTGCTGTTTGCTTGTTTTTTATTTCATTAGAATTTTAACTTGTGATTTCAAACATGGTTTCTTGTCCTCTATGCCTGAAGTATAAAGTGTTTGGAAAATTTTAGAGGACAAGAAACCATGTTTGAAATCACAAGTTAAAATTCTAATGAAATAAAAAACAAGCAAACAGCAGAATCAACGGAGTGGAATTCTTTTTTATAGGAAGACAATAACATGTGTGCCTGCAAAGGGATGATTCTAGAGATCCTCTAGTCTCACTTCTCAAGTTACAACACATGTAACAGGAGTAGTCCTAATGGGAGGATACAACAGAAGACAAGGAGGTAATGAGGGACTAGCAATCCCATTAACGTATCAGAAGCAACTACTTAGAAAGGGCAGTAACTGGAACAAATTGAAAAGATGAGCCAGAAATTGGGTGAACCTTCAAGTCCAGACCTCAATACAGCATGTCTCGAAAAGACAGCACCAGCGCTGCCTAGGCGAGACCTAAAAAAAAAACATTCTGCAGATAACATATTTATAAAGGCTTTAACGAGGATAGTTACAAAAAAAATAACTAAGCATAAAATATATATATGAGACAGGCTAGAAACGATTATTTATAACAATCCATCCACTTGCACACTAACACTGTTCACCTCAACAGTTTATCTTCCTCCATCTCCTCGCAAATGTTCTCTGCATCATATAAACAGAACACATAGTAATAAAAGATTACATTTAACTGATCGCTCTTTGAAACAAACCAAAGCAGGTAAGCAACAAGTCACAGAAAAGAAATGCCTCATTTAGTCCATCCCACTGTCACAGCCCTTTTACAGCTCTTCAAAAAGGAACCATGAAACCTTTGCAAGCATACCATAACTAAGCCCTCCTTCATTTTGTTTCGTTGAGGTCCCACCAAGCTCCTCCTAAGCAAAGTTGTTCATTTGTCTGTTACACCATCGGTCTCATGGTGAGCAAGAACTCTCAATAAAATGACAGCCCACATTATGAATGAACCCACATATGCACCTCAGGCAGTCCGTCTCTACACATCCCATTCACACACCTTCAAACTCATGCATAATAAACAAGCATTAGAAATGCAATAGGTCTCGCAGCATTAGAGTTAGTGCTTTTAGAATTGTTTATGGGTTTTTTTGTAAATCTTTAGCATGAGGTTGAGGGTGAGTGAGGGTGAGTGAGGGTGAGGGGTTGAGGGTGAGTGAGGGTGAGGCTGAGGGTGAGTGAGGGTGAGTG
The DNA here is from genome assembly GCF_964263255.1 of Lissotriton vulgaris. Classification (NCBI taxonomy): domain Eukaryota; kingdom Metazoa; phylum Chordata; class Amphibia; order Caudata; family Salamandridae; genus Lissotriton; species Lissotriton vulgaris. The sequence continues at coordinate 674,171,329 of NC_141687.1, read as the reverse complement.
TGAGTGAGGGTGTGTGAGTGTGGGTGAGTGTGGGTGAGGGTGAGGGGTTGAGGGTGAGGGGTTGAGGGTGAGTGAGGGTGAGGGGTTGAGGGTGAGTGAGGGTGAGGGGTTGAGGGTGAATGAGGGTGAGGGAGGGTGAGGGGTTGAGGGTGAGGGGTTGAGGGTGAGTGGGGATGAGTGAGGGTGAGGGGTTGAGGGTGAGTGAGGGTGAAGGTGAGTGAGGGTGAGGGTGAGTGAGGGTGAGGGTGAGTGAGGGTGGGTGAGTGAGGGTGAGTGTGGGTGAGTGTGAGTGAGGGTGAGGGATTGAGGGTGAGGGGTTGAGGGTGGGTGAGGGGTTGAGGGTGAGTGAGGGGTTGAGGGTGAGTGGGGGTGAGTGAGGGTGAGGGGTTGAGGGTGAGTGGGGGTGAGTGAGGGTGAGGGGTTGAGGGTGAGTGAGGATGAGGGGTTGAGGGTGAGTGAGGATGAGGGGTTGAGGGTGAGTGAGGGTGAGGGGTTGAGGGTGAATGAGGGTGAGGGAGGGTGAGGGGTTGAGGGGTTGAGGGTGAGTGGGGGTGAGTGAGGGTGAGGGGTTGAAGGTGAGTAAGGGTGAAGGTGAGTGAGGGTGAAGGTGAGTGTGGGTGGGTGTGGGTGAGTGTGGGTGAGTGTGGGTGGGTGTGGGTGAGTGTGGGTGAGTGAGGGTGAGGGATTGAGGGTGAGGGATTGAGGGTGAGGGATTGAGGGTGAGGGATTGAGGGTGAGGGATTGAGGGTGAGGGATTGAGGGTGAGGGATTGAGGGTGAGGGATTGAGGGTGAGGGATTGAGGGTGAGGGATTGAGGGTGAGGGATTGAGGGTGAGGGATTGAGGGTGAGGGATTGAGGGTGAGGGATTGAGGGTGAGGGATTGAGGGTGAGGGATTGAGGGTGAGGGATTGAGGGTGAGGGATTAAGGGTGAGGGATTAAGGGTGAGGGATTGAGGGTGGGTGAGGGGTTGAGGGTGAGTGAGGGGTTGAGGGTGAGTGAGGGTGAGTGAGGGTGAGGGGTTGAGGGTGAGGGGGTAGGTATTTTGGGATGCGAGGTGACACCGCCACGAGACCTTGTCATAAATGCATAAAAACATATCCCTATAAAAAGAAAACAAAACACGAGATAACCAACATTCCTTAAGGAAAGTTACGTGCTGTGAGCCGCGGGGAGGGCTGTCGGAAACACCTACGGAACTGACATTTTAGAAACGCGTGGGCTGCAGGAAGGTCCCCCGGCACCTTGCAGAACAGAGCCTGCTTGTGATTGTGAACAGTGTGTGGTCGAATCTGCCCTCCAGCGGAAGGAACGCATCACATTGTAAATGCACGCAGCAGGGGGCGTCATGATTACCAGAGTGGGCACAAGTTGGTTGTGGGGGTCGAGTGCGGGGGGATGGCGGTTGGGCGGTACGGATAGAGGACTGGCATTTCTCATAGGGCTGCAGTGGGTCGGAAGGAAATGGAGGGGGGGGGGGTGCTGGCCCAGTGGTTAGTGGAGTTGGGAGTGTGCCGTGGGACGGTGGGGGCTTGCAGTGGGTGTTTGGCGCCCCCTCCCCCTGGGTGGGGGAAGGATGGGTTTGGACCGGCAAAGCGGGCCCTAGTGTGCTAATTGCTGCGGTGTTGACGGTGCAAGTAATACCTGGAAAGACAGCCCCTGCTGCTCCCCTCCGGTGCGAGAAAGGCTGAGCAGACGGTCTGTATCCCAACTTGAAAGAAAGCGAGCCCCAGTCTGCGTTCCCGCCCAAAGTCATTGAACACGAGGAGAGTGGGAGGGTGTAAAGGACTTTACAGGAGACGCCGGAAAGTTGCCTGGAGGCTGCGGCTGCCCTTGATTCTAAGTCACTCACATGCGCTTGCACCACCCTGTTGTCCTTATGCTCTCCGCATGCCAGTCAGCCCAAATGCCACCAGTCATGCGCTCCACCATTTCTTCATCATGCTGGCTGGAGAGGAACGTTAGAGCTGTAGGTTGACTTGCGCCCGATCGGCTGGCAAATTTCGGACCACGGGAGATTTTGACGGCGCCTGCCTTTTGTCAAGGGCAGTTGAGTTTGGGGGGGGGGGGGGGGGGGGGGGTTATTGGTGTCCTTTGGGTTAATCTAGTTGCGGGGGCAGGAGACCAGTCTCCCGCCAGCGATACTTTGTAGGCCGGGTTCAAAACTGGTGTGGCAGAGGGGCGTGTCTTGGGGATTTCTCGGCAGGCGGTGTGCATAGCATGAAGCATCGCAAGTTATGCCAGGATCGGAGCCCGCGGGGTGCCAGGTGGCTGTGCTCTGGGGTGGGGGGGGGGGGGGGGGGAATACGGGCTTCGTTCCCGACCGTGCAGGCATGGCATGTATGAGGCCCGTCCCCCACACCCGAGCAGGGCTTCGTCATAAACAAACGTGCAACTTTTGCCCACGCAGCTTGTTTGTTTTACGTTCACACAAATGCAAAGCATGACTTTGTCCTAAAAATTAATAAGAGATATAATCGCAAACCAAATTTCTAGCCAATTGCATAATGTCTTGTGATTTTGAACAATATTCACAAAATTTTATGAGAAAATCCTGTGATTCGACTGCTGGGAGGCAAGTTCTATTTCGACTATCCATTCCATAAAGTGTGACAGTCCATCTGGGCCATTTAATGCCATATTTCTCCCAAGCGAACGTACCTGAATCGAGATGAAGATTGTCACCACTTCTGCCACCAACATGAAGTCAGACTCCCCAAGAAACAGGAAGAAGAAAGTAGTCGCAAACGTGATTCTGATGATCCATTAGAAAAGGCTTGTAGTAGGAGCAATGAGGGGGAGGAGAAATGCGCTGGGGTCAGGCGGGGGCGGGTTTGGAATGACGAGCTCGCGAGGCGGTGTTGGCGGGGAGGGGGCGGAGCGGGGGAGAGGGTGTGGATACTTTGTAGGCCGGGTTCAAAACTGGTGTGGCAGAGGGGCGTGTCTTGGGGATTTCTCGGCAGGCGGTGTGCAGAGCATGAAGCATCGCAAGTTATGCCAGGATCGGAGCCCGCGGGGTGCCAGGTGGCTGTGCTCTGGGGTGGGGTGGGGGGGGGGGGGGGGGGGATACGGGCTTCGTTCCCGACCGTGCAGGCATGGCATGTATGAGGCCCGTCCCCCACACCCGAGCAGGGCTTCGTCATAAACAAACGTGCAACTTTAGCCCACGCAGCTTGTTTGTTTTACGTTCACACAAATGCAAAGCATGACTTTGTCCTAAAAATTAATAAGAGATATAATCGCAAACCAAATTTCTAGCCAATTGCATAATGTCTTGTGATTTTGAACAATATTCACAAAATTTTATGAGAAAATTCTGTGATTCGACTGCTGGGAGGCAAGTTCTATTTCGACTATCCATTCCATAAAGTGTGACAGTCCATCTGGGCCATTTAATGCCATATTTCTCCCAAGCGAACGTACCTGAATCGAGATGAAGATTGTCACCACTTCTGCCACCAACATGAAGTCAGACTCCCCAAGAAACAGGAAGAAGAAAGTAGTCGCAAACGTGATTCTGATGATCCATTAGAAAAGGCTTGTAGTAGGAGCAATGAGGGGGAGGAGAAATGCGCTGGGGTCAGGCGGGGGAGGGCGGGTTTGGAATGACGAGCTCGCGAGGCGGTGTTGGCGGGGAGGGGGCGGAGCGGGAGAGAGGGTGTGTGTGAAACGAGACGGAGGGGAGAGAGGGGAGGGGGAGGAGAAATGCGGCAGGCAGGCAGGGGAGGAGAGGAGGGGGGAGGAGAAATGCGACACGGCGGGAAGGGGAGGGGGCGGAACGGGGGCGGAGAGGGGAGAGAGAGAGTAGGCAAGGGTAAACAAACACGGAAGTGCACGCGCCCGTGACTTTTAAGGTCAATGCGCATGCGCATAAGCTTAATGCGCATGCGCATTGACCTTAAAAGTCACGGGCACTGCAAGGAATCGCCACGATTCCTTGCAGTTAGATAAAGAGTGGATGAGCCCCTATAGTCTCGCTTGCTCGATGCGCATGCGCATCGACAGGCGAGACCTAAAAAGTACTTCAGGATCCCAATAAAGCATTATACCCTGCAATTACAGACATCTACACTAACAAACACTGGCAAGGCCAATAGCTTTGGATTTGTACAGTGCATGCACAGTGACAAACGCCCCCCATGCACACAGTGATATCAAACACATGAATGTGCCTATGGTTACAAAGTATGTCATCTAAGGACAACAATGCACACAAACCACTAGACCTGCATTTACACAGAGCAGATATATAGTTCAACAGAAGCATTCAGACAATCTGACAGATGGACAAGGTACGAAAGGCTGTGGAGTTGGTACTGGGGATGCAATCGATCTTGCATTTTTGAAAGTTAGCGCTATTGGCATTATAAATTACAATGTTTTTTACTTATGTTTTTGATCTGCTGAAATAGGCAATGCACATCATGTACTGGCAGGGCTGATTATCCACTTCATAGCCAAACAAGAACATTTAAGTTACGTAGGCATGATAAGACAAACTAGTTAAGCCAGAACACCACAAAGTGTCACATTTCCTCTCCGATGACTGGCGTGGGGGTCACATATCGCACTGTTCACACACTTCGTCACGTGCAACTAAAATAAGCACAGGCAACTGTTTCAAATACAACTCAAATGATAATCATCCTCGCAAGAGTAGGGCATGTAAAAGCTACATTCGCCTTGTTCTCCTTCTGATTTTATCAGCTTCCACTGATGACAACTGGCACAGAGGACTGTGTAAGAGTGGGCACTTAGCAATGAAACAAACAGCATGGTTAAATCTTAAAATTGATAAATGCTTAGGTTTCACAAACTGAAGCGTCTGTCGCATTCCTGTTGCATCTCCAACTTTTCTCAATTTATATTCAGCATTTGATAATGTTTCAGCATTTGATCATGTGACCGTGCCCCACCAATAATTTTGTCAACAGGGCTCCTGCGCATGGGTGGCTATTAAGATTGGATCACCAGGGAAAAATGTTAAATACGAGGTGGAGATTACCTGGGGAAATCATCTGAAAAACCAAAGTCGTACCTCAGTAACGCATATTCCTGCATTGCAGTGGTCACTTTGAAACTATTTCAATGGTGTGTTTCATATCTATATAGTTCCATAACCCCCAACACACAGGCAGGTGCACATAGGCTACACTCTACTGAAGCTACTAAAAAGCTCCCATCACTGCAGTGCAGTAAAAGACCAGAATCAACTGATTTACACCAATAAAATGTCTCACTTATGCCGATAATTGAAGCTCTTAACAAAGACCATGGCTTCCAGAGTCATGCTTAACTCACCTTCAGGGTATAGACTCTTTCCCCACTATCGTTCAAGTAGTATTGCAAAAATATGATGCATGCACTTCCGCTACGAGTGTTTAATCCCTACCATTGAGATGCTCGCACCTCGTGGGGTGTGGCACTCGATTACTGTAGCACTTTTTCCGTTTCAGCGCAGGTCTGCCAAGCAATAGCATAATTTCTAGTTAGGGTACTAGTGTGCGGTATTCCTAGAAGCCCAAACGTTTTTAGTATGTTACGCTTTCAGCAATAGACTTGACCTGGAGTTAGTAAAAGGGTTGGCCATCTTTGAATACGTCTTTGTATATGGTTCCATAACCACAACCAACCTTGCAGTAACTTGAAAAATAACTCAACAAATGAATGCGCTAAATATTGCTTTCCACTTTGTGTATTGTACATTAAAAGCAATCACAAAGCAAGAACCATGAGCGCCAAAGAGCAAAGCCCGGCTCCTACTTGGCCCCACCCACCAAGCACTGCCTTCTCCTGCAAGACAACCAAAAGGAACCATTAGTGAAATCCCCATGGGCGGAACGAGCCACACAAATGAGGGAAAATTGCAGTAATAGACCAATAAAAAAAGCAAGCATTTCAGAATGCCACAAAAAATAACCAATGTCAAAACGACAGGCGTGCCAAAAGCCCACAGAAGAGATACATCATGTCTTGCAGAGACAGGCCCTGAAAAATCATACAAATGTTACTAGACCTGCAGGTTAAGTAACTTGAATAATCTACTTGACTAATGTACTTGACCCACAAACTGGTCGCTTTTTTCTTAATTCTTACATATGAGTGCACCTTCAAATAGGAGTTTAGCACTTCAGCTGCTCAAAAGAAAACTCATTTGATTAAATAGACTAAACGTTTGCTCCATGTGTAATAAGAATCTAGCACACATAGGGAACACATGATCCTTGACTTGCCTCTCAGTTTATTAATAGCATTGCCATCAGGCCAGGGGCAGGGGTGTTTCTCAATTCACATAAAAAAAACTCACTTGAAAAAAATATATTACTAAAGTATGATGTGGTAGCGCACTGTCATTTACAGACAGTAAATTCCCAAGAAATGGCCACAATCCTTCCCATTACCATGCAGCTTTACTGTATATTGTATTAACAATCTGTGAAAAGTGAGTTTCAGAAAACATTTTTCAGTTGCACATCACCAAGTAAAGTGTTCCGGTTTGTTTTTCATACTATTAAAGTTTTTGCTTCATCACATTGAAGTACAAAAAAACGAGCATTCACATCTAATGAAATAGATTTTGAAATGTTTGTACAGTTGACTTATTAGCTATTTAAATGTGTGTTAGGAAAAACCGGATACCTTACAGCCTTTCATTTCACACTTCCTACACAAATCCTTGAACTCTGCAGTCAGAAGAAAAAGTAATTGTAAACTGACTTATAACATGTCGCTGAAGACTGAGCAAATGTGACTAAAAAAAATATTTAAACACATCTTTATTGCTTCTTTACTTTCTGACAGAACAGAATACCAGTTATTTGTCAACTTGCCAGAAAGAGCGAGTAGATCCTAAATATGGCTTGACCTGATAAAATCTGACCCGCCATAGGTAGTGGGCAAATAGATTTTTAGGCCTGAGACAGCTTGTGCTGTCTAGGCTCGACCTAAAAATGGCATAGGAGGTGGAGGGATCTATTATACTGGGTAAAAGACGACTCCAGGCACGATGACAACATATTCTTACCCTCTCCGGAACGATAACTTGATGGTAATCATACACACGGTGCACCGTGAGTACCAAATCTACCCCTGGCCCTTTTGGGAAAAACATACACAGCAATACACTGCAATGAAGTACAGATGTATATCTAGTACTAGCAAACATTACAATTAGGGTTGCCACACTCCATCATGGACCCTGAACAACAATATGCATCTAAAGTGTGAGAATCATGGGGTGTGAAAATGGTACATCTCACAACTCGTTCCAATCGCAATTTGTAAACATTTACTGTACAAAGTTTTTTTTCTATACTAATTATGCATGTAGAGCTTTCAGTTCGACAGTTTCACGTCATTTTTCTGGATCTAGCCAAAATGTCTTTTACTGGCCTTCATACGGTACATTTTTCTTTTAGTCATGTTGCCATCGATATTCTACCACCGAGCTTAAATTTAACTGTATCGTTGAGGGTCCCAACAATAAAGAATTCTAATGGCATTAAGAAACAGAACAGCTAATCCACATTGAAATGGATTACTTGTTAGGTTAGCCAGGGCAGATACTGAAGCGTAAATTCACAACAGTTGTTAGAGCGAATATCGGTCTTCAATGCATTGTTGGAGTGAGATCTCTTTCCACCAGTGCAACCAATGAAAAGTGAAGAGGTCACATTAAAAATTATGCGTAAGCAGTATACTGCTTACATAGCCCTCACTAGGCCAGCAATTCCACCGGCCGTACTTCAGACCACTGCCATCTCTGATGGGAGTATAAATGCCATGCGGGGTATTAATAAAGCTGTATCTAAAATACAATATTTTACAGATTAACTCGAAAGTAACAAAATTCAGCATACAGCTGAAACAAGAAAATAACATATCAAGTATATGCCATAGTGGAGTATTTAAAGGACACTTCATATAACGTTTTTAAACTGAAAGTAGAACTACAAAGTTTATACAGCATGTCAGCCATAGAGACCGCACAAAAGCATTTACTGGTTGTAAAGAAGAAACGGGTATAGTGGCTTAGTGGTACTTAGTTTTGATTAATAAATGTTTTAAAGCTATCACGACAGGCAAAATTCCTTTATAGATTGGATCAGTAAGGCGATCAGCAATATTTTCGATGTAATGTATAAAATATTTCCATCTACCATAGTACCACAGTAGCATTCTATTACACATATGTGAATTAATTGTTCTCCATATTTCAGTCAAATAAAAACAAAGGAGTTCAAAAACAGCACAAATGATACTCAGCGAAACTCTTACCTGTAGTATCGAGACTGCAAATATGTTGAACATACAGTTTTCGAAACATGGCTGGCAGATCCAAAGTCAATCACTTTAACCCTATATGGTTGCCGAACGGGATCCACCAACATAATATTCTCAGGTTTGAGGTCAGCGTGGATTAAACCAAGGCTTTTCAGTTTTTTCAGTGCAGTTGCCACTTGTTGAAGAATGGGCCGAATTACTTTCAGTGGCAGTGGACTAAATTTATTTTGCTTTAAAAAGTCATACAAGTTTTGTTCCAACATTTCAAAAACCAAACACGTGTGGTTATGATGCTGAAAGCATTCATAGGCCCGCACCAAGTTAAACTCATCAGCATTTTCATTACTTAGTCTTGCCAATATGCTCACTTCAATTTGCCCCTGACGTGCATAAGAAGGATGATTCTTTAAAATTTTGATTGCTACAACCTCATTTGTTCCCCGTTTCCAGCACTTCACCACTTGCCCAAAGGTCCCACGGCCAAGAAAGTCAAGAACCTCATAGGTGTTCTTCACAGAACAAAGCACTTCATGCTGAACAAGCTGATAATCACCATCTCCGCTGCTGCCATTGTGTTTTGAGGCCACTGTGGAAGTTACAACCGTCACTGGATTCCCCATGTTGGTTTGCAGCATTGCCGGTAATATAGAGAGTTCGTCAACTATCTGCATTGCGCCAGTCTGATTATCAAGCTCCTCACTTTTACGCTTCAAGCCGCATCGCTGCTGACCGTCAACCACATCAAACCCACTTCCTTGAGTCTTGCTTGGAGGTGCCTCTGAGGGAGGTTGCTGCGCCTGCGCTGCTGTATCCTCTTTAGCCTTTGCAGTGTTTTTTAAAGCAGCTGCACTTGTCTGAAGTAGAAAGTTTTGTCCCCGAGGTCTGTCAAATGCTTTCTTCGCTGAGTGTGAATTGCTGCTCTTTTTAGTGGGGTGCGTAACAGGGTTTTTACCACTTACATAGCTACGTGGATAGGTCCGTTCATGATACACACAACTACTTGGCTCTACTTTAAGTTTCTTTACAGTACAAAAGGCACTTGACTGGGTTTGAAAAACGTATGGTGGGTAGACCAAAACTTCTGAGGCCATACCTAAGAAAGAAAAGAAACAAAGTTAGAATTCAGTTCTTACTGATATTTTTTAAATCCCTACGACAATCACAATATCTATATAACCAGCTAAAGATGTCAATCTTGCAGGAACAACAAGTGTGCTTCAGGTTACAAATTACAACCTCCCTCCATGGGAACACACTATTAAAAACCTTGTGCTGCTCAGGAATGTTGCCCAACATTTTTGCCCCGATGGATATTTATGCCTGTGTCAGCATTTGTTTGGCGTAGAACCAACAAGAAGAATATTATTCCTTGCTTGTGGTTCTGGTTACTGAGGTCCCTCACATTAGACACCTAAAAATAATGAAATAATGATCTAAGTCACTGGGCCTTGCTCCATCAGAATTACCACTCCAACTAAAATTTACATTGGCTGTGCTGTGGCTACCCCATTAACCAGCAACAATAGCGAGATGAATCCATAACATCCTTAGGACCTTCCTGGCCTACCAACCCATGTCAGAGCAGAGCACCAATAAGGAAACCCTTCATGGAAATGAATTACTAGGTAGACGTCTGTTGAGCATTGTGGTGATAATATCCAGGTAAATAAAAGCTGATCAATGGAGGAGGAGCATGCAAATGCCTGGATAGTAGTAGAAAAGTGATAAGGTAGTGTAAGTTTAAGGTAGTTAATATCACAGACCAAAGAGCAACGGTTGTGGTTTCCTTAGAAACCAATGAAATGGTGATACCATGGACATGATGAAACTGAAAACTTGTGTAGGCTCAAGAAGAGAGTTGAGGGGAGGGAACACACAGATACGTGGGCACGGCCTATACAACATATCTAATGGTCTGATGTTCACACAGCAATGTTAAATGGTTCCAAGTTTCCACATTAGAGCATTAATGGCCCATACCAGACACCCTAATTCTGTTTAAAGGCGTTCCCAAAGGGTTATACAAATATTGTCAGTTAGGTGTTAACAATCAGAACCTTTG